>NW_020884876.1:9117842-9180315 GCF_003945725.1 Corapipo altera | reverse complement strand
AATAATAGAATAATAGAATAATAGAATAATAGAATAATAGAATAATAGAATGGCTTGGGTTCAAAGGACCTTAAAGACCACCTAGTTCCAACCTCTCTGCCATAGGCAGGGACACCCTTCACTAAAATAGGTTGCTCAAAGTCCCATCCAACCTGGCCTTAAAGACTTGCAGGAATGGGGCATCCACAACTTCTCTGGGTTTATTGATCTATAATATGTATTTTAATTTATTTATTTTACTTCCACATATGTGCCTTAATTAATTCTGGGCTTGGGCAATTTAGTGTAGTAAAGTCTAAGATATGCTAAGTTTTTAAAGTTTTACATATCTATAATCACTTTTTATAACATGAAGGCTGGAATTCATTCCACACAAAGTTGAGAAATTAATTTTTTTAAAATATAGAAATGAATGATGTGATAGTAACTAACCTGTAAAATTATGATGCAAGATTAATTCAAAAGTAAAAGCAGTTATTTCCTTAGAAGGAGCAATGGACTATCGGGTTGCTGTTTACAGTGTGTGTAGCAAGATATGCGGGCATCAATCTGTATGCTTGTGATGGAAGTTGCATGTTTATCAGAGCAGAGCAAGAAGTACAAGAATCACAAGAGCTTCTTAATCCCACCACTGTTCTGCCACTGAAGGATTACAAAACAGCTGGTTGTAACAGATTGCTTGGTACTGCCAGAAAACAAAACAAAACAAAACAATGTAATAATGTGTGGCCAATGCCTTTGAAACAACAAAAAGAACAGTTTAGCTGGAGATTTTATTGATAACACTGTTTTTTGTGGATTGCAAACTGTGAGAATTGCTTTAAGTAATTTTATTTTTATTTCTTATATTTGGTGGATTATTGAACAATACTCCTTCTGGGTTTTTTCCATTGAGACACTACTAGTTATGTCTTAAGAAAGGCAAATAGTGTAAATCATATAATAGAAATCTAACATTAAAAGTTCATGTATTTAAATAATATCTTGGACACCTAGAGGCTCAAGCAAAAGCACAAATATTACTGGTATCCTCAGTTATCTATGTTAGTCTTTGAAGGAATAATGATTTGCAAGGCTTATTGCTTACTGAAGCACAAAAGATTTCCTCTGGGCTTGCCACAGACAATCCTCAGGCACATTAGAGGAGTCAGCTAGAGTTAGTTCAAAGTGAATTACTCCATTTTAATCATGGTGACTTTACCCTCTCAGTCATGGCATGTAATATTGTCAGTATTTTTTTCCTTTTAAATGACAATTTGGTCACTTTATTTTAAGGTATATTTTAGAGTGTTTGTGAGATTTATAGATTCAACAGCTCTTCAAAGACTTTCTATCTTACTTTACAACCCTGAAATTTTGTATCACTGCTATTTCATCACCTTGAGGCAGTTCTTAGTTAAAATATGTGGAGATGTTTTACAACTGAATGAGTTCTTAGTATGATATATAACCAATTATATAGCTATAATGAGTCCAAATTTTAAAAACCAAATGAAAAAATGTTGCACTAAGGATTACTAAAGACTAACATTACCCTCTATTTATTTGCAAATAGGAAACAGATATGTAACCATAGTATACACAAATATTACTATCATTAAATTAAAAAATTCAGCAATTTGATTACTTTAATACTTTAGCTAATTAGCTCAGAAACCTTGGATATATGCATTTTCTAAAGTCAGTGGCAATTTCATAATTACTTAGATCACTTCCTAAACTGCTAAGTTTTTTGGGATACCAAATAGTAATTAATAAATAAAAAATATGAATTTGATCCTTTATCCATTTTTTTTCCTAAACACACCTGAGACAGATTGTTTCTGAGATTTTTTTCTTCTTTATAGTGTAGCTGATTAATACTTACTGAATCTTCCAGGGAAGTTGTAACTTTTTTTGCAATTCTTATTTTAAGAGGTTAAAGAACCTTCATCTAGACATAAGGGGCTCAACACCAAATCTTTCCCTCTCATTCATGGACTTGCCTCTGAGTTTTGTAAAGAGTAAAGGAATAGGCTGTATGGTTATACAATCACTCCTGTATTTTTTTGTTGATACAGGTTATAAAACTACTGATGATGATGGTCTTTACCCTTAGCCCTTCCTGTATTTATGTCTCTGTCCCAATAACCAGGGGGATCATAGAGGTCTGTTTTATCTTCATTTTAGCCCTCTTGATATTGTTTTAGCCCAAAAGGGAAATCAAATGAGATACAGAAGATGCTAAACTGGCACAACTCGCAGGTCATTAGAAACTAATTAGAAACAGCTTATGGATCTCAATGATCCTTTAGGTAAGATGTGAAAGAGGGATCAGAGAACATTTAACATCTTCCCTTCCTCATTCTTTCCAGGCAGTGTGCAAGTATGTGACTCATTTTCTGTTGTAGCTTTTTTTACAATACAAACATGTATTTTGCAGTGACAGAGTAGATGAAGTGTCAGAAAATACTGAGATATTCACAGAATTATTCTAGACGATAGGTCTTTCCGCTATGACTTTGTTTATTATTATTTAAATGTAAAGATTTTCTAAAAAAAATATACCTGATTTACAGGTCATGTCACGTATAGATGTATTTGAAGAGAAAGATGTACTATGGAAAACTTGAAGGATAAAAATTAGTAATAGTCACACTTAATATTAGCGGTTATATATTAGCTGTTATTTATCCCCAGGTTTAGAATGCTAAAGTCTTTTGTAACTCTTAGTTTGTAACTGTTACACATCAAGGTTTTATTGTGAAATAGCTTTCTTCTCCTGGAGCATGGATGGTTTTGAGGCAATATAGCTATCACAGATCTACATTCATGGCTTTTGCCTCCCAAAAGTGCCAGGTGCCACATTGGGATCTAGAGCACTCCATAAGCATGCTTGCCTGAAGCCCTATGCTAACATTTCATATGTCCAGCAGAGTTACAGGGACTAAGTTGTACTTTCTTTATCATAAAATCTTTCTACTTGTGATACACAAAGGGTACTTCTCCCAAAAACACACAACCTCTTTAGCTTGAGGATGTCTGTTACTAAAACAGCTGAGTACAGATGTCACTCACTGACATGTCCAAACCTAATTCTTTGATCTGTCCATCTGAACAATGCTGACAGTAAAACTAACAAAAAACAGCTCTATTTTGTACAAAGTTGACCCTTTTTAGCACAACAGAACTTTTAAATTTATGTGTACTCATTTAAGTCTAGCTGGAACCCATGAAGTAGAATTAATCTTCTGTGGACAAGCATGAACTTTTGATATTCCAGCTAGCCAGTACCACATGTTAGGGAGCCACACAATAGTTCATATTTCCAAGTTTTGTCAATCAGTAAACCTAGAATTCTTTTATTAACTGCTGATAGTACTAGGATAAGAAACATAAGAGACTTAGAAAAAAAAAATTCACTCTCTGAGGTCCTTTCCTATATTTATTTAAATTTTAGCTAAAATTTCATGCCTCCTTGTCATGTTTTTTCTGTCAACTTATAAGAATTTCTGGAGTATCCTTGTCTTTGTTTCCTAAACACTTCAGTCATTATTTGTCTTTTTCTTCCATGACTTGGTCTTTGACTAAAGAAGATATCTTTTTAAAATGAGGGCCTTTTTACTTACTCTTCTCTGTAAAAGCCCTATTCTAGTCTATATATCACCCTTTCTCTTACAGCAAATGTTCTGTATCTCTAGAAACTCCTTTCTTTCAAATCAATCTTGACACAACTTGCTTCCTTCCTAGGATGCTTTTTAGCGTGGTTATTGTTTGGTTGTTAGACAGTAGCTAAGGTTAGCAGCTCCCTTATGCATTGAGACTGAAGAATATGTGTTACAATCTGTCAGCAAACAATTTATCCACATCAAAAGAGGACTTCAGACTTAAATGTTTCTGTGGGCTGCACATAGACTGATTCCCTAAATCATCCTAAGTTTTTTAATGCATTTTTCAGTAAGAATTCATGATTCTCACCTTGTGGTGCATGTCATCCAGTATTCTGTCTCCATTAATGAAAAGTCTCAGATGTCATACAGAAAGACAAACATGCAATGATTTAGCAATTATAAACAACATTTACTGCTTTTTTTGTTGTATTTCACATTCATCAGTGTATTTGGAGGATCTTCTCATCCATCTTTACTGGGACTTCTGCAAATATACAAAACAGTTGGTAGGTCCAACCCAACTATCTTAAGGTTGTCTATAAAGAGACACTATAGAAAGATTATTTAAAATATTAGAAAAATCACCTTCAAAATAAAAAAAAGTTTCATCCCAGTACTTTCATGTAGTATTAATGATGCCAAGTTAGAGATGATAGCAAACAATTGTTTACTAGGTATCATGTGGGGAAACTGAGAAAATCCCTCATGCATGATGCTGAATGAATAAGAACAATATAGAAAGACATAGCAGCTCCACTACAAGGGGTTTTAATTACTCTGTTGAAATGTATGATATATGGTATGGTGGGGGAGCAGTAAATATTTCAGTCACAATTTCCGTTATCTGAATTAGTGCTGGGCTGGAATGCCCCAGATAATGAAAGAGCGTATTTCTGGCCACCAGCTTGGCAGTTTTTGGACAACACATCCCCTACGTAGCACCCTTCCTTATGAAAGTTTATTATTTTAGGAATGACATTAAGTCTTCTGCCTTAAGTGTAGCGTGAAGCTAATGCAGAGTCAAACACAATATTGCAGCATTCTGGATTCCTCAAAAAATTAGGCATGAAAAAGTGAGAAAGGGAAGCCCACAGCAATCTTTGGAACACAGTGCAGATGTAGGTGGATGGACTCTGCATGAAACTGGTACAGTACAACAAATTTCATCAGTTTTTGCCTAGTAACATAAAGTTTTAGCTACACCACAGCTAGCTACACAAAGTACAGCTATATTTGCATAGATTTCCTCAGTTGTCACAGACTCCACAAACTAGGTGGTCTGAAAACTTAGACAAGTAGCAGGAGAAGGAGAATTGTTTACACTTAAATGTCAAAATGTCAAGGAAAAGAACAAATTTTTGGAAGAATAATGAAAAGTATTTCAATACATGCATGGGCATCAAACTGAGGATGAGATAAAATGTGATGGGGCTTTAAAGAGAAATTTTGCAGGTTAGTTTTTTCAATAGGGAAAATGTGATAGGTATGATCTGTAAGGACTGCAGCACAATATTTGATGTATTGCCTCATCGGAAACTATCAGTAAAAATGGAGATGACTGGGACCGGTGAAAAGCCAATAAAGTGGTGAAGTGCTGGCTAAAGAAAACTATAATTTGTGCTGTAAAGCAGAAAAATGAGCTGAAAGGGAGATTACTAATGTATTTTTTTTAGGATTAATGACACTGTATGGATATGGTTATTCTCCAGCCTAATCTGTCCTTCCTGTATAGTTCCTAACTAGGTATTACATTTTACCACTACTAATCTTTGTTGTTCCATCATGTTCCCAAAATACCTCTTATGTGTAGCTTCCCTTTGTTCCCAGTGTCCTAGGTCACTTCTATGCTTCTATTCTTTTTTTTTCTCTAGTGTTGTAATTCTCTATATATAAGGAAAAAGGATGCTGCATAATAATTTGTTTACTCTCCCTCAAGGGAAAAACATAATTTTTAGCTTAGGCTAAAATATTGCCTCACCATATTTTGGTGGTGCTTTGGTTGTTGGTCAGTTGAGTTAGGTAGTGAGATATGAGAAGGATAAAGACAATATTAATACTCTAATTTGCTTCTCTTTTGGGAATATTTTAAATGAAAGAAGTGATGGTAGTTCTCCTCTTGAGAGGAGGTCATTTATGCTTCTAATTTGAGGACAGCATCCTGAATTGCAAATCTTGTTCTGCCATATCCTCAAACACTTAAAGCTCCCAGTGAGGTTTTAGAGTAGCTTGGTTGTTGTCTTTCTGAGGTGTTTCTTTTTAAATTTTTTAAGGGATATTACAAACCTGATTTAGACTTCTTAATTTAACAAAACAAATACTGAAAGTCTAACAGTTTCACATATGATCTTTATTTCAGGACCTTTTTTTTTTCATTTGGAAGTTTTTATGATGGCATTCATTTTTTTAAAGCTTATTTCTAATGCCTTAAACTAGCTGCCTCAAATGACTAGTTGGTCTTCACACATACTACGAAGTACTTAAATTTATTGAATTAACTTCCTTTTTTTCTGCTGTTGGTAATATCTAATTTCAAATAATTTACCTTGTAGAGATCTATCTTTCTTACCATCAGCTACACATTGTCCTAAATCATGACCCCTTATAGTTGTGATATAAGCTTCTAAGACTTGGGGATTTTGGCTTGGATATGAGTGGACTTTTTCTTCAAAGAATGAAAAAAACTAGACCTTCACTAGATATATTCAAGGTCAAACTAAGTTGATATACTATTCAAAGACACTAATGCATTGAAAATTAGTGTAAATAGAAAAACTAAAATATCTATTGACAAGAAAAATGATAGTTAGGTTGATCTCCATGCTGGAAAGACACTGTCATATCACAATAACTTGAAATTCAGGTTTGCTGAAATAGGCAGCTTTTGAAATAGCTTTTGGAAAAGGTAGGATCAATATATTAGATTGTAGATACAAAAGAACACTTGTAAAAACAAGTTTGTCTTTTTCTGTTTATCTTTTCTAAAATGTACAATATGCAATACTAGAATATTGTTTACAGGAGTTTTATTTCACAGATTTTTAACTGATGCAGTAACTTTGTTCATTGACAATGTCCTGAATGGCTTCTGTTCTCTTTTTGTGTCATAGCATGGTTGTAACTTTTGGTCTTTCCTACAGGTCTTGCATTTAGTAGAAGATGTTGAAAAAGTTCTGTGGACTCTAAAAATACATTGAAAAAATGTGTTTACTTGGAGTTAGAAAAATCTTCTATTGTTGCCTGCAACAATGAGAACTAGATTTACTGACTTGAGTGATCCATATTGGCATTGTGTTTACAGCACTTAATTGCAAACTGAACTGAAATTATTGTATTCCAGATTTAGAAACTGTCATACATATTATACACTCTTTCCAAATCTCCAGAATACATATATCCAAGGTAAAATTTACCTTCTTTACTAATCTCAAATTTTGACAGCCTCCTTGTGATGTACTTATGTCCTAGGTGTCTGAATTCAGTTCAAAGCTGAACAGAGAGCGACTAGCTGCATATCTTACTGAAAAACCGCTTTTAGTGAGCCCTTCAGAATTGATTCTTCTTGAAAGTAACTCAACAGGTCATAATGCATCTTTTTTTCCTATATGATCATAATTTTTTACAGTGGTTTTGTGTAAAACTTTAAAATGTAGTGTATAGGAGTTAAACAATAGAAGGAAATCATCTATAATAGGTTTGCTTTGATATTTTATATTAACCTTTTTATTGTTTTAAATCTGAAGAAATACAGATTATAATTTTCTTTCATAGGAAACCATGAAATATATTTTTTTGGTCTTAGGTCAGTGTACAGAGAAACTGTTCATTTGTAGTAGAAGGCATACAACTTAGATTAATATTACAGTTATGTTTTAATTTGGATGTTTACCTACTGAATTTTATTAGTATAGTATAATATAGTATCATTTGATTGTCATAGAACAATGCAGTTATGTTTGTTCCAGTCTTTTACTCAGTACAACTGTGGTTTTTATTTTTTACATATACACCAATTTTGCTTAGCATTTATTATTAATGATTAATCATGTTTGGCCTTATCTCTGAGGGAGGAAAACTAGAACATTATGAGCAAAACAAGAGGTAAAAGGAATGTAGAATGATGTTATTATTCAAAGCATCACAGAAATACCTTTTATGTTATATACCTATAAAACAGCCAGTGTCTTGTATCTCATCTTCTCCACTAGTGGTATCTCAAAAAGACTTAAGGAATGAAAAGTGTTCGAGAGTGGGGGAAGAGACAAGAGATCTGCAGATGCTGGAAGCTATTTTTTCTCCTTACTGACTTCTACTGTTAAATTGAAGCTTCATAACTATGTAAGAGATATCTCTGTAATTTAAGGGGTTTATTTTCCACTGACACACACAGGATTTTACACAGGTCAGCCACAGTGCTGGGTCATTATGCATCTGCTTAAAGCTCCCAACACATCAAGAGCAAGACGGATAGTTCTTGTCAGAGGGAACCATGTTGGACAACTGCTCCCTAAGGCTCTAGTGTTCATAGCAATTGTTAAATCATTTACATTGTACATTAGCAGGAGCAATATAGCTACAGTAAATGACTCACACATATCTGCTGCTTTGTATTTACATTAGAGAGATGGTAGCTGTCAAGTTTTATAGGTGCTGATAAAAGAAATACACTAATTTAATTAATCCTGTGTTACTTCTCAATGTCCAGATCTAGCAGAGGTTCTCAGAAAAATACCATGAAATCCACTTCAAAAATTAACTCTACTTTAGTATAATTGTCATGTAAATACAACCTTTTAAGTGGATACTCTAGCGCTTATCTGTCCTTAAATTCTAATTTCATTGGTTTAGATTTATTTTATAGTCTGTTCATTCTTTAGAAACACAATAGGGACATAATACATGTTTCTTAAAATATACAAGGTTGCAATTTCTAAACAGTATCTTAAGAGTTTTTACTGAAGAAGAAGTAATAGATTCGTAAGAAAACAGAAAATTTAACTACCTTAATAATAGTACCAGCTGATGCAAGATTCCTCTCATGGAAATATGGTACTTCAGTACAATCACAAAATGTTGCTTTGCGGTGCTATTCCACCATTTCAACAGTTTTTCCTACCTACATTGCATAATGTAAGAGATACGGAGAAAACCTCCAGTTTTCGTCTTCACTCCCTTACTGACAATAGGCCCAAAGGATGCAGGAGCAATGGAAAAGCACATGCAATTGCCTCACATGCAATTTCTAATGAGTCTGAAAGGGTTTGTGTACTAAATATATAAATAACCAGAGACAATACCATTCCAAGTCTGCAAATAGACAATTCTCATTTTTCTGAAGGAACATTTTGAAGTCTTCATATGATAATTTGAAATAATTATTGACTCTCATAAGCCTAAAACAGAGCTACAGCCATCCAGACCTAGAGACCTGAAACAGTAGTGTGACTGATGTCTGAATCTGAATTAAAAATAAACTAATGTGCTAACACAGTATTTGTTCATGTGAAGAGAAATAATTTTCCTCTTCCTAGGAAAGTTTTGGGAGTTCTGATTTTCAAAAATAAGAATAAATCATTTTGTTGATGGTAAGTTTAAAAATATAATTTTCAAATTAATATGTTAGCAAGCTAAGGAACAATTATCAGGTTTCGTTTGCATCCATTTTAGTATTTCTGTAATATTCTGAAGCTAACACAGGATTGAACCATCTTGAAAATGATCCTTAGGCTACAAAAACAGGCTAGATTTCAGGAAGATTTGAGGAACATTTCCTGATCATCTTCTGCTACTATCACTTAACAAGAACTAAAATGTTTAATTGTTTATTTGATTCAGCTTTTATCACAACAAAAATCTTTTCCTATCAGAATATGCATGCCATAGATCATACTACTGGATGGCATGCCTGATTAGAAAGGGTCAAACAACTTATAAATAGCTGTTCAAAAGGGAAATGTGAAAAAAACTGTCAAAAATAGAAGGTGAAGTGAGTTGATACTTCACCTGCCAAGGCCGAATGCATTGAATTTTAAACAGACTTTTAATATTATGTTAAAAACTATTCCCTCTTTGTTTGTTACAAGCTGCAAGCTGATATGCTTTTTTTCTTCTTGAATAGAAGCCTCATCCTTTTCTTACCTTCTTTATAGATTTATCCTGTATAGCACAAGTTAAAGGGGCAGATGCATTTGATGTATGCATTGTGGGATCTTGTTAGTCTGTCATAAAAATGCACCGAGGATGAACATATATTCTGACTTTGGGCATGCTGGTCTGCATCTTGGCTTACTACTCAATTCATTTATCTGTTCCTGATCTATTCATAGGTTTTAATTTTTTTACAGAAAGAGTGTATTTATAATTTGTATTTCATAGGAGTAGTGATATTAGGTTTAAGTTTTATTGCAAAATGATGCAAATATTCTATTAAAAATTCCTGTGGTTGTGGGGACTTTATTCAGGATTATTACATCCTATTGAATCCTGAAAATATTGCCACAGCTGGTGCTCTTGTTGTCTTTCCACCTAATGCTAAAGCATTTTAATGAGAGTTGAAAAATAATTTGAGATAGTATCACATGGCCTGAAAGTATTCTTCCACTATTCTTCAAAAGAGAGGGGGGGATTCAAATGCATCCAGGTCCAGACAGCTGATTGAAATTATTTTGTCAATGACTCAGAAAACTAAATGAGAAAATTAGGAAGTCATGAACTACGTATGATCACTGATTTTATAAGCAGAATCTAGTATTTTTTGAGTATCACAACTCATCTTCAGAAGAGAAATACTTTAATATGCTATTTCCAAATTCTTCAGACAATTTAAATAAGTTTTCTGGGTGATTAAAAAAAATGTTTTGCTGTTGACAGCAATTCTTTAGTCTGTATGAACACGAAAAACAAATGGTATACAAAGCCCTGATAATACCAGATTTATAAAATTGTAGAATCTGATTGGAAATTGGAAGAGACCCACAAGGATCATGAAGTCCAACTCCTACCATGCACAGGACCACCCCCAAAAGTCACACCATGTGCCTGAGAGTATCATCCAAATGCTTCTTGAACTGCCAAGCTTGGTGCTGTGACCACTTCCCTGGGGAGCCTGTTCCAATGCCCAGCCTCCCACTGGGTGAAGAACCTTTTCCTAATGTCCAGCTTAAATCTCCCTTGACACTGCCTCATGCTGTTCCCTTGGGTCCTGCCACTGGTCACCAGAGAGAGAAATCAGTGCCTACCTCTCCACTTCCCCTCGTGAGGAAGTTCCTTGTGAGGAAGACAAGAAATATTTGTTTTAAAGACGCTATGAGAATAGGCAAAGGAAATTGTTACTGCTAAGCCTGAAGGAAGAGATGGCTTTGGGGGGAGGTAGTAGCATCCTGTCCATACCTACAGGATGGTTAGTAAGAAACTGAGATAGGCTCATCACAGTGATGGACGGCAGGACGATGAGACAACAGTCATAAACTGAAGCAAGGCAGTCTTTGACTAGATAAAGTTTCCTCTAAAAGAATAATCAATGATTGGATGTAGAAGGCCTGTGGGAGCTCTGGTCCAACTAGACAAAGCTCTGAACAACCAGATGTGAAATTGGTGTAGGCTCTTCTTTGAGCAGGAGGCAGAACTGTATAACTACTGAGGTTCTTTCCTACCTGAATGATTATGTGATCCTATGATATACAAAAGTGTCAGGAAAAGACAAAAGTAAGAAGAAGTGTAATAATCTGGACATTTAGTGACATTCTATGAGTAGACATTACCGTTTAATGAACATAAGAATCTGAAAGTTATGAGAAATTCTTTTTAATAAAGGCACAGCCAATCCAATTTTACTGCATAATCCAGGAGAAAGGAAGAAAAAATATATATTGGCACTGAATTTTTAACTTTTGAGCATGAGGTAAATATTATTGTATTCTGGTTTGCATTATATTGTCTAGATATTAATTTAAATATGATTAATTTTTGTTGTTTCATTCAATATGATGATTGACCTACTGCACAATGAGGGATGGTTAGAGCTAGTGTAGGTCAGCAATCAAAAATCCACATTTAAAGTCTCAGTAACTGACTTAAACTGAAGTGTAAAAAGAAAATTACTTCATGAAATGGTTTAATCCACCTTTTTTTTTCTTCTCCTTTTTAAGGATTAGGGCTTTCTGGTGGAATGGCACCTTCAATTACATTAATAGGATAAAATGGGTAACTCTTTGCAATGCCTTTTAGACATTAGGTGTCAGGAAAATGTCAGATTTTTCTGGTAAGCTTTTTCTTAATGGTCTATATATAGATATTTAGGGATATTGTGTTTTTCATGGGCTTGGGGTTTTTTATCTGCTTAGTAAATACTAGAGGGAACTCTGAAATAGAAGTCCCAGTATAAAATATCTCGAAGTCGGTAATTCACACATTTCATGATGTCTAGTGTGCTACAAGAAGATCAGAAATTACCTAATTTTCCTCATTCTGTAACTGGCTATCTAAGATTACAATGGGAGTTAGAGATTCATAAAAGTCTTATTATTGCAATTCTACTTTCATTAACATGGCTCTGAGCACTTTCAAGACCTTTTTTTACTGTAGGTTGTATTACCTTCGTCAGTTGTGTATTGAAGGGGACAGGAATGGGAAGATTTTCTCATTCCTAACCTTCCCTAACCTTCCTTATCACCACTATGTTTATGTGAACACTCATATGTTCTTTCAGCTTCCATTGTCATATATCATTAACACTATAATTTTTAGTTCTGTATCATAAGAGGCCTGATTCTTCTTTTATATTTGCAAAGAACCTAGCACATAGCAAAATGCAGGTAGGCAACATAAGAAAACATATAGAAATACTATATAGCTTCCTTTCTGCAGCATTTTCATAGTGGCATATGTTTGCTTTTAATTTTTTCATTTATTGAATAATTTTAAATCCTATTTTATTACTGTATTTATGAATAAAATAAGGTGACAGATGTAAAAAGTTTTGTTAAGGATAGAAGTTTAGCTTTCAGACTTGATATTTCTGGTGCAGCATGTTATACTGAAATACTACCACAGGTTTCACTATAGAGCATTACTTGCTCAGAAAAACATGAACAAATATGTTAGAATCTAGAAAATTATTCTTAATTAAAATTAGTTATGGAATTTTTAATGTAATTCAGTACATTTTTCCAGTTGTAATTTCTATTAGCATTCCTTTAATTTATATTTATTCCTGACTTATTTTGATTAATATAAATGCAATCTCTTGTTGCATTAGATTTTGAGACTGGGGGAGGAAGGATAAGGGTTAATTTGAAAAAACTATCAGAGATTCAATTCAATGTAAATAATTGAAATTTTATTAAATCCTGTTTGTTTACTGCTTCCAAGGTAAACCTATGTCACAAGGATGCAAAACAAATCCTAGGAGAAAAAAAATCTTTGTATGGAAAAATATATGCAAATAAATATTATGTTGTTCCAGAAAAGAGAAAGATGAGTTTGTTCAAAACAAAAACAATAAATAGACATATTGTCTTCAAATAACACATTTATTTGTAATACAGTTTTCTTAATCATTTTTTATTATATCATCCATGCCATTTGGAGTTAGTACCTAAAACCCAAAGCTAAGCAAATTAGGTATTGTAC
Source organism: Corapipo altera (assembly GCF_003945725.1). Lineage (NCBI taxonomy): Eukaryota > Metazoa > Chordata > Aves > Passeriformes > Pipridae > Corapipo > Corapipo altera. The sequence goes on along the minus strand of NW_020884876.1, from coordinate 9,167,038 downwards.
AAGGTTGCTTCACTTTATAATATTACTCAAAATTAAGATCTATTGTGCTTAATGAACTTTCCATCTGTTATTTTAGATTCTAATCCTTTCATTGTTTGGGGTTTTTTTGCCCCCACTGCATATGTATTAAACTACCCTAAAGTAAATGTATAGAAATTTAAGCCTTTTTAGCATATCAGGTAAATTTTGACTGGAAAACTCTTATCATTTTGAAAGTTTGGGTTTCTTTCCATATGGAGAGAACATATTTTTTCCAAATTATGAAGTAGGGCAATCAACTACAACACAATATTTTACTTGTGATGCTCTGTATAACCATGTTCATGCATTTTTTGATCATTTAATATGATTAGTGTTTCTATTTAAATGAGATGATGTATTAGGACAGTAAATTAATAGTTGAAGATTTTTTTTATATAAGGCACTGAATCCCTCCTCTAAAACAAAAAATGACTGTAAGGTTTAAGCAAGCACGTTAGCACTTTTAGAATCACCTTCTTCTGTATGGATTTTCCCAATGACTTATATGGGATTATTAAGATGGAAGTGTATTCATGTTTTCTCTTAAATTGCTTCACTATTTCTCATCATTAATACAGTTTAGAACTTTCATTTTTTTCTATTTCTATGTTTTTAAAGAACTGTTTTCTTCTTTTTCTTACTGTTACCTTGACCATCCTTGTATATCTTCCTTCCGAACTCCTCAAGGTTCCTTAAAGCTGCCTCTATCTCTGCTAGTACTGTTCCAATTTGTTTCTTTGTAATAGATTCTACAAGACAGAAGACAGATTTTATACATGATTTTCAACCATGCAGATCATAATAATTAAACTCAAAGTAATTTTAATTTATTTTCAATCAGTAGAATTAAATCTGTCTTGCTTCCTTTAGTGAGGAAAGACATAACATAAAATCTTAGGTAAATTCCAAAGAGCTCCAAATTGAATTCCTGTCATTACTCATGTTACCTATGCGTGGACCAAGGTGAGGTATGGGGTATACAGGATAGAATTATGGGATTTAGCTGCTTTTTAAATGGAAGAGTGTACCTTCTCCTGTTTTGCACAAGTTTATGAGCACTTCAGTCTTGAGTCTGAATCAGGGACTCATATTCTCTAATATTCCAGCTATTAGAAGCTACTTTCAAATTATTTATAAAGACAGTAGACAAATGTATTCCATCCTTTAAAAATATTGAAGGTTAAAATAAACTGCTTGACTGTCTTTCTTAGTACAGGGAAAGTTGCAATATCAGAAAAGACTATACTACAAGTCTACTCTCTACTACAGTGTCATGTAATACAAGTAATACAATAGGAAACAATCCTATACAAATTGCTGCTTACTGACACTGGCTGATTTACAGTATGTAGGCACATAAAAATTAGTTTTAAATTTTCATAGATTTTACATCTGATTTTCTCAATTCTGTTCTGTTAGCAATCTGATCAAGTTCACTAGGGAAAACAGTAGGTTTCAGTAATAATTAGGATTCAAAAGTCTGTGTGTGGTTACTTGATTTTTGAAGGTGCTTATCATTAGATCACAGTGCTTATTACAGGCACTGTGTAAAGAACACAGTAATTGCATTGGCAATTCATGAGGGCCAAAGAAAAGTTTCAGATTCTATGAGAGACACATTCAGAAAATGTATCACAAATGTATCACAGGAGATTGTAAAGCCATGGAAGCAGGGAAAACTCAAATTTTTAGTTCATTTGCAATTAAGTTTGTATTCAATTTACTATAAGCTTTCCTTGAAGAAGTGGCTGAATGGCACCTACATGGCCTGAAATTCTAAAACTTATCTAAAGATAAAAATATTGAGCATTATAATTCAAGGCCACAAATTACTTTCTTTCAGTAGTATTGAATTCTCTCATTTACAAATATTTTATACTGATGTCATGGAAAATGTCACAAGCATAGGTAGAAATAAAGATTAAATCTCTTTCCCACCTCTCAAAACAGTAGTTACTTCCTGTGAAATGCTCCTTCTTGACAAAGGTACATTTTTTTTTTTCCAGTTTGGGGTGTTTGAGGGTTTTTTGACAATGGAGGTTAACTAAAATAATTTACAATTAAGGATATGGAGAACATTCATAATTCCAAAACATGGAACTGACCATATTTCTCCGGCATCGGATATTCAATAAAGCCTGCATCTGAAGTGGCATCCACTTTCAGCTCCATTTATAAAGAGCCCAACATAGTTCATAATGTCTGTTCAACTACAGACATAATGGATATACAGAATGAGTTAGTGGAATTGTATCTCCATAGCATCATCTAATTTTGAAACACATGTAACTTTCTTAGTATAAGGAGTGCTTTCCTACTTCTGTCTAGAGGTGGAATGTCATGAAGTTTTCTAATTACTACTCAGAGGCAATTGAAGCAACACACTAATTTGGATCATCTTATAATTGCCCCATGCTGAGAACAGGGGGAGATAGAATAATAAAACATGAAGAAAGCAAGATTATTTATGTATGTATGTATGTATGTATGTATGTATGTATGTATGTATGTATGTATGTTTTTACAAGAATAATTTTGAATACTTTAAATTCTTGAGAGGACACGATTCTGTGCTCTGCCAGACTGCAATTTTGATGTATTTAGTAGGGTTAGAGATCTGTTTAAAGATATACCTGAACAAACAGGTATTTTGTAGGCAGAACTTCATAGTTTTGATGCTGCTGTAATTAAAGGAATAATTCCAAAGTGATTGCTATTGGAGGCTGTAGAAAACCACATATTGACCTGTGACTTTCTGTTAAACTTTTCTTCATGTTAGTCAGTAGTGCATTAAATTGCAAGTTGGCATCAAATCATAACATCTCTTCTATCAAAATCGTGTGGAAAAAAAATGTTAACTTTTACACCACCAGCACCACTGACCAGAGACAAACATATGCTGTATTTTCATTAGTGTACTGCCTAATGATTTGGGTAAGCTTTAAGCACAATGCCAGCTGGCAATCCGTTTCCAAACGGCAATGCAAAATGTACAAGGGAAAACAAACCCATTTTGAGATTACTTTAAAAAATCAAACCAGTGTTCTAGAAACATGTTTCTAACTTCTTACTCTAATTGGAAACATTCCAATCCAATGCTGCCGAGTGAAGCTGATTGCAGACTTAATTGCTCTTATGTAACAACTAATATCTGGCAGTAACACACACTGTATAACACTGGCAGGTTTTGAAAACAGTTTTTTTGCTTTGCTCCTTCTTTCTTTGTTGTTCTGTTTACTGTGCCCAGTTAATGTGCTCTTGTGCCATAATAATCTCTAGCTAAATGGTAATTGCTCTATTGACAGCACTACTGTACATTTTTGACACATCATTATTCATACTTAACCACTTGACCTGGAATAAATGTTAAAGCAATTACTACTGAGAGCTTTTCTATGAGAAAATTGAGGCAAAGTTTAAAGATAATCAAAATGCAAAGCTGATCATGATAGCAACTGGAAAAATGGCAAATCCTATTAAACAGATTTTTATTAGCCAAGTTGATGCCAGTAGATATTATCTGGTAATTTAGTCTTATTAAAAAGAAAATAAAGCAGCTAATTGTTTACTATTCTGGAACTTATTCCAGCTTGCAATTTGCAACTGAAATTAAGCTTTATGTGGCTCATCTATTTTGTCACACTGAAATATGAAAATCATTTGGTGCAAAGCACATCTGCTCAATCCTTTCCATCTTATTGGCAAATCCTCATCCAGTATGTTTTGTACATGTTGAGGCATTCCATTCATGCATACAACACCAGTATTTTAAATATTTGTCTCTTACAAACCTAGTGTCTTCAGCTCTTAAAAATCATACTTTTAATACTTTTTTTCCATTATACATACTTTTTACAACTGTAAGAAATGTGTGAGTGTAATCTATTGTTGCTTGGAAACTTTAGATGGAATTTAGAAATGGAGAGGGACAGAGTTATTGTTATGCAATTGTGTGAAAATTGTCCAAATCTCCCATACCAGCATTTTATTTTGATAGTTAATTGCATATTTGCTCTAGTTGTGATTGTATTCTTAAAGGAAAGTAAATGTTCTCCAGTTTAGTTGTTTAAAAAGTGGCATTTACACTGGTCTCAAATAATTCCACAAGACTCAATTGCAGCACAATGCCTTCAGTATAGTGCTTACAGTAAAAGCTGTAATTATAAAAGAATGCCAAAAGACATCAAGAAAGCCTTAAAGGGATAGCATAAGCTTTTACTGCCCCCGTCTGAACTATGAGGCTTGCTTGGAAACCACCATTAGGATGCAGAATACTGATTGTTGATATGTCGCTATTGCTGTCATGGGAGAACTGTTGTAAGGGCCAGAAACTTAGAGCAGTTTCTATATTAATGAAGCTTTTCCACACTTAATGAAAGCGAGGAAAGATTGGGGTTTTTTAATTAATAAAATATTAAAAACTGGGGAGGAAATCTCTTTTCATGCCAATTCACATTTAGAACAGCAATAAGGACTTCTGCAGCTGTGCTTTATCAGGCAGAAAAATCCTTTTTTTTTTAAAGCACTCTCAACTCTCTATTAACTGCTTCAGTATCCTGTATGCCTATCAAACTGATGAAAGATTGTTCAGAGGTCATTTAATAGCTTAATTCTTAAACTTTTCATTTACATTATCATTTCCGATTTATAAAGGAGTTTTCACAGTAACTGTAAAGAACCACCAATTGTCTAATAAAAAAAACCACATTGGTACACAGACTAAACTCATCTAGGTCTCTCCTGTTGCTGCTGTGACTTTTATTCATAGCTGAGCAATCTCTTAATAATATTTTGTTTGAAACATTACAAAGTTCATATATATTTATTCTTAAGAGAAATAAATTTCATCAACTGTCAGCCTCCCAGTGTCAAGGAACATAGGAATTTGTTTCGTGTTTGACTTCTTCATTTTTTACTGAGATACTTAACCTCTTTATGCAGCAGAATTTAAGCACTGCAAAGCATTTCCACTAGATAAAAGCTTTTGTTTCTGAGCTTTTGTTTTCTGTTTTGTCTGGGGGTTTGGTTGGTTTCGGTTTGTTTTTGGGTTTTTTTTGTAGACCAGGCGTCTTTTTAGCTCAGCAAACACTGATTCAGGATTTTAATGCATGTCTTGTGTGGTAAGGAGTGATTATGTCATAATTGCAAACCACATTTTTGTTAATTCAGATAATCTTTCATAAAGGTCGCTTTCTGCTGTTACTGAAAGACTGCACAGCCTATAGAACAATCAGCAGCTTTATTTCAGCAAAGAAGGTTGTACACAGTAATTCCAATAAGACCTTTTTTAATTCTTTTTAAACAGACTTCTTTTCTTCTTCTTACCAAACTGAATGGAACATAGTATTTAGTGTGTGTTTCTCAGACACAGTAAAAGAAAGACAACTAACACAACCACTATACTGTTGTTCCCTGTCAGTCTGCATCTTGTAGCAGAGAGGACTGTACAGGTAAAGAGAATAATTACTGTTGTTAGGCTTCACTGGTCAGGAGAAGAAATAGCAAGATTGCTTATTAACATCCTGAGATTTTTGTACAACATTGTGCATTGAGATTTGTAGAATTTTTAGCTTTTGAGTCTTTATTGTTATATTGTGCCAGAAAACAATAGTCTGTTGGAGTTTCTGTCAAGAGCTTTCTGAGGAGAAAAGGAGCAGGAAAAAGGATCAAATTCTGATTCTTAGGGATTTAGGGAAATAGGTAAGATTCACCAAACTAACATTTCAAACAATTGATTACATTAGAAACAACCTGAGATCCAAAATATTTATTCTTGTTGAAGTGCTGTACACATGCCAAATAAAGTTCTTAGATTGTTCATAGCAATGTGTAGCCATTACCTAACACGGTTTGGCAGATTCACATGGGATTTATTCAGTACAGTTTCAGGGAAAATTTGTATTTTTTGTATCTGAGACTTTGCTAACAATATTAGAATGGCAAATAAAGAGAAGAGGAAACACATTAACACTACTTTGTTAACAGGGTTCCTGCTGCTTTTAAAAATAATTGTTTGGAAGACAGTAATAGAGAATCATGAAGACAGAGAGATCAAGTTCCTCTTGGAAGAGGATGCCAGCATGATATGGTGTAGCTAACACTGCTTAAAGCTGCTACATTTTATTGAGTCCTTCCTTGTAAAAGGTGTAACAAACTTCCAAATATCATCTCTAATATTCACATCAGGTTCAATAAAATTCATTTGCTAGTATGTTTACAGGCTTGGAAAAACATGTGAACTAGAAAACAAATGTAGATAAATTATCTTATGTAAGCTATAAATTCAACTGTGGAAACTGTGAAACAAAGAAAGCTGTTTGCTTACTCCTGTAGCTTTCTTTTTATTGTGAGGCTAACAGTGTAATGACTCTTGGGTATGTCTTTCTCCAGCTCAAATATTTGGCTGAATTTATACTCAGGTGAGCTATACACCTTTGTGTGTATTTTATAAGGGTATTTCTGAATCAAATCTGCTCCAGGAAATGTTCTTGGTGTCAGTGAACACAACCCTACTGGTTCAATAAAGAAATAAAACTAGAAAATAGGGAAAATATATCACAGATGTGATTCTCTACTACCTATATAGCAGAGCTGTATTCTTAATACTTCAGGTTTTGTGAGTGCATCAAGACCCTCAGTAGCACTCTTTCAAGGCTTTTCTGCATAGCAGCGAAACAGAATTTTTTCACACTGAAAGAAAAAAAACGTTGGTAGCAGGACAGTGTCAAATTAAAAGCTGGAAGGGAATACCATTGGGTTCTCTGCTTTCTGGCTAAAGGGAACCCTTGGGTGAGCAGGAATGGATATTGAATATGCAGAACTAAAGACAGCAAGGGAATGAGGGACAAAGAGAACTCTGCTGTTAAAGAGAAGATAGGAATGCACAAATATGTCAGACAAGGGTTGGTTGTCATGGGGTTAGTGAACAAAAAACTTTGGACCATGCTTGGAGGTGGACAGTATGGAATTCTGTGGAATTCCACAGAATTGAGGTGGATAGACCAGTGTCTCTGTTTGGGCTGGCTAAACATGTGCTCTGGCTTAACCTGACAGGTAGGTAAACACCATACAGACGCTCACTCACTCCCTCCCACACTGGCATGGGCAAGAAAATTGGAAAAAAAAAGAAGTAAAATTCATGGGTTGAGATAAAGACAGTTTAGTAGGGATAATAATAATTATTATAATGACAATGATAATGTTAAAATAATTAGAATATACAAAAAACCCCAATACACACTGCCGTTGGTCACCACCTGCTGACCAATGCCATTCCTGAGCAGAGGTCCTCAGGCAGTTTTCCCTCTACTTTATATACTGAGCATGATACCATGCAGTATAGAATATCCCTTTGACCACTTTGGGTCCCAGCTGTCCCAGCTGTATTCCCTCCCCACTTCTTGTGCCCCTCCGCCCCTCCAGGCTCCTTGTTGGTAGGGTATGGTGGGAAGCTGAAAAGTCCATGGCTTAGTGTACACACTGCTTAGCAACAACTAAAACATCTGTGCATTATCAATATTATTTCCATTCTAAACCCAAACCACATCACCGAACCAGCTACCAGGAAGAAAACTAACTCTATCCCAGCTGAAACCAGGAAAATACGGCTATCAGACAACCTATAGAAGACAGATCCAAGCAAAGATCTTCTCTTATATTCAGCGCACACTGCTGCCCTCTTTAACTCTTTGCTAACGCAAGTGCAGAAAGCTTTGGTTTAGAACAGTAGATCTCTGAAAGAGAGTGTAACTAATGGATTTGATTGTGCTAACTGCAATGTGATTTGGTCCTGTTGTCTCACCAGATTATGTGATAGCTCTACTAGAAATGAAAAATCCCTGAAGCATAACCAGTGTTCTCCAAGATGGAGGGATTAGATTTGCCTTTTTTTTTTTCCCTCAGACATTTTAAACCCGTGTCCTCCTCTCATAAAGATTAATGGGCTGGTGTTATTCAGAGGAATGGTATATGGATCTAGTCCAATCTTTGAATTATTTTAATCCCATAAAACATTTTCTGCAAAAGCAGATAAAAGTCTGACACATGCCTCATGCTGTTTAAAGTTTAAAATGTGATGGTTTCTTCATACCAACTACATGAAATTTCAGAAGAGAGGCAGTACTTTTCAGCAACAGTAAAGTCAATATTGCATACGTAATCATTTTACTATTTATTATCTCTTACAAAAATGGAGATTATTCCAGAATAAGAAAACTGGATTCTCACTTTATTAATTTTTGAAGCTGTTGTTGTAGTGGGTGTTACATGGGTATTCTGCATTCATTTTCTTCCTAGATTGTGCATAAGTGTTCAACTGGAGTGATAGTAAAGTGCTGAATTGGGTTCAATAGTCAGAAAGTAAGTGTATAGCAAAACCCTCATTTCACTGACATGAATGCAGCAAAATGTTGTCTTTCCTACACTTGCCAAAGATCTTAATGATCTTACCTATGTAACCCACTTTGAAGAACTGACTAATGCACTACATTCTTTGAGGTTTTTTGTTATGATGTCTTCTAACAGTATAATTATAAATGTGCTTCAGAAAATGCTTTCTCAATTATTGAGATTAGACTCTGAAAACTGAGCTGGAAAACTACCAAATATCTATAAATATCTGGTGCAGCTGGCATCCAGAATAAGGCACCTTGAATGAATAGCGTATTTTTAAATTTAAATACCAGGTAAGTGATTGGGTGAACACTGAAGGTGGCAGATCTGGAAACCTCCAGGTGTGTACATCAAGTTCTGCACGGGATGATTTCCATCGTTTTGCTCACTTACAAAGATGTGCCAAACACTTGGAGAGACGCCTGCAGATCACCCTAACAGACTTTGAGTTCTTTAATGTTTAAGGGTATAGAAACAAGAAATGTAGTTTGTTAATAATAATAATAATAATAATAATAATAATAATAATGATAGTAATAATAAATCTGTTTAGCTATAAAATATGTTGAAAGCTGAAAGCTTTCTTACTAAGAGCTAGTATCTGTGTGTTCCATTTCCTAGTAAATTGATTGAATTTAAAAATTTTTACTCTTTTCATGAATGAAGGATTGTACACTTCTAATTAATGAGCAAGCATATTTAATAAGCCTACATAAACACTTACATGAAGGTTTGAGGGCATGTGCCTAAGTTTTATCTTTTAGTTTCTGCATGGTGGCAACAACTGAATAAAGCAACCAAATTGTTGCCATATTTGCTTTCCTGATAGTTCAAGATTATTGGTACCCCAAACTACAAAGTGATACTGATACGTTAATCCATCTGAATAGGAAAGAGTTCTATAATGTAATTTAAGAAGCGGGTACTCTAATCCCATTTTTAATTGATTGATCCTGTTGTTCTTGTCACAAACAATGACAACTGTTGAAAGTATAAAGTATTTGTGTAATTAGAGATAAATTAATCAGGATACATTTTCTTTCTGTGAAATACCAGGAATGCTAGAGAAAATGCCTTGCTTTGTTACCACGCTAGTATGATTTTCAGCAGAAATATAGGGCAAAGGTATTGATCAGCGTTCATTTTAGAGCATTAAATACTGCAACTGCTACTTCAGCATTCAGCACAGATTTAGAAATAGGAACACAACACAGAGGCCAGTACAGAAAAGCTATGCCTCATTTGTCTGTGTGTCATCTGGTGTAGATCAGTAGTTTCTACAGTGCTCAGGAAGTTCCACCAGTTTAAAAGGTAACATAAATGAGATCAGCACTAGCTCCATTGTGTATAATGTAAATAGAGCAAAGAACATAAATGAGAGATTCATGCCAGAGCTGCCCTAGGGTGAATAAGAAGTGCTAATGTTGTGTTTATTTTGAAATATTTTATTACAATTAAAAATATCCAAATAGCACAGGAAAAAAAAAAGGCCAATACTACATATGTTCAGCATTTCAGACAAGTTATTTTTACAATAAGGTTCTTGGCAGACTATATAATTTCTTTTAGTACTTCACCTGTGACACTATAAATAATACATATCTATTCAAGTAGAGCTATTGTATACTACTATTTATGTAGTATATAATTTATAGACAGTGATCTCCCAACATCTGTAGATGATGTTCTCTATGAAAAGAAATTTTCAGAATAAAATAATTTTAAAGAAATGAAGCAATTACTTCATTTTAAGGGCACAGATTGGTAACTGCTTTTTAAAAGAACAGTATTAACTTCCCTTTTCTAGCCTGTGAACTTCAGTGTTATAATAATTTTTTTTAAAAAATTGGTGTGAAAGATTAAATAACAATAGAAAACATAAGTGCTTGAACAGAAGTCTGATTACTGCTGAAACTTCAGAGATCCTACTTGTATTCCAGATGATGTCAAGGTGTCTAGTTAGAAATACATCTGTACAGAATCTGTGCACATTTTTATGCAGGTTTAATGGAAACCTACCTTGTATTACTCTGAAATTGCATCTGTGACTAAACTCAGATAGGAAATCATTTGGGAGTTCTCTGTTCATGTTTCCTTGGGAAGAATCCTACTAAGAATATTTTAGCTTCAGTGCTGCCTGTAATAGCAGTGATTTCCACATGAGACAGCAGAAGAACCTTTATATTGTAAATCTGTTATAACTTTCTAATTTCGTGTGTGAACACATTTCTCTGTGTCTCATTTTTTCCAGGACAGTTTGGAAAATGACTTATATCACTAATAAAATTCTACATTCCCTATACAAAGGTCTTTATACATTCATTTTTAAGCTTCTCTGTGCTGTATATTGTTAGCTATTTTTTTCCTGAAGTCTGGAATAAGGTATACAGAAGCTTTCCTTTTAAAGTAGCAGCTCTGTTTTACATGGTTAAGCATCAGAATAGCATTGCAATCTTTTTAGTGATGATGAACTGTGTGTTATTTTTTAAGGGACCAATACAAAGTTTTCTAAGTTGAGTGAAAGTTTCCTGTTGACTTTGTGAGTTTTGGCTCGGGATCCAATGGCAGTTCTATATCCTTTCGTTAGGAGGATTAAAATGTACTCTTTCATAAGTTAAGTGCAAAGTGATTTTCAAATGGGTCAGAATATATTTAAAGTAAAACTGTCAAATCATTTTTATTGATTTAGACACTGTTAAACAGGGGCAGCACTAACACACAAGGGTTTGTTCTTTGTTACGACTTGCTTATAACCCCCATTGATGATAATGGGAATTACAAGCATGTCCTGAAGGGAATGTGCTCTTTGTAAATTCCCTATAAGTCTTAGATTAAGGAGCCACAGTTCTGTCAGAGTTCAAATACTTTTTGTGTATAGATGAAACTTTCTGAGCTCTCCCATGTCCTTTCTTAGCAGTTCTTGGAAGACAGACCTTTCACGAAAAAATGTATCCCAGAGCTCTTGTCTGGACTTTCCTTATCTGACAGAGAAGATACCAAGATATTGTGCCAGGAGTTAGGTACAATTTTGTCTGAAGTGTGCAGCAAGAAAAGGTAATAGTTTGTACAATAATTTATATTGACTGGTAATACAGATTTCTAGTGTAACAAGCAAAGGGTTTTGCAAAACTGGTAGGAAAATAAAACATGTAAGTTTGGGGTAACATACTAGTTATGTATAAATCAGAGACTAAAGGGATAATCAGAATAGGATAAAAAAGTATTTTGGTAACTTCTGTAAATATTAATATTTTGACTGTAGATGTTGAGTGTGCTCATTTTAGTCTTTCTGAAGCAACCCACTACCTTTGCTTTGTGTAGTGTTATACAAGCCATTTAATTTCCCAGGTGCTGTGCTTGCTATCCAGATCAGAAGGTTATATGGTTATTATATTTCCAAGCATTTTCAGTTCACACAGTACTGTACAAAGCAGAAATTGGAGGTGGGAGTTGGGTGCGGGTGGTACAAGGGATAAGGGAGAGAAAAGGTATCTTGTTACTGCTTGTAGGATTGTATGGCCTAAGCCAGAAATATACAGAATCACACAATACGCTGTTTATCACAGTTGGTATGCAATGGTCTGCTGGTAACAGCAATATGGCAGGTCATCAAAATGAACTGGGTGCAAGGAGACATTGTTAGCAATGCCCACAAGGGATTACTGTGTGAAGTAGCATGCAGTTTGCCATCTGCATGTCCATCTCCTTTCTTCCAGAACATTAGCGCTCTAATGAGGGAGAGAGTCATCACGGGGAAAATGTGGAATAAGAATCTGCTGGTCATCCCAACTTTTTCCTACACCTCTTGCTTCTGAAATTCTTCTTGTTCTAATTGGTAGTGTCATTTTCTCTCACTTTCATTTCCTTCTACTCATGGGTTTGGAACTTGATTCAGTGTTTGCGTCTGCCTCAGCCCTACTACTGAGGCCAAACTTGCCAAGTTTATTCCCTTTCCTGCTACATATATCTGGTAACACTAGAAATTGTTAGGCACCTCAATCTGGTTCTAAAACTCTCTTACTATTTAAAAAAAAATCCAAAAACTTTGGAAAGGAACATACAGAACTGCAAATCTGCTGATTCGTACTTATTGAACACTAGTGCCTCAGAAGCACACTCACACACTCATAGCCCTTACTTTTCCAGGAGGAGGAGGTATTGCTTTTGTTCTTGTTCTGATAACCTTAGGAGAGGAAAGTGTTGTATTAAGATACCCACTCTCCTGGGTCACTGCTGTAACAAAGAAATTGTATCAAATGGCACACTAAACTCCTTTTTTACTTTTAAAAACAACTTTCTGTCAAAGGTCTGTAGGTACTAATCAACCTTAGTATCCCTGCTCATAGGTACAGGTTGCCTTTTTGGCCCAGACAGGGCCCTTGTTCCTGCCCCAATGGTCACATAGACCAGCCTGCCCCTCATCATGTCCCCAGGCACTTCGATTTCCTACACCAGGCTTGGACATGGCTTATTTTTCTGCCTTGGCGATGTTTCTGGCTCTGCAGCCAACAGCTGAGTACCTTGGCCACCTGTTTCCAGCTGTGGGACCATGCTGTCGGTTGAGGTGATGGCCTGGCTATGTTACTCCCACCCATCTTGGGAATGTAGCCATGCTCCTGCTGCCTCTTGACACTTTCCATCTTGCTGCGTTTTCTGGTGGATCTCTTGCTAAAGATTTGGATCTTGATCTTGTGTGACGAACATGCTCACCATGCCTCAGATCAGGCAAAGAAGCCTGTCTTGATTTCCACCACACTCAGGTGGCTCTGAGGTTTCTCCTTATCTCCTCCTGTCTTTGCTCAAGAGGGTGGCTAATATTCCCTCAGTACTGAGCTTTTTGAATCTGTCATAAGCGCTAGGCAATAAAAGCTGTGTATCTGCATCCTCTAATGAGTCTACATATTTGTTCCATGACCTTTCTGAATAATTTTGGCTTGAAGAAATCAAAAACAAGTAGATGTCTAGTCCAGTGCAGTCTATTCTGTAATGGTGTAACCTCATAGGCTTGGTTCTCCCTGAACTTCTCTCTAATCTATCAGTCCCTACAAGTAAAGATGCTACCAAGAGATACTCTTTGGAACTTTCAGACTACAGAAAAAAAATAACAAATAAATGTGTTTACTAAAACCAAAACCTTTTCCAATTATTATCTCTCATAGAAATAATTCTATTAGCATCCCTCCAGACCAGATACAATCGATACAACAAAAGACAACTAATGGCAGGTTTGGAAAATCATTTACTTTCTCAGAAAGTATACCAAACAAGTCTGTTCACTTTTAAACTCTATGAAAAGGATTAATACTTTATAATTAAACACGTCCACTGTTAAAAAAAAACCAGACAAACAAAAAGGTTGATGGAACAAATGCTGATATTCACAAAATTGTGAAAGTTCACCCTCCAATATCAGTGTATGAGAGATGAAATGTATCTATGAGGATGAGATTTTTAGCTCATTATGACCATACCACCTACATTAATTTAATTTTTTTTTAATTTGCTATTTTTTTATAAATTCAGTTGTTTTCTACAGAATATTTAGTTTCTTTTTTTTTGGGGGGGGGGGTAGGTTGAGCAGATTATATGAAGCACAACCCGAATCCTGCAAACATTTCCCCATCTGTTAGTGGGCCTTTCTCAGATGAGGTTTAACTTTTAAAATATAGTTTCAAGGGACTTGCTACCATTTGTCTGACTTGTCATGACATTTTAGTGATTGGGAGTTTTTGTTTTGGAGAAAAATGAAAATCAACCAAGTAGAATCACTTTGCATATTCTTCTGAGTCACTCTACCCTTTGCTGCGTGAGGGTGAACTAGTTTTGCTATTCTGTGCAGCCCCAGTACAATAAAGTCTACTGTTAGAAACAGGCTTTTGAACTTAGTCGATGCCAAGTGGTGAAATTACTCAAATACCAGTAAGCTTATGCAGAAATGTTGGCAGCCCAGCTCCAAATGACCAACATTGTATTGCCAAAAGTGTTCCCATGAAGTCCATGAACTTGACAGTGCCACACGATGCATTTTTACTGAAGTGTGTATACAAAGAATGTTTTTCTCCCTCTTTCCAGTTTATATACAATTAAAGCAGTGATGGACTTTTTACAATGTGGAAGATTCTTTAGAGTTCATACATACTATGTCATCTAATTCATCATACAATTTGTTTGACAATAACTCCCACATGACGTCTTGCTTGACCTGAAAGAAAAAGAAGTATGCTACCAACATAATTATCCTTTATTTCCTGGTGCAATTTTTCTAAAAAGAGAGTTAACACAATCTGTAAGCTTTCTGAAGGGAAAATAATTATATCACACACTCAAGATGAAATCCTCTTTTGAGTTTCTTATTAATTAACATCTCTATGTCATGAGGAAAAATAATAGAGCATGTAGAACTAGTATTGAGTCATATCCTTGCAACAAAGTTATAAATCATATTTTCTCTCAGTTTTGAGGGGTTTTTGTGTCATTTTTTTCTTTCCTACACTGTTTTTCCTGAAAGTAATAAAGATTACATTCATGTCTTTTAGAAAAGGCTACCATATTCCACATTCAGTTACTTGTAAAAATGAGGTTTATTTCCCTGCATATTCCTTGATTATTGAACCTAAAACCAGATATGGTTTCAGTACTGATGACAAAATGTGCAATGCTTACAGAATGATTACCTGCATAGATTTTGATATTTTCAAAGAAAAATTGTGACTTTAGAAAATCAAATAAAAAAAGATATAGAAAACATCATATTATCAAAAGCTACAAAGTGTTATAAAATAGCTGCTCAGATTCATGCTTCTTTATCAGCAAAAAAATAAGCCAAATATATGAGAATTAAAAAAATAATATGTAGTAGGAAAAAAGAAGATATTAATTTAATATAAAAGTAAAATTCATAAGGGTTTTTTATTTATTGTATAGCTTATAGGTAAAATATTATAAATTTTAGAAAATTCTAAGCATCTAGCAGTTGTTGAAAGTGTCCAGCATTACAGAAAGCCAGTGAGAAAATTAAGCTACTCATTTCTTACAGGACTTCTGAAAAGTAGGTCCCTCAGTTAGGCAAGTGAAAGCCTTTGATTCCAAAATTGGTTTGAGGGACACTAGTCCTAAAGTGAGATGAGTTAAATACAAGTTAGGTTCCCAACAGGATAAAGATAGAAGAATTTCGTAAATCAGTTTTCAGTTATAATAAAATTAATCAGTTCCACCTGCTAATAACTTACTTTATATGATTATAAATTAACGTTTGTTCAATACATCACTTTTTAATAGAGAAAACACCCCATACAAAAAATTTATCAAAAGTGAAAGCAGAGACCTTTTTCTCCTTCACTACCAAGATTTTAATCTTTTCCAAAAATTCCCACAGAAATCTTTTGAATTTAAAAAAAAAAAAAATATTCTTCAAGGTTGCTATTTGTCTATGTTTTCTGGCCCCTTGATTTCAAAAAGGCTGTACTAGGTAAGGCCCAAGACTTTTACCAAGACCGTCACCAGTAATCCATCTGTTATTACAAACATGAAGTGATCAGATAAATTCATCCTGTGGAAAGGACCAAGCAGCAAGACACAGGCTTAACAGACAATTGGCAGAGAACTCACAAACTGGGTCACAAAGTGTCCGACTCTTCAGTGCAGCTTGTCTTATCAGTGCAAACAAAATTTCAGGACTTTTTTTCAAGCAGATGATAGACATCCAAAACCTTCTTTTCTCTTTTCATGTTGCTGAAATCCTCCAAAGTGAAATTATTTTCTCCTCAGAGAAACCACCTGATATGCTGTATCCAGTGGTAAACAAAAAAAAAAAAAAAAAAAAAAAGGGAAAAAAAGTGCTTGTTCAGAACCAGTGCTTAGGGGTTTGCTTATAGGTGTCATTGTGTCTCACATCCCTGCTGTGAAAATCAGCCTGCATTTGAATGTGCATCTTGACCCATAAATGTCACCCTGATCCACTGGGCATCTTGACTTCAACATTTCCTGTTGTAAAATGAACAATAGGATAACACTTCTTTTTCTGAAGGAGGGACCTGTGACAATGTGTGCATGTGTGCAGTCAGGAGAAACTGCAGCACTCGGGATTTAAAAGCATGTCATCAGCCACTGAGCGGGAGATCACAGGAGAACGAAGTTACTGGACAGTTTTTGAAAAACACAAGGATTATCATTTCTGTTTCCAAGCCACTTCTCCTTTTCACAGCCCTGAATCCTTCTTGGCCTCTCTCCATCAATGGCTCAATGACCATAGTAGAGTAAGTCCAGCTGTGTGGTAGAGCAAGCTGCCTTTGAACAATACAGTAAGAATGCTACCGTTCCTGTGCACACATTGTTTATGTTGCTAGCCTTTTCTTAATTATGTGCATTTTCTAGTATAAAATGTCCTAACATTATGCTCAGAAACTGAAATTTGCACTGAGAATGCACTGAGAGGTTCATGTAGAACAAAAGGTGTTCCAGCTTTACCATCTCTTGATGATAGTATAACGGCTCCAATTTTTTTTAAAGGAAAAACACATTTTTTGTTCCAGAGAATATTTACAAGTCAAGTTATGGTTTTTATGGCATTGCTTCACCACTGGAAATAAGCACACCTCAATCAGATCACCAGCCTCAGTCCTTCAGTTTAAAGACAAAGTGCATAATTCTGTTATTGTAGGAGACAGAACTTTTGGCATACCTACTTGGAATTTAGGACTTCAGATTTTTTTTAATAATTATTATTTATAATAGTATTTATACACATTCATGAAGACATGGGCAGACTACAGTGGTTTTGGGAATGTTCATGATTATGCTTTTAGAAACTATATTTGTGCTTGATTTGAATTAAATTATGGAAAGAATGATATTGTCTTTTCAAGATAATATGGAATTATTGAACAGTCATTTCACTATTTCTGTTGCTTAAATACCAGTTTTCACTCATTGCATCAAAGGAATATAGATTATATTTTTCATCATCAAGAAGATCGTGAAGATTAAAATATACCTTTTTTTTTCTTTCATACATAGGACAGAAGGTTTGATTTTAAAAGTATCAAAAGATGTCTCCATTTCTTGTCTGTATCTGCTTATGTAGAGGTACCAACTTAGATTTTTGCATATCTTTTCTTGCACTAAAAATTCAGTTTGTGTTATTTTGAGGATTGGACTGGACAGGATTTTAGGAAAAAATGGCATTGCTTATAGCTGGTAAGAAAAAAATCACATTCAGTAAGGGAAAGAGGAAGTTGTGATTCTAACTGTATGCAAGGTTTTAAACTGCTAATTGTATTTCTAAGAATACTTTGATAACATGTATGGGTATATTTGGTTACATACATACTCATTTAAAAAAATATTGCTCATTCAGATTCAGAGAAATTAATCAGAAAAAGACAAAATACCTTTAAAAGAGAAAGGAAATTTGCCAATAAATCGTAGAACATCACAAACATGAGTCACCAAAAAGGTACTAAATCTTGTGTTTCATGTGCTGTATAAAAAACCAGCCTTTTATGGATTGAGAGTTATAGAAATAAGAGATAAAATATTCAGCATAGCATAGTGTCTTTTTACCATTAGCAGTTTTACATATAAACTTAATCGAAAAAGCAACAGAAGACTGTCGACCTTCTGTTTAACTGTAGCAATTTTGTAGTTTTTAAATCCTTTCAAAATGAATTATATCACCTGCTCATTCTTTTTACTTATGCTTATTCCATAAAAGCTATACACTTTTAATAACACATTTCTTTCCCTTGCCTACAGTTTTACCTATAGCATAGTAACATCCTAAATCCAATCATTTCAATATAGAATCTGAAAAACAGATGCAAAATTATTGAAGAAAATATTTGGCTTTGACACCATTATTTCCACAAATAAAACTGAAGCTCCTTTTTCATACTAAACATAAATGCAAGTCTCCAAAACTTCTTAGAACTTCTAACTGAGATGCAGAATGCCTACAGTGACGTCTTAAATAAATACCGATACTTATGTGGCAGGTAATTCGTGTATAAATAATGGATTCTAGACTGTTGAGTCTTAAGAAAGACAACGTGTTTCTAAAGTATTAGTTGCACTTTTATTTTTTCCATTTTATTATAATAATAGAATGATTAGGTTCCTTACAGATATTGTTACCGAAAGTAAATTTTAAGAAAAATGTTGTCTATCAGAATAAAAGCCTTCTGACCCATTGCAGCTATGGAATAAGACAGAGGAACAGTCTACTTTTAAAAATACTTTTACATCCACATTTTATATGCAATTCAACATATTTAGTACTCCAAGCTCAATTCATTCTGTTGAAAGTTTTACTTCCAAACAACTTCATTGTTTTAAGTGACTAAATTAAAGCTTTTTAGTGTTTCCTGCAATCTCCCAAAGCAGAAATAAAATCAGTTTTAATTTATTTTATTTGCATACACTGTGGATGTAATTATTGCTGCAGAGTCTTTTTAATTGTTTTCAACTAGGTGCTTGTCTTTAAGTTGCAATAGACTTCTAATTCTACATTGTTGATATTCCCTTGTTAATTTTGACAAAGAATCATAAATCCAGGTATTTAGGCTTATTGAATTTTGAAATGAGGTGATTAGTTGGCACATGGATGAATGAACTGATGCAAAGCAAAATGAATTTTATGATTTACTGTCATTTGCAAGTTCCTTTGGAACCGTTATGTGCAAATTGTAAAATGTATTAAGAGGTAAGATATCACAGTTATAATCAACAATGTAAAATTTTCTCAAACAAAAGTATTCAAGCAGTCCCCAAAAAGAGTAATTGTTGAATAAATGTTTGTTATACACAGTTAGTTTTTATTATAGATCATGCTTTTCCACTGCAACATTTCAGTAAGTAAAAAGATATTTCTAAATAGACTTCCAGTAGCAATCAGTAATGTTAAACTTCCAAAGCTGTTACCATTATAATTTGCTTTAAAATATTCTCGTACATTTTAAAAGACATATTTAGGATGAAATATCCCATTTATCAGTTTTTGACTTAAAGTTTATAATGGTTATTAGCTGAAAGTAACAGCAAACTACAATAATGTGTGTCCTTGTTCTCTCATTATCAATATTTCTATTAATCTTTTTTGGGGGATTTTTTTAGTAGGTTTTAAATTGAAAGAGAAGAGATTCAATAATTTTGCCTGTGTGATAGAAAATGCTAATACTAATAATAGTATGAAATAAACCATGGATTTGTTTTGATTTTTTTTCCAACTAAACATAGACTTGAGTTACTGGAAAAGAGAGAATCTAGATGTACATTCACAAACTAAAGTTCAAAAAGTCAGATAGCTTGAACTCCACAGCTTTATAACTTTAATTTTAGGCACATTCTGAACACAAAGGACTTCAAGAGATAGGAGCCCCAAGAACTGTTTCTCTCCATTTGAATTACAATTCAAAGACCAAAACTTTCCCTGAAACTTGAATGAATTGCTGCAGGCCTGTAGAAAGGCAGATTATGAGAACCCTATGTAGCAGTTCTCCTGTGCTGGTGCAGGAAAACATAAAATCAGTCTCTGCCTACTTTTCTGAGACCTGGGTTCCTGTCTGCTTTAAGCTGGGAAGTGCAAGGATTTCATGCTTTCTTACTTCTCTAAACCCTACACCCACATCAAGGTTTGGGTAAATCATTCCAAATTTTTTTTCCTACAAGACAGATAACTCTAGATGAAATTTTATAGAGTAGATCTACTTTTAATCTAGTAAAATAGTAAAAACCTTGGAATCTTGATGTGCAACCTTTGCTAATGCATTTCTGCAGATATTTTGCAACAATTTGTGAGTCTTCTCTTTTATATTTTAATTGTTTTGTTAAATAGAAGTCCCATGTCTCACATTTACAGTAAATTTAGTGCTTATGAAAAGATATAAAAGTTTCTGTACAAAAGTAAAAGTAAAATTTTGTTACTTAAATATTTCCTTACTTAATATCCTAGTTTTGAGACCTCGTGGAAAAAAAAGAATTACCCTCTTGCTATATGTAATGTTTCTAATTCTGCATGTTCTGTCTTGCCTTTTTTTTAACTCTCTGTAATATTGTCTCAATTTATCTGCCAATGCAACAGTAAACACTGAATGGATGCAGAGCAAACTCTGAAGGTAGCATGTTCAAAGCCTTACATTGTTTTCTGCTAGGAAAGATAATTACAGTGTGATCTTCCTACCAACAAACCATAATATCTACTTTCGGTTCTTTTCTCTGCTGCTGAAAGCAGAGAGAAGCCAGACCTCACAGCACAAAATTGTTCTTCTGAATAGCTCCATCTCTTATCCTAGAATAATGGAGTCATAGAATCATTAAGGTTGTAAAACACATCCAAGATCATCAAGTCCAGCATTTGGTCTAATACCACTATGCCCCCTAAACCACATTGCAAAGTGCCACATCCACTCATTTTTCAAATAGTTCCAAGGATGGTGCCTTCACCACTTCCCTCAGCAGCCTGTCCCAATACTTAACCACTCTTTCAGTGAAGAAGTTTTTCCTAATATCCAATCTGAACCATCCCTAACTCAACTTGAGATCGTTTCCCCTTGTCCTATCACTAGTTGCCTGAGAGAAGATGCCAACCTCTGCCTTGCCACAACCTCTTTTGAGGTAGTTGTAGCAGTTAATGGAAATAAGTTCTTTGGCTCCGTTTGGTGTGGGATCAGTGATACAGTCTCAGGTCTGTGACTTTGACATATGCTAGTTAATTACTGATACTGTAAATATTGGCTTGAAATCTGTGTTACCCCTACTGCCACCTTACTAATTTGTGGAGTCATTGCAGATAATGGCAGGGTTGTTTCCTCTTGCGAAGCAGAGAGGAATCAGTACAAATAAGATGATTGTACCTTAAGGTCCCTTGACCATAAGGTGGGTTTCTGTATTCTGCATTGTATTCTGTTTCTTTTATTGGACACAGTGTTTGGACTCAGTTTTGTCCTGCATTTTGTGCACAGTGTGCAGAACTTCACTGAATCTGCAGTCTGCTGCATAAATTTATATGGATTCTGGTAGAACAATCCCTAAAGCTTTTATGCCCCTCTATAGCAAATAGGGTTCTGTTGAAAATGGCTATTCAGATACTTTACATTCTTCCATTTCTGATGTTACGTCTTCACAGCTTATATTTAATTAAAATTCATGGCAGAAGACTTATTTTGTTGGTCTAAGAAAGGTGATGGTATCTCTGCCTGATTAAATGATCAAATATATTTACCACAGGGAACAAAGATGCATTAATGGGTGTGAAAGCAATTATGAATAGTCCTGAAACTTTTTTTGTTTTATTTTTCCTCATGTCTGTGTTGATATGTTTTCAGTCAAATGTAACTTCAAGATCTGATTTCAAGCTTCCATTCTCAGTTTCACTTAGTCACTTTTACTTACAATAATGGGTAGCTAATATACGTCAGTACTGTAATAGAGAATATGTTTAACTCTGATAGTGGTTTCATGTTATAGGTATTTACCTCGAGGCTTAGCTCACATTTACTTGACTTTGCTACAAGTGTTTCTGATGCCAGTTCAGTGGCAATAAAGTTACTCTGAAAACTTCAGAGCTTATAACAACACTGCACAATTTTACAGCAAAATACAGAACGTTGAGTTCCCTATGCTGTTTTGCGATATAAATGAGATGTAAACATTAAGTCACTGAATAATTATCTGTGGTCAGTTGGGTACAAAATTCCTTAAAATGTGGACTCCGGTTTATTCACATTTAGACTCTTAATTACCTATGTGTGAAGAAAACATGCTCTAATAAGGGTTCTGAGGTTGCTTTTTAACACCTTGACAGAAAACTTTTTTTTGGGGTTGTGGGGTGAGGGGTTTTTTAAACCTTTGTTTCAAAGATGAAAACTGTATCATTATATTTAACTGGCTATCTGCAGTTCATTAGTGGCAGCATCATTAAGTAATACTGGAACATTTGTAGTGGCTAATCTTTCAAGCATTTAGCATTCACGATGACCTCGTTAAAAGTAACAAAGGTCAGGCTTCAGTTCAGCAGAGTTGCCCATTCACCAAGGAGACTGGCATAGCAAAGTAATCTCTGTGTGTCACTTTTCATTAATCATGCTACTTTCCTCTTCATGAAATTCCAGCAAATAATTGTTACTAAATGCGATTTGCAACACCCTGTGCTGTGCTTGAAGGACCAGAAATAGGCAAACAGATAAAAACATTGTTTAGCTTGCAGGCAGCAAGTGTTTGCTATTCAAAGGTATCAATGCATAAACATTGATTTAGCCATGAGCTGACACTTATAAAGCGTTTACTGTTTCTAGAAAGCCCTGTGGTCAGATTAAGTAATAGCCAAGGGCAAGTACTTTTACCTGCATAGCAAGGTTAGATTCTATATAAATTGTCTGATCTTGAAATAAATCAATTTTCATAACGTTAAGCTGCTTCAGCATTGCCATAGTTTACAACAAAGTATACTAAATTAAACACTTGCACATGTGGTAGGAAATGTGTTCCAATGTAAGTTTTCCTATGATTATATTGAATAACTATTTCATTAAGTATAGTCAACAGTTTTAGAGTTTTAGTTAATAGTTACTTAATAGTTATTTAATTAATGCTTTTCCTTTATCTCAGAACTTATATCATGAGAGTTTCTAGGATGAATTTATCTTCATTTTCACCTGCACCTTGTAAACTTCAGTGAAAACTGAGCAGCTTTAGAAACATACCAGTGGAATTCCATGGAAAGAGACATACATTTGTCTCATGGTCCAAAGACACAATTTTATTCAACACCTAGCCAAATTCTGTTCAGACACAAAATTTACCCTGAGAGAGTTTTTAGAATTTGCTCTTGTGTTCCTCAGCAAGAGGCAATTTGAGTGCAATTAACAAAATGGAATTGCATTTCTGTATTTGTGGAAAATCTTAATCTTACTGACCTGCCAGTTCAGAGAGTAAAGACAATAGGGAAGTAAACTATAGTTTTACTTCCATCACCTACATCACAGAAGAACTAGTAGTGAAAGTGTTTTTATTCACAGGTTCTTCAAAGAAGTTTACTTTTGCAACTTAAGAAAATAAATTAATGCAAAGTCAAACAAAATTCAGGACTCAAACCTACTCAAAACACATCTCAAATTTGTAGCAAATAAGAATTTGCAGTAGTATAATTTCTTCAAAATGTTGTTTTCAAAGGTGACTGGAATTGCCTCCGTTTCTTTCTAAATACAATAGAAGAGCACCATTTTTATTTTCAGGCTTCTAATGTTTGGATATTAGTTCCAGTAGAGTTTAATCAGTTCATGATTATTAAGGGTAAGAGTACAGAATAATTCAGATAAAGCAAAAATATTGACATGCAAAAATGTGCAAACTAACTTCAAAGAACCTATAATGTGAGGATGGAAAAAATACTTAATCTCAAGAAATTATGAGATAAATTATTATGAAAAGCCTTCATTTAAATGTTAAATAGGGTCAGTATGTATAGTGTGGTCATTTTCCTTGCTAATGGTGAATAACGGTAACAGACCATACATTGATTAGGTGCATACCACTTTTGCTTTGAGCCTAATTTAATATAAGCAGTCAGAATCAGCAATAGAATTAAACAAGTCTAAAGTTAGAGAGCTATGACACAAAAATACTGCTTGACATTGGTAATTCAAACATAAAATAGCTTTCTAGAACTGCACAGAACACAGTTTTCTCAGTATGGCATTTCGAAGCATGATTACAGAATATTCATTTGAGGTGATTTTATTGATGTTCCCCTAAGTGCCTTATTTTCTGAAAAATCTATTCTTTTTCTCACCTTGAGCCATGACAGAATTTATATCTTTCCAGACTTCCAGAGCTAAATGTGCCTGATTTGTGTTTAGTAAGCTTCACCTAAATGTTAATTTTTAATGTCAAACACCATGCCTGCCAGCTGCATTTGATGCCCTCTTTTTTTGTTTTTTTTGTTTGTTTGTGTGTTTGTTGGTTTGGATTAATTTTGCTTGGGTTGGGGGTTTTGTTGGGGTTTTTTGTTTTATTTTATTTTTATATTATTTTGTTAGAAAAGAAATTGGATTATTAGTTTCTATTCGTACCTTTGAACTTCTATCACATTCCCACTCAGTCATCTCTTTTCCAGCCTGAGAAGTCCTGGCTTACCAAGTCATTTCTTGTGTGAAAGCATTCATTCTTGAATAGTGTCCAAACGGGATAGTGTTGCAGTATTTAATTCCAACTTCAGTACCATCTGCTAGTAGAATATCCTCTGCCAATATTTCTCTCCACCACTTAAGAAGAAAGATAGTACTATCTAAAATCCGAGAATGGGTTCTCAAGTAGTTTCTAGTATATGTCTCTTGGCTTTTCAAGGAATTGATAAAGTCAGTTTTATTCAAAGGCTCTACTCTTTGCTTTTATTTGGATGAGCATTAAAGGGTTCTCTTTTTCAGCATGGAACATTATCTGTGCTGTGCATGAACTGTTTTCGGTATTCAGCCTATGATCAAGCAGAATGAACTTTAATATGCACTTAATATGGCATTAAATAGAATATCCTATTTCTAAAAGGAATTAAATCAGCAAAAATCTTATATAGTATAAAAGAAAAGGGCAAGAGGAGTTCAGAGAGCCTGGATTTTTGTTTGCTTTTTATATATTTCATAATGAAAATATCTGGCGAGTCTCGCTTGCTATTCTTCAGAAGTTGTTGAGGTTAAAAAAATCCAATAGGCAGCAAGGCAATAGCTGGCTGAATAGTTCTGCCATTCATTTATTTTTGACTTTATAGTATGTGGAAGAGTAAAGGTTGGAGGTGAAGTAGAAAGTATTTTCTAATGGCTTACGAAATAGATTTTCTAAAGCTAATTTAAGGCATCTGAATCTAAACTGAAATGTTTGTATGAGCAGGGACTATCTGTATCAGCCTGGTCCAGTGTGCTATTTGCAGTTTATAAATACCTGTATACATGCCTACAGTTCTGCAAAAATGAACTTTTTCCCACATACAAAAGCAAATTAAAAAAGCATAATACCTCTTACTAGTATAACAGAGCAGATTGATTCTATATTATGTGAAGCAGATGACTGGGAGCATATTATAGGAGAATGTTGCAATGTTCTCATCCCACAGCTCTTCCATTCTCGGAAGCAGGATTCATGATCAACCTCCCTGAGAAGACTTTTACAGGAGATGTAATATTGTAATGAATTATTGTGATTCATTTTTGCAGTGCTGATTTTTCTCTTTCTCTGATTTTTCTACAGCTGTCACTATCAAAATTGTATTTCATGCTTACCCCTCTTGAATAATCAGAGAACATTACTTATTAGTAAGTAATCTTGCATATTGATGTCCCTTTGATACAACAAAATTTGAGGGTATGTAATAGGTTAACTTTGAGGACATTTAAAGTTTCTAGTGGTACAAAAGAAATTTTGTGTTGAAATGCAGGAGTGGGTTGTATGTGAAAACATTACTAGGCCTGTGGAACTTAAGAGACACTTTAGGAAAAGTTCAGACATTCAAAGGCAGAAATTTCTTTTTTGATTGTTCAGTAGTACCTGTTCAAAATAAGAGCAGTTATGCTCACCTCCTAAAATTTCTAAAAAACAAACATTTTCTCTATTAAATTTTAATGGCTACATTTGTTTTGAAGGGAGACAATATGGTGAATATTCTATTTCTAGTCTCATCAGATGCTACAGTCAAAGATTTTAACAAGTATTTGGAAAAACATTGAAATTTTAGTGTAAGAACTAATTTCCATAGGAAAAGTGAAAAAAGACTGATGATTTCTTTTCTATTTACATTTTTTTTCCCTCTTTGCAACCCAAAGAACAGCTGGCATTTTCATTTTTAGGAAAATTCACTTCAGTAATATAAAGGATCCTCTGTAAAACATCTCTCTTTTTTTCATTTGTCAGGTGTAATTTTAAGCTTTTCAGAGTATAGTGACCTACCAGTGCTGTATCAACAGGGCTAGGGAGATACAGCAACTTTTTCCTTATTCTAGTTTGATAACTCTTAGAATCATGAATTGTTGATACCAAGTTATTGCCAGACAGTAGAAAAACATCATACCTTGGTTTATCTCTAAAAATATGAGTCATTTCACCACAATCATATCGGGATATGTTTCATGCTAAGGAAAGGTTTACTCAATTGAAAAGAAATCAGGTTTGGGTTAGTTACAGTGACAAAGTAATTTCAGAAAAGGCAAATGGAAGATGAAAATTCTTTTTATGATGCAAGTACATACAAAATTAGTTTTTTGTCATTAAAAACACATACAAAGAAATGCATCAAGGAAGAAGTTACATATTAAATTTAAAAATTAAAAACAGACATGGATTTGTATAACATTAATATTTTAAAAATTAAGTCTTTTGCATATGCATTTGAAAACATGCCTTAATAGTATTATATCAAAGAAATACCCACTGAGCCTGTACCTGGTCATATTATTTATTTAAAATCTTTATTGATGTCCTTTGCAAGCTTGTTTGTGCGTTTGCTTCTTTTGTGAATTATAAGGTTATCAATAGCTTGTAAAAGTAAATAACGTCTCCAGTCATTTCACTGGATAGCTATTACTTATCCAAAATCTCACTTCAGCAATGGAATTATAAAAGGTGTACAACTGCAACAACTGCAATAATTACTTTAACTATACTGTAAATAAAACAGAAACTGCATAACCACTTTTTATATCAGATTTCTCTAAGGACTGTAATGGTTTAAGGAGCTTTCACTGTACTGTAGTGGGAAAGCCTACTTTATTCATTTAAAGCCTATTAAAAAGACAACTGTAGAAGTATAAAACAACACTGCATAAACATCATAATTATAGAATAAATAGATTTCCATCAACAAAGAATATAACATTATGTAAAACTTCTTTTTCCCCAAAAACAAAATCTGGGGGGTTTAGTGTTTCTTTCAGTTTTGGATTATTAGCATACATTCTTCCTAACTTTGGTGGATAAACAGCCTTGTCTTGTTTAGCCATTTCTGATACTGAGACTTAGAGCTTTGATTTGATTCTGATCCCTCAACACACATCATGTGTTCAGGGATGTGTAAATTTGAATTTGGAGGTTGCCTGCTGACTTCTAAGTAAATAGGAATTTATGCAGGCACCAGCATTCTTATAATTATTTTGTTGGTTGTCTTGCTGGATCACATCTAAGAAGTACAAGAATAATCTGAGAAGTAAGTATATGTGCAAATATGTTACTGGAGAAAACTGTATGGTTTTATCTCTGTAAACTATAGATTATAAAATGGTTTTTGTTATTTCTGTGGTTGGGGTAACAACTCTGGCTAGGACATCAAGATCCCATCAAAGTTGTCTTTGTAAAAGTGTCTAAAAGAGAGCTCAAAAGACTGAAATATTTACGCTGTGTGTGGCATTGCTTTCAGATCCTCCCCTCAGGTAATGAAGATCATATCTCAATAAAAGATCATATCTCTGAAATATGCAGGAGTTACAACTTCTGGAATTCTGGTTCCTCCATAGTTTTTCACAGTTCTTTCAGTTCACTTTTGTTCACACCTCTAATTTCTTCCACAGTAGAATCTGTTTTTCAGGAGTTTGTTTCCCCCTGAAGCTGTGTGTCACGAAAAAAGATAGTGGAATTCACATCCTCCCTTCCCCCAGCATCATCCCATTCTTCCTGACAACATTGCTCTCATTTCTGCATCCCAGTCTCTGAGGTTCAAAGAAAAATGCTCTTTTTCATGTTATCCTTGTCTCTTCTGCACATTCTGGCTGCTTTTTAACAGAAAGATACATGTTGTATATATGAGCTGCTTAAGCAGAATTAAAAATCTTTACAGCTATCTTCAGAAATCTTTACTACACATCCTCTAATGTTCACAGATTGATTGTACTACATATTTCAAAAAATTCTAGGCCCACCTGCATAAATTCATTTCTTGGAAATATAACTTTTTTAGGCAACTATCAGACTGTAACAACAGTACGTTGCTTTAAAATTTTTCAACTTGCAATTACTTTTTTTTTTTTTGGTAAAAATCCCACCTTCTTCCGTCATGACTCCTGCAAAGAGAGAAGCAAAAAAGAGGCACCTTTACAGCTTGTTCTATATTACTGTGGTGTTCCCTCTCCTAAAAGGATTTCTCA
Organism: Corapipo altera; assembly: GCF_003945725.1. Taxonomy (NCBI): domain Eukaryota; kingdom Metazoa; phylum Chordata; class Aves; order Passeriformes; family Pipridae; genus Corapipo; species Corapipo altera. Next base: position 9,138,512 of record NW_020884876.1, on the reverse strand, counting down.
GCTTTCTTTTAGGTAGACTTAGTTCACTTATGCATCACAGACTTTGGTCAAAATTGTTTTGAGATATGTTTTCTCCCTAAAAAATGAGAATTCATTAATGAAATTTACTTTTTTTAAAAAAAAGCTCAAGGGTCATAATGATTTTTGCATATAAATAGCCCACAAAACTGATATAAGTAGCTTCTGTCATCTTGTCCATGATAATTAAAGACCTGCCACAAAATACACCACATGCTAGTAATATATATCTTCTTTAATTTCATTCTTCGTTGCCTTGATAGAATTCTTTTAACAGAAACTTAGTGTTTATTATATTCTTTATTCAACATGCTACTAGAATGTGTTTTCAGATAACTGAAAACTACTATATGTAGAAGAAGTCTTTTTTTATTATATGCAGATGTAGTGCTTTGCAGAAGGTGAGAAAATCTAAACTGTCATGAAAATAGTGAATCTGTTCAACGTTTTCTTTATCTGTTTCATCCTTTTCCAGCTTAAAATGATTTTTTTTCCTTAAAGGGCACTTAAAGAAAATAAGATGCTTTCTATGTCAAAAGATCCTAGCAAAGTCCTCTCTCATTACTGTAATTATAACCCTATATGAGGGGAAGAATTTTAATGCATCGACAAATATACATATTAGGATGAACAAATTAGCCCTATGCATTCCATATGAGTAGTGCTGTCACAGGATATAAATATAAAATAGAAATACTGTGATATACACCAAAATCTTATCAGGCTCAAACAAGTATTCTAATTGTGCAAGTAAAAAGAACTGCTGTAACAAGGGGCCTTGGTGCCTGCAGGCAAGCCTTTGATTCTGTACCTTTCCGTCTTGTAACATTCTGCACTGAATATCCTTGTAGCCTTTCTCAGCACAACTTAAAAGACCTCTAATAATTAAAAAAGGCAAGAAGAGTATCACCTTAGCTACCACTGTGTGACAGATTCTGTTACTGTGGATATTACTTAGAAAATTAGATGAACAATACTAAAGTAGTCATTCTTGCAAAACTAGCCAAACATACTTAAAGAATTTATAAAACCACCAAAATATTGTTTTGATAAATAACTCTGGTCTTTGATAAATTAAAAACATTTATTTGCAGATTAAATATTATCAGTCAGAATCCTTAATCAAGTAAGTTGCAGTAAGTGACCTCATATTTCCATGACAGACAATAGAGTCAGAACATCCAATACAAAAACCCCTCTGCAGAACGCACTTTGAATATAAGCAGCACAGTCCAATGTGTTTTGAACTATCCTTTGCAAGGGCAAGATTACATATATTCATCATGCCTTTATATCCTGATGGTGTGCAGAGCAAGAAGGGAACTCTGACAGAACTCTGATTTCTTACTAATTTTTAGTCAATTTGACAGGTTGGTTCAAAAGTACAGAAGTTTTATGTCCCTTTTAAAAATAATATGTCAGCATTCTGGCCATAAAATAACTCTCAAATCTGCATGATATCCAGCTTTATTCAGTGATGCCAATCAGATGCTGTACGACTCAAGAAGCGTGTATCAGCTCAGGTGGGATCTGACGTGTAATGGGTTTGAACTACACTGACTACTGAGTAAAAACCTGTATGTAGTTTACTAATAAAGCACCACCACCAGTTCTCAAAGACACAAAAAATGCATCAACATTTCAAAAATATAATTTTTTTAATTTTTTTTTAATTTGCTCTTGTGCAGCTTCTCAGAACACAGGAAGGGTCGAGGATTACTCTTCTTGTGTAGCTTTAATTGGAGAGCTGGAACATGTAGGACTATGTACAGGGTTGTCAGCAGAGTAAGTGAAAACAACTATAACTTAGTTATGATTCTACTTGCTAGCTGATTGTAGACTCCTAGACTAAGGAGTATACTGTACAACCTAAATGACAATTGGGGAGCATGAGTAAGTGTTGTCTGTGACACACAACAGAATAACACTTCCATTACTGCATCTGAAATATTGTAAGTCCCCCCTGTTGTCTACTAAAGGTTGAAAGCTCAAGGACAGGCCTGCTTAGGATAGAAGACACTGATTAACATTTGCATTCAGTTCTCTTTCATGCAAATTTTACACTAGGAGTTTCATTTCACATTCGCTTTTATTCTGTTTTAGGTGTATCCAATATGTCACCTTTCGTTTTTCTTCCAAACAAACTCTAATGTCTGTAAACATTTAACATGTAACAACATAAATTTACATATTCTGTTCAATACCTACAAATCCTAATGTCCTAATGTAACCTATACTGCATAGATCATATGCCAAAGGAAGCTCTGCAAGGTCCAGATAGCCCACAGCTTCCTTTATAGCCATAGCAGAATGCTGAGTGCTATGACAGACTGTTTTGTACAAGCACATTCAAGAAAAGTGATTAAACATAAAGAAAAAAAAATCACATAGTCTTAAAGCATTAGTTCCAAATAATCGTACCAAACAGGAGTGTTATTACGGTTTTACCCAACTACTGTGTTTTCACACGTGCTTTCCCTCTCTTTCATTATAAGTAAAGAAACAGAAGTCATTATTTTATTAAGGAGATGAACCAGAAATAAAACACTTCTTTGTATAGCCTAATATTTTATAATAATGAAGAGAGTCTATACAAATTTGTATCCCCAAGATTGAGGGAATTCAGAAACAAATAAATTTAGAAGTTGCTGTAGGTTTCTGATTCACATAGTTATGAAGTGCGAGTAGTACTGAACAAAGTTTTTGCAAATTTTTTGTAATATTTATTATTACTTGAGTTTATTTGGAATGTAAAGGTATGTACATTAAATCCAACCCCTGAAATACAGTTGTAGTATAACTTATTCTGCTGAAACTATATATGATTATAAAATGTTTTTTAAACATACGTTTTTGCTTGTCATCCTGTATTCCATTTTGTGCATTCCAAATGAGCATTTCAATTATTTTCAATGTACTGATTACTTCTGGTTTGGATTTTTTTTTTCTTTTTTGATCCAAGTAGTTTGTTTGCTTAAGTAGACAGCAAAACATGAATAATGCTGCTTTCCATTTCCTTTTTCTACATGCACCCACTGCCTTCTCTCAGTATGAGCAGCATGAGCAGCACTGGAAAAAAATGCACTAGGGGACAGGTCTTCTTCAGGCTTCAGTGATTTATTAGGTTGTTTAAATAGATACATAAATTGAAGTTACAGTATTGAGAAGTCCCATGAAAAAAAAGTTCCCCATGAGTTTAAAGATATTTTAAAGTCTTCACTAAATTATTTCTTCACTGTATCCTTTTCTGGAAGCCTCCTGTGCACCACCTAGTAGAGTCCTCTCTATTCGAAAAGAAAATAAGTTATTAGATAAAAATATCCAACACAAGAACTTTAAAGTTCCAGAATGAAGGGATCAGGAACTACAAATACTAGAATTAAGTTTGTCCATGTAAATTTTAGCTAGGTGCTTTCTATCTATCATATGCTACAGTCTTTAGCTACGTGATTCCTTGCTATTTTTTCCAGACCCTCCCTTATTCAGATCACAGGAGCAGGCTGGGATGAACACCTTCCTGGCACAAAGACTGGCCCAAGGCATTTTGGACCATATAGTTGTTACTTTCCAAACCTTTGTATGATACTCACCACTATTCCATGGGTTTCACACATTACTATTAATTTAATTTCAAATTCCACCTGTGGGGTCTATAAATTAAAAACTTCAGCAAGAGTCAACAAGAGTCAGAAGTGCCAAAAGTTATATTGTTTCAAGGCTATGTCTAATATCCTCAGTGTCAAATAAGCATAGGGACTAAAGTAAAAGAACTAATTGATCTAAGTACACAACTTAAGTCGCTGAGCCCTATTGGGGGCAGGGAAGTCAGGATCATATAGGTCTTTCTATGTTCATGACACAGCTTACTGTTACAGCCATAGTGATGTGTGAAGCTGTGAATCTTCATCATTCTTTAAACAGACAACAAAATTTCAAGCCAGCTCCACAGACCCAGAAACATTGAATACACCACTTGTTTTCAACTCTGAGAAATACATTTTTAAGGGATGAGCAGCACCCTCTAGGAAGTCTATGACAGGATCTAGAATCCATTGCTACATAACAAAAACTTAATAAATGGAAAAGTCCTTCTGCTTTCCTTATTAAGCATTTTACAAATTCTGCCGGAAGTTTGAGAGGGGGCTAAGGACTGACAGCACCCTTCACTAAGTGATCCTCATTCATGCCCACAGAACATTCTTTGCTCAGTGAGGCAGAAGAGCTTTGAAAAAACAGCATAGGATCATGCAAATATGGAATGCATCAAAATGCAGATGCCTCAGAAAGAAAAATCTCATTTCACAGAGTTTGCTTTTACAACTGTGGTAATACTACTTGCATTTTATTTTAGTCTGGCTTGAGTTTTTCTTGTTTCTACAGGAGAGAAAGGTAACTGAAAGTGGTTATGTGTCGTGAAAAATCTTGGGTTTATTTTTTCCCTGCCCTTATCCTTATTCTGGTGCAAAGGAACAGCTTGGTTTCACTCCTTAAGGTTTCAGTAAAAGATACAGAATGACATAATGTCATAGTCATGTTTTATTTCAGTCGTTGTCAGGAAACAATCTCTCTGAACTTTTTGAGATTTGTGACCTTTTTCACACATTAGCATGCTGTGGTTATATAACAACTAAATTACGATTGCCATTTTAAGCCAAGCAAAGACTCCAGAAAACAAGCATTAAAACAATAGTATTTAATAATAATTACATAAAAGTGATTTTGGTAATTAATTTAATTTCTGTTGAGTTGCTAGCTAACCATATGGTTTACTTCAGAATCAATGAAGAATTTCCTTGGACTTTGCTTAACTGGGTGACATACAATTTAAGTACGTGAAGTGTGATAAATACAAGCTGTCTTGATGAAGATTGCTCTGTTGACTTAGATAATGATTGAATAAGAGAAGTGTAATAACAAATATATGCATAGATATTTTTAAGTAGAAATCAAGCCAGTCTGTTAGAATTACCAGTAGAAAGTTTACTATTGGTATCACTCTCCTTAGTTACATACTGCAAGCAGAAGCAGTGTCATGCACACAAAAAAACATTTTCACACTTGCTATGAGCCACAGGGTATAGTCAATCAAAGACCTTTTTTCCTTATTGCTTTGCAGCTGTAACTGATGCTGATAGAAAGCTAATAGATTACTCTTCTGGTGAACAAGGTTGCTGCTCTAGTCAGACTGAACACCCCATAAGGCTATATTTATTTTGATTTTCTGATAAGAAAGTTTACAACTTTGACTCTAATGATGAGGAGATACTTTTGCAGATCATTACTTGGCTAAAAGGACAATTTCACCATCATTGTTACTGAAGTAATTTAAAAAACAAATTTAAAAAGCACTAAATTTGCTACTAGTTTTCCAATGATGTACTAGTGCCAAACATTGTGGCACTAATGCACACCAGTAGATGATAGTAGCAACTTTATTCAAATATTTCAGCTTTCACCATTGCTGGGGGCATGGAATATGTTGTGTTTCACTGAAGAATACTTCTGCAGCCAGAGGACATAGTACTGCTGGAAGGCTGTATGCTAATGTCTTCAAGTTCCTGCAGCACTCAGTTTAAGCAGACTGGGGGGGAATAAAACCCTCAACTAAACTTAATTATAGTAAAGTATTAAAATTAAGGTTTTTTTAAAAATCAAGAGGGATTTGATTAGGTGCTAGTAAAAGTAGCATGCACAACTTTACACAGTACGAAAATAAATAATTTTTCCTCGGGTTTAATATTCAGATAAAAATTGATAAAATAAGCAGAAACTACTTCAGAATTCTGGATTCACTGAAAAAACCAACTTTTTTTTCTCAGTTTTGAAAATTTATTTATTGCCTTTACAAATTTCTCTATAGCTCTCACTCCACAAATTGTAATATTGATCTTGTAATTCCATCTTAGAGATTTATCAAATTGCTCAAAAATCCACAAGAATTAGTAAAACCTTGTCTGTTTTTTTTTTGATTCTCTCAGCTCACAGTTTAGTTTTTCCCAAAGGAACAGGATTTTAGAGCACCCATTACAGTTATACATTAACACTACAACTCTAAATCACTAGTCTGATACAACCACAGTACTACAGTCCCCAAGATCCCAGTCATACAGAGAGAGATCATTACATTGCAGTAAATGGCACTATTGCAAAGTCTGGTGAGTTCTGGGTTTTTTTCCTTTTGCTATCTGTAAGGACTCTAAGGCTATTACCCTCTCCTGACTTACATTTCCTGGTGAAGAAAAGTAACTTTAATGAGATCTTTACTTTTCTCCGCTTAAAGTATCAGACAGCCCAAGTGGGAAGTGCTAATTTATTTCTCTTCTCTGGCTTTCTGTTGATTAGACAATGCTCCAACAGCTGATAAAATGATTAAATGGTGCTAAATACTAGCACAGAAAAGCTGTGGTGGCCTTGCTTAGTCTTCTTCCTGATCATAAAGCTACAAAGCCTTTCAAGTTTTATGTCTGGGCCAAGTTGGGCTACATTAAACTGCATGGTTAAATCTAAGTGAATGAGATATATTCATGTTTGAAGACATTGTGTTTGTTTTGAAGGTTTGTTCATCTGTTAGAAAATTATCTTTGAAAAGGTGTTCTTTTTGTCTGTGAGAGCCAATGAAGGTAGGCAGCAGAGTCACCTTTGTTTTGTGAAGCAGGACAGGAAAGGCTAGGCTAAAAATTGCAGTCTGATGCTATGTTGTTAAGCCTCATATGTTGCAGCCCAGAAAAAGATGGTGTTACAGAGAAGTGCATTGTGTGCTAAGTTTACTGGGGAAAGAACAGATGACCATAGAAGGAGCTACTTTTTTTTGAGTTTATAGTTGAGACTGCAGCACCTTTCTGATTGTAGACAGAAATGCTTATACAAGAGCTTTTTGCAGTAAGGCGAATTTAAAGTGGTGAACAGATAACAGGCAGATTTTTCTCAGAGTACCAAGTGTGTTATGGTCACTCATATTCTATATATGTGAAGCTGGGGGGATTTTGAGGTTGTCAACAGAGAGGTCATAAGGGAGACAACAAAGGAAGTGGAATTAATTTCAGTTCTGGTTTCACTTGCACACACTGTAGACTATCAATGTAGTACATAATATTTCTCAGTCTATTTACCTGTTTCTCAGAAAAGAAATTATACCTGTCATTTATTTTCTCATTACAACATTTAAGGAACATGCCAAGAAGAGATAGCAGTACAAAAGCAAGTGTAATGGTTATTCAGATTTCTGAAAAAAAAGTATTCTTTAACATAGCTTTTGTGTTCTACAGCAGTAGGGGAAAGGTAGGGCAAGGCTAGAGCTCAATCCAGATTCTGTTTTTTCAGCTGTAATTTAGTCTTTGTCCCACAGATCAACCCAGGATCAGCTGGATTCCTTTATATACCCTTAGTTGCAAAGCTTGAGTGTATACCTTTCTAGCAAGAAAAAGGATAAATGGGGGTTTTTTTGATTGGGCTTGGGTGGGGTTTTTTGTGAATGTGCTACTTGCAATGTAGATTATTTTTCTTATAGTTTAACTTGTTGACATATGATAATGGAAATGGCCTCTGTTTTAAATAACTTCTCTAAAAAGGAATAAATACCCAAACAGGGATGGCTGTATCACTGCTTTCAGTACTAGACTGCTGCAGTATCTAGCATTTTAAGCTGTCCTCTGTTTTTCTTTTTTAAAGTTGTGTATAATCACTTATAAATCAGTGATATCAAAATACCCTTAAAATTCTTCCCGCAATTTTTGTCTCCACAATTTCAGTGATACTGCCTTTAATTATAGGATACAAACTACTTCTTACCAATACAATGTTATTTTAAGAACGCTTTGTAACCTTAAACAAATGTGTAACAAATATTTAGGACAGTATAAAGGACTTCTCCAGATGGCTTGATTATGACAGATAACCTTATTTATTGTTATGACAGTACAGGGCCAAGCTGCACCTGTGGTCTCTTCCCCAGTCTCTTGCAGGCTTCTATTTCAAGCAACAGACCTTACCAACACTTTGGCAGGATTGAATACAGCAGTTGACCTAACTTTAAACAGTAGCCCTGCTCTCAAATTCTTGCTCCAGTTTCATGTCAGTCGGTCCCTTATTCATCTTTTATACAACCTTTACAAATATTTCTTCAGACAGAATATGCCACCATTTCTTCTTTTATTTTACTGTTGTTAGTCTTAATACTAGGACACTGCTCTCTTTTTTGATAGGGTGAACCTGGTGAGCCCAACTGTAAATTTTGATGTTGTCTCAATGATACAATTCTGTAACGTTTTGTGACAAAGATCAAAGTTACAAAGAGTATCTCCCTATATAGATGTATGTTATCCATTCCCTGCAGAAACACATCACAGGTACAGGAAAGGTTGATCATAATAGGTTCTCTTACCCAGGTCAGTGGAACATGCAGGTGGCTGAGCTGCAGGAGGTGGTGATAAGGCTGTATAACATCAGGGAAGCTGAGAAGGAGTTAAATAGCTGGTTCCAAGTGCAGTCTTCAGTGAACCCAGAGCCTGCAGCCAAACTGAAAACTTCCCCCAACAGCAGACACAGTAGGGAGGGGGCCAATAATGCATAAGAATGGGAGCTTGAAATGGCAAGGACCAGCAGGAGAAAGAGACTTCCCTGAAGCCTGAGGTGCCCTTATAGAACCCCTTCACCACTCTGCAAACTGAAGAGGAAATACCTGTCACATCAGGAGAGATACTGGGGCCAAACAATGCAGCCCAACCAGCTCCCTGCATAACAACTAGTGTGACTAAGAAAAGGCAACAGGTAGTAAATACTGGGGGACTCTTCCAAGACCTATAGAGGCACACATTTGACAACCTGAAGTACTCCCTGGAGAGGTGTGCTACTTACCTGGGGCTCATATCAGGGATGTCACCGGGAGGCTATCAAGCCTCATGCAGTCTATCCACTACTATCCACACAGCCAGGAGCAGTCTGAAGAGTATAAAGAACGATTACAGAGTCCTGGAAGCAGCAGTATGGGAGTCTGTAGCACAGGTAGTTTTTTCATCAATCCTGCTGGTCAAAGGAAAGAGGTTTGAAAGGGCCAGTTGAATCTGGTGAATCAACAAATGATTACAGCACTGGTGCCACAACTGGATGTTTGTCTACTTACACCATGTCACTCACTGTGAGAAACCTGGTTTACTGTGGGCTGATGGAGCCCATCTGTCAGAGAAAGAGAACAGCACCTTCATTGATACCTTTGCCAAGCTATTGAAGAAGACATTCAATGAAACTTTCCAGGGATGGGGGACCTCGATCAGTCCCACTCCTACCAATTTGGTGTCAGTACCAGAAATAGATGACCAGAAATTGCAGAGGTATCACAGGTCAGCAGGAATGCACCTGAAGAGCAGCACAAAGTAATTCCAGCCACTCCAGTTCATTGGGGGCGCAACTTAAATGCCTCTACATGAGCGCATGTAGCATGGATGATAAACAAGAGGAGTTAGATGTGTGGATGCCTGTGGAGATATGATTTTATTGGCTTCACAGAGATGTGGTGGTATGGCTTCTATGACTGGAAGGACAGGTTCTTTAGGAAAGACAGGCAGGGGAGACCAGGGGGTGGTGTTACCCTCTCTGTCAATGACCAGCTGCAGTGCTAGAGCCCTGGCTGGGGATGGATGAGGAATCGACCAAGAGCTTATGGAACACGATTAAAGGGAGGGCGGGGACATTACAGTGAGGGTCTGCTACAGGCCACCTGACCAGGAAGACCACGCAAATGAGGCCCTTTATAGACAGATGGGAGCAGTCTCATGTTCACAAGTCCTGGTCCTCATGGGGGACTTAAACCACCCTGATACCTGTTGGAGGGACAGTGTTACAGGGTATTATTAATCCAGGAGGTTTCTGGAGTGTATCAATCATAACTTCCTTCTCTAAGTGATAGAGGTGCCAAAAAGAGTAGTGCTATGCTGGACCTTGTTCTGACCAACAAGGAGGGGCTGGTGTAGAATGTGAAGCTGAAGGGCAGCCTTGACTGTGGTGTCAAGGAATTTTTTTGAAGAATGTTAGGAGAAGATCAGATTCAAGATCATCTAAGGAATCTGAAGGTGCACAAGTCCCTGAGACCTGGTGAGATGCATCCACTGGTCCTGAGGGAACTGGTGGAGGAAGTGGCACTATCCATCATTTTTGAGAAATCATGGCAGTCTGGTGAAGTTCCCACGGACGGGCAAAGGGGAAACATAACCCCCATTTTTAGAAAGGGGAAAGAGAGAAGGCGCAGGGCACTACAGGCCAATCAGTCTCTCCTCTGTTGCCAGCAAGGTCATGGAGCAGATCCTTCTGGAAACTAAGGCACATGGAAAAAAATGGTAGTGACTGGTGACAGCCAAAGTGACTTTATTAAGGGTAAATCATGCCTGAAAAATTTGGTGGCTGCCTTTTACAGCATGGTAGATAAGGGAAGAATAACTGATATTATCTACCTGGACTTGTGCAAAGCATTTGAAACTGTCCCACATGGTAAACCAAAGACACATGGATTTGATAGATAGACCACTCAGAGGATAAAAAATTGACTGGATGGCCACAGCTGTAGAATTGCAGCCAATAGATGGATGTCCAAGCAAAGACCAGTGACAAGTGGCATTCCTTAGACATTGCTATTGGGACTGGTGCTGGGATTGAGTGCATCCTCAGCAAGTTTATCAACAAGACCAAGCTGTGTGGTGTGGTCAACACACTGGAGAGAAGGGTTCCCATCAGAGGGAACTGGACAGGCTTGAGAGGTGGGTCTGTGCAAACATCATGAAGTTCAACAAAGCCAAGTGCAAGGTCCTACAGTTGGGTTGGGGCAATCCCAAGCACGGGTATAGGCTGGGCAAAGAATGGATTGAGAGCAGACCTGAGGAGAAAGACTTGAGGGGTGTTGGTTGATGAGAAGCTCAACATGACCCGTCAAAGTGACCTTGGAGCCCAGAAAGCCAACCGTATCCTGGGCTTCATCAAAAGGAGCATGGCCAGCAGGTCGAGGGAGGTGACTGTGCCCTTTCTACTCCGCTCTTATGAGACCTCACCTGGATTACTGCATCCAGGTCTGAGGCCCCCAATACCCTAATGCTCCTGTTGGACCAAGTACAGAGGAGGGCCATGGAGGTGTTCAGAGGGCTGGAGCACCTCTCCAATGAGGACAGACTGAGAGAGTTGAGGTTGTTCAGTCTGGAGAAGAGTAGGCTCCAGGGAGACCCATCAGCCTTCCAGTACCTAAAGGGGGCCTACAAGAAAGCTTGGAGAGGTGTTTTTGACAAGGACATGGAGCAAGAAGACTAGAGGTAATGGCTTTAAACTGAAAGAGGATAGTATAGATAATAGGAAGCAATTCTTTTACTATGAGGGTTTTGAGGCACTGGCACAGGCTGCCAAGAGAAGTTTTGGAGGTCCCATTCCTGGAAGCATTCAAGACCAGGTTGGGTGGGGCTTTGAGCAACCTGTTGTAGTGGAAGATGTCCCCGCCCATGAAGGGTGGTTAGAACCAGGTGGGTTTTCAGGTCCCTTCCAGCCTAAACCATTCTAAGAGCATGGCAGCACGATTGTGTACAAGTAAGCATGACGTTACTTTAAAAAGCCCAGATACTTCATATATAAGCTCAACTGTTACTACATAACCGTGTTTCATTCTCACTATCTCTCCTGCATTGTTTTTCAAGTGCTGGCTTAATCCCTTCCTTTCTGTGAGATTTTTGTTAACAGTTTAATATCTTTTTTTGATCATAAAATTCCAAGGAGAAAAAGAAAACTGTTAATCTAGCTAAATTCAGACAGACAGAAATTTCTCAATTAGTAGTTCTTATAGTCTTGTCTTAGTAAGTCTTCGAATTTCTACATTATATCTTTTCTGTGATAGGCTTGGGTTTTCTTGCTAGCAAAGTTTTATCCAGCAAGCTGTAATGATGTCAGCAGCCAAATGGAAGAACATAAAGTATTTTTAAAATGTTATAGATAACCCCTTTGTCCCCTAAAATTAATAGACATTGTTATATTTTAATGATATACTGACATAAGAATAGTACCATAATGTTCTTAACTTCTTCAGTTCTTAACAATGTAATAATTTAATCAAAAACAAACAAAAATTTCCCAATCAATAATGAAGAAAAGAAAAATGTTGATATAATTTGTCTAGTTTCTGCTGTGATCCTATGAACTAACACAGAAATTGAGATAAGGAAAGTTAAGAAAAAGTTGACAAATAAAAAGGATAATTGGGTAGCAAAATGAGGCAGCAAAATGCTGAAACCCAAGTTACCACATACAGGTGTATCCTAATTTAAAACAAACTCTTCTCTTATTCATTAGTCAGCAGTGGTTGTTGTCTTGACAGTAGAAAACACGGTAGTACTGCTGTCTGATTAATAACTTCCATTGGCAATTTGGGTGTTGCTGACTACAATGGAATCATTTTCAAAGTGACTCCAATGTTATGATAAATGGATGGATTTCAGAAAGAGGGCTTGATCTGTAGACAGTGCTGGCCGTGGAGAAATTGTTCTCTGCTTTGTTTTGCTACAACTAAATTTCAGTTAAATTTTGATTCGTTTTTATTTATACTTTTGCATTTTCCAGTGCCTTATTATGAGCTTCTGCATAGTTCTTACATAAATATTTTTCTGATGTTACTATTGCTTCAGCAGAAACTGCTGAAGATAAGAAATGTTACTAGGGGTTAAATCTACATATTATCTTTATTGACTTATCTCCACTCCTTGTGTGAGCATATTGATATTCATCTAGAATTTTAGATTCTTAGTGTTTTTCAAGAGTAATCAGTTTGTTTAATCAGTTTGCATAGAATAAACTTTGATACTTAAATTCCAAACCCATAGCCTGTTTCTACATTGAAAGGCAAGTATGTGTTCTGTAGGCTTCTTGGCTCTGAACACACACTAAAGTTATTTCTTATAGGAGACTCTCAGAAATTTTATTAAAATGTTAATTTATCTTTAACTGGAGGAAGTAACATATATATGGGGATAAATGGATCAATTTTTTTCATTGTTCTGATCTCTTTCTGAGGAAAAAAAAAAAAGTTAAAGCAGAATAAAATGAACCAAAATAGAGTAATTTGTTTTTTCCCTTGAAGAGTAAAATACTAACCATATGAAAGACAGCAAATACACTTTAGTATAAATAGAAAAATATTTCTATTTTTTTGTGTTATTAATTTTGTGATAGGAAGCAGGAAACACACTGATCAGTAGCAATAGAAATAAGAAATAAGGACCTCCACACAGTACTGTCCATCAGTATTGGCTAGTATTATAGAAATTGGGAAATCCCTACCATATCTCCTGTTAACATAGAAATTTGCAGATAAATGTTTAATGCTGCATTAAAATTTATTTCCACGGCACCTCTGAAAATCTGACTGTAAGATGTAGATTAATTGCAAGTAAGTTCAATTAGAACTCACCAACATGTTTAAGTTAGGAGCCTTGATTCTCAATACTCCCACTATAACAAGTGGAAACATAGTAGCTCATTTAAGTCTGATGTGTTATCTGGAAGTGCCTTTCCTTCACTCTGTTGACCAGAAAGGAAATGTTGGACAAGGTGTCAAACTTTCAACCTTCAGTAAAGGGTTCAAAGTTGCTCAGGAGAGTGCCTGAAGTAATATTACTATTGTTCCTCTTTCTGATTGCCTGTCCAATAAATGCTATATAGCATTCTTCATTGATAAGAAACATTTTGGAATTGCTGTTTTTTGTTATCCTTTCCATGTGAATTCATCTAGCTATAAGTTATTTTAATGATAATACATGATACCGTGTGGTTCTCAGCAAGTTTTGTGTCAAATATTCAGTGCAACTGTGTTGACATTCTGCCAGGCTCTTGGTGAGAGCTGCTTGTAAGAAGTCTCGTTGAATCTGATTCAGTTTAAGGGTAGGTCACAAATCTCAGTCACAGCTCAGCAGATCACCCAGATTTTATTGTCTGAGTTAGCCTCTTTTATGGCTGGCTTCCAAACCAGTGTATTGTAGTATGAGTTCAGAAGAGGCAAACTAGGAAACATGAAGGACTGAGAAGGCACCATGCTGCTAACATGCGATCTGTACTTTGCTAGCAGTCCTCTGGTTCAGCTCTTGGCATTGTCCCTTGTGAATAACAACAAATTAAATCATTATAAAAATTGATATAATTGTTTAGAGGAACAAAGATTCTCTGTCTCTTCTGGAGTTTAGTGTGTCTATTATCTCTGCCTTCTTCTTAATCAAGAGGAGCAGCTGACAAGAAATGTTTTAAGTGTGACTAGCAGGAGACCACAGATAACAAGACTCAGCACTTTTCTTCAGTTCAAAGAATACAAGTGACAAGCTCTGGATAAATTCCTTTCTGTTTTTATTTAAAAGTACCTACCCATGGTACCAGCCAATATTAACTATGGTATTTCCTGAAATCTATTATCATGTGATAAATAACTTGGCCTACAGAGAAGTAAATACCAGATTTTGTAATATACCTATATCCATAGCAGAATATACTCTATTTTGCACTGTAATACAATTCACAGAATGAAAGTTAAACTTTTAAAAAGAAGTTTCAGTACCATCATTCTCAGGGGTGTATTACTGTGTACTGCCAGCATATCTGATGGTCTGGATTTACTCACTGATATCTGCTAGTAAAGACAGCAATATTCCAAGTCAGTACATGCTGGAGAGTGCTTCTGTGTCTATTATGTAGAAAACAATTTTTGGCTGGAAAAATTAAAAGAAAGTATTTGAGCATGGAATGTTAGAAATGTTTATTAATTGTATTAACATGAATTTTCTGAATGTCATTAGCATAAAGTATTATTCACATTTTTCTTAATGTCATGCTCCCTCACTCTAGTATTAGTTTCATCACTAATTGTTATTTAGAATAAAACAATTTAAACTATCTACTAGGAATAGCTACAGCTTTTTTGCTGTTAAGTTTGCTGCTGGTTTTCATTACCCCTCAGGTATATTGATTAGATTGGAAATTTACAGCATGTATTTCTCAAAAAAGTGTTTGAGAAAAATATCTGTCTCTTAGAGGTATTTACAAATATCTTAGGAAAAGACCATGAAATATAATTTCAATTAAGGTCATAATAGTTTTTCTGCTATTCTCAGATGGATAGTAAATCTTTCCCTCTTTTTGATGTGCCTTCCCATTCTGCTCTTTTTCTGTGCAATAACCTTTATAATTATTATTAATTATATCGTGTTAAGTATATGTTAGCTTCAGTGCTCCAAGAAACTAAAATATTTGTAAAACTAATTTTTTATGACCATTTTATGACTGTATTTCTGTCTTTATTTCTATACTGGAACATTTTTTTTGTCTTGTCTCAGCCTTCCTAAACCAGTTGTTTTGGTTTTTCATACATACATTACGTTTCGTATTTCAGACATTGCTAAACAGGTTTTTTTCTTGTTCTCTAGAATATAAACTTATTTCTTCTCAAGTTTTACCCCTTTTCATGCCAGAGTTATTAGCTGACATGTTTAGTTTCCAGACCAGCTTTTAAAATTTGTTTTCCTTCCTTTAATTTGTAAATTATATAATCAATTATTTATACATTATTTCCCTAGTGAATTCTAGGCAGAATGTGTGATTGTCCTCAGATAAGTCATGCCACAAGGAAAGCTCTCTCAGACAGCTAACACCAGTTAGCCCAGTTAGTTTTTAACCTCTCCTGAACCTTGGTATGTCTAAGGCCAGCCTAAAACTGCTTACATACTGGATCATTTGGTGGATGAAACTGATGCATTGCACAAACCCGTTTGCCCCCTTTTGCTGAATTTACGTTGGTTTGCCTATTGCACACAAAGTCAGAAGATGGTCTGGGCAAAGAAAACTGTCTATGAGAGAGAGAAATACAATCTAACTTCAGCATCAGCCTAGCATCAATAATTTTATGAGGGTCTAACAATCCTGTTGGCATTTGTACAAGCTGGCTGAAATTTGAGTGGTGTCCACATAGTATTACAGAACTTGCCCACTTTTTCTAGGCAGTCCTACATACACAAAAATACTTTTCCATTCTGAGATTAAGTGCAAGAAATAGATTTATGCGCCTTGCATTGTTACTAATAATGTCCCATAGCTGTTCATTTTTTAACTAAAGAACGAGTTTTATAAGTAGATGACATACTGTCTTCTAGACTCTAATTAAAACTTATTTTTGGTCCTTAGGTGTAATGACTACTCTTTGGAGATGAGTTCTTAATTAATGCACAGAGATCCTGAAAGTCCCACCTCTCAACAGTAATGATTGACATCCAAGGATACATAAATTGCACTAATTGAGCTTTCCATTTATAAATTTTTCTGCAGCCAACTCATCAGAAAAGGTAGGAGAACAGAAGAGCATAAGTTATTTTGCAATCTTCTATATTTTCCTGAGGTGGGGAAAAATCTTGCAGAACTATTGAACATTTATTACTATGAGTGTCGACTCTTCAGATTTTAGATGTAACATTTTTTTTGTTATGAAAATTAGCATTTTTAATTCAGTGATATATAGTTGAATAACGGCACATTATTAACTATTCAAAAAAAAAGAATGTGTTATAAGTCAGTGGGCAATGCTTTGGATGGCAAATAGTGATAGATAGCAATATATGCTTTCTGAAAAGAAGTTGTGTAGTTTTAAAATGAGATATTTCAGTGTGTGAGTAGTGGCTTATCTTAAATGTTCTCCTAATTTTGACCCACAGTCAGAATCAGAGATTTTATAATATTTGTTAAACAATTACTTATATCTAGGATTCAATTTAGTACTTCAATAATAAACTTTTCTTTGTGTTTAATTTAACTTCATATTTTTCTGGAGTCAGTTAAGATGAAGTAATTGAATAAAGTCCAGTATTCTCATCTGAGCTGAAGTCTACAATTAGATACTGATAAGAACATGGTAGATGGAGAGGAACAAAGGGTGCTGGTATGTATCAGAGAGATATTTGGCAGAGCAATTGCATTGCAAATGATATATAGGAAGTACAAGAAGCAGCCAAGGGGGGGGGGAAATAAATGGAAAGGATGCCAAACATATGCCTACATAAAGATTTATGTGTGTTTTAAAAAGTAATCCAGGGTGCAAAAACAAGATATTTGGTCTTGGAAATTTTATCTGACCATGATTTTTTTAACTGGAAAACTTAGAACACTTTAAAGTTAACTTATTTATTCCTTATTTATAGCTTTACTTTTTGGTGACATAACATATCTCAGTGAAAATTAAGCTCATGAAATAGGCATCAGACTTTCATGAGAGAAATCTGTTCAGTTTCAAAGTTTGTATTTTACGTTTACCTGGTATCTATGCTCTTTTCTAGAAATTGGAAGCATTCAAGGTGTGGGGAAAAAATCTGAACATATTTCAGAAGTGATATTTTAGGATTCTAAAAACAAGTCACAGTTTAATTGGAAGGGTTAAGCTTGAGAGCTAGAGAAATTACACTTTCTTGGGGAATATCCATACTGTAGAAGATTAAAGTATAAATGCTTAATGATATACCCTTAAATCTGGAATACAAACAGTTGTTTATATCTCAATGAAAAGTGAACAGATACATGGGAAAAATGTAAACATATATATGTGTGAACTGGGGCCTCTAACTTCTGAGATGTTTTACCCCTCAACTGCAGCATGAAGACCATAAAGAAAGGGATTGAAAAGAAAAGCAATGATTACGTAAGGGAGGTCCTGGACAGTCATCCCATTAAAGCAGTACACTGACTTTGCAACATCCCCTTTGTGTCCAACAAGGTTCTAAAAATGTGTGTTACCTGTGCAAGACTACAGAATAAAGCCAACTGGGATTATGGGAGCAGAGCAATTTAGAGTGCGGACCTTTGTATTCCTTCAATAAAAATATGAGGATGAAGTGAAGCAAAACTTAGAGTTAGGAGTACAAAGATATAAGTGGAGGCTAGAGAAAAAAGTGGGAAATAAAAAAAATTATTAGAATAGTGACTATTCTAAATATCTTTCATATCTAGAATAATTTTATACTCTTGAAATTAGTGCAAAACTATTAGTAGATCTTTTATGAGAATGTTAATTTCATCTTCTTTCTGATATAACTCTTCATCCAAAGTAACCCCTTGCAAACTTTTATACTTACCTATAATTTATAATGTTACTGTGATTTCCATATTGTATGTATGGAGGCATAATATCTAGGTATTAAGTAAATTTTTCTCTTAATTGCTAGGCATGCAATGTGTATTCTTTCCACTCTAATTTGGCTAATTTGAGGAAGATGAATTGTTAAAACATTTTGGTAGAACCAAAAAATGTTTTTACTTGTTAAGGACAACAAAGATGCTTTTGTACAACATAATACAGCCACTAGTCTGGCAAAGTCTAACTTTATTATCACGCCTTCAGAACGTGTGTAGTTTTATACTTATGAAATGGTAAAATCTCACTGTAAGTTTCACTAGACTGTATGTATGTAGAAATAGCTATTAACAGGAAACATATGCATGCATTCAGAGTGTTGGCAGCAGTTTTAAACTATAGTTAAAATGTGTTTTGTGCTAATTCAAAATAATAGTTCTAGCTATAACAGCAGCTTTAAACATCATAGCAAATGTCAGATCAACTGAGGCCAATGTATGACTCTTGCATATGGTAATCAATTAGACATTAATGATAGGTATTTCATCTTGAATAGCTGCAACAATAAATTATTTTCAGGGTAACATGGTGGAGCCTAGTCTCCTTTGGCTTTTGGAACCAGTAAAATAACAGAACATCAGTCAAATTAATAAAGTGTGCCCTTATTACACATTCTGCATCCGAACATAAACTGCCAGCATATGATTGAAGACTGCAGCTGTTTCAGTTATATCACAGTCACATCATAGATATTTTATAGTTATAGCAGAGAGAGAGTTCCAGGGACAACCCAGTCACCTTGAAGACATACAGAGTTCAGTGGAACCTCACTAAATTGCACCTTGATACCATATGAAACTGGTAGGATATCTATTAGATATGGCATATATAATTTTCACATTAAAATTTTTGTATGCATGTTTTATGCATTGCCTGTATGTCTTCTCAATAAATCCAGGCTTTTGTTCACAAAAAAGTTCAGCATTTCGTGTTTGCATATTTTAATTTTGAATTGGTAGTTGCCAAAACCAAAGGATTATTCACAGCCAAAATGGCTGTGTTTTACCGCACATTTTCAGGTCATATGAAGACATTAAAAAAATATCTAACGATCATTAAAATATTTTAAATGCAAGATGGAATATTAAATTCTGTTTTTACAGCTGTTGGCACATTTTTCCATTTCGTCTCATGAACTAGTGTTTCGATTAATTTTGATGAGTTTTCCTATTGGCTTTTTACAAAAGTAGAATTTTACCTATTCGATTTTTAGACATAATCAGATGTGTTTTAATAACAACAGGCTACTTGTTGTATATTTTCAGATTTCAGTATGAGAAACACCAAGAGGAAGAGATCTTAGTAAGAAACTGATTCAAAAGATTATTTCTGAAAAATATGTTTAAGAATGAACACAGGGTATCTAACTAGTGTATTACAAAAAAATTAAACTGGCTACTTCTTTGTCTGGAATTTTAAAGATACTCACAAAACACAAAACCTGAGCCTCATTGTTTTAGTATCACATTAGAATTCACTGAAAGAATATAATTTTATCATTTAAGTAGCCAAGCACTACAATAAAATACAGGCAGCCACTCAATCTGATATTTAAATCTTAATTGTTTCGCAAAGTTTGGGATTTAATTCCTGAAGCAAAATGAAACAAAACCAAAAAGTGCCCAAGTTTACTTTAGGAATAGCTCAAATAAAAAATACAACCTTGTGTTCTTAGCTATTCTTCCTAAACCTATTCTTCACACTTTACAGATAAAGAAACGTGTGTATTTCTTCTCATAAATCCCAGTGTATGTAGGGAAAAAAAAATCATTTGCAAAGCTAAAGTTAGGTGAGATAATAATCTATTATGGTAACAGTCAAATTATTTGTTGTGTCATGAAGGGTTATGCTTTAATTAAGCAATAAGTCATGACAGGGTGTGAATTGCAAATGTAATAATTCTTGTCTAGTGTATTGCTAGGCAAGAGGCCAAAGGCATAGTGCCATAGCGCAGGGATGAATTATTATGCTGTAATTTAAACAATACAATATCATATTGCAATAACTGCAAAATATTATATTTAAAATTTAAAAATACATATTATAATTTTTCTATGTCTAATTACTCCTCCAATAAACTATCTGGTTGCAAAGGCTATCACAGAAAATACATATTTTCTATTTAATATATTGTGTTCAGATTTAGGTTGCAAATAAACTTTTGTTTCTGGGAGATTTGAAGGATGTTATTTTGATACCATTTTTCCTAAAATAAATAGAAAACATACAGCTCTGAGAAACAAATGTTCCCAAAAGTCTTAATTTGAGTTGTAGTCTAGTTCTGTTTAGTGAAAAGAAAGGGCTTTGTGAAATTCCTTTTACCTAGGAGCCTTACATTTAGTGTAGGCTTTGTTATAACACTTACCTTTTGAAAACACAATTTTTCTACTTTCCATTCTTTCTTATTGACACTTCATCAGAAGACACATTATTTGTAAAGCCCTTCAAATTCATCTCTTAGGCTAATGTTTTTTAAAAAA
>NW_020884876.1:9059457-9117832 GCF_003945725.1 Corapipo altera | reverse complement strand
AAAAATTGTGTTTTCTTTTATTTTTCCCCCGATCTCCCAAAACAAAGTCAATAAGAAGACAAGATCCTTGTGGGTTCCTTTTAATACAGCATATTCTGTGATTCTGTGAAACATACAGAATTGGGAGAGAACTCCCATTCTGTTTCTCCTCTACAAAACACAAAAATCAAAGATACTGTAAACAGTTGAAAGGGATGAAAAATGTGATGAGTATTGATGATTTTCTGCATTTTCATTGGTTGTATGATATATGTAGAAAACCTCAGACAGTTAAATCTTACAATGCATAATGTTTCCCACTACCAAGAAACCATACCTTATGGTCCATTTTGCAAAGCTTGTGTCTGACTGGAAAAAGTTCAGCAGATTCCATGCCTTAATTGAGATGTACATGCAGTTTTCTTCTTGAGGGAAGTTAGAAGCCTCAGCAATTGATACATTTGTTTGTTTGTAGCTGAGCAATACCAGTCAGATTATGGTATCCAAAAAACCCCAAAACTATTTCTTCTCGTTTGTGAGATTCAGTAGAACTCAACTAAAATGTAGGGGTTTTCCTCATTATTTTACGTTGCTTTTGTGACAGCTTCCAGATTTCAGAGGTCTGCTGCACGGTATCACTCCAGTCTAAATCTCTGTGTGTTCCGTGTGGGGTTTTTTCGGTTGCATTTTCATGTTCAATCTGAGGCTGATTGGTGCCTGATGCACTACTGAAAATCAGATATGAGAACAATTTGCAAGTTGCTGTTTGACTCCATAATTTGCTAGTTGACCTAATCACATTACAACTAATATACCTCTTTTCAGTGTTGCAATGTTTGCTATGGTAATACTAGCAAACCATGTGTAATGCTCCCTTTTTTGTTTTATCACTTCTGCACTGTAGTGTAGATGTAACAGTAGTAATAGACCTCTAAAGAAGAGGGTTAGTGTTTAGGTTAGTACATGAACAAAGAGACAATTTTATTTCCAAAACACTTGAATTACAAGCAAATTTACTTTCAAAGGATTCTTTATACACTTACAAAAATCTGTCACCATGGCAGAGTTCACAGGAGGAAACAATTGGTTTAATTTTCTCAACAGTTGAGTAGTTTCCTCTTCTTCCTAAGTACAATTCATCAAAAATAAAGTATGTTTCAATTCTGATATGATTTAACACAGCCAGTTAAGGAATTTTCTTTTTGTTTCATAGTTATCAGGAGACCATTTCTACTTATTAGCTTTCAGTAAACAGTTTTCTTTAATCTTAGACTGCTAAGTCTAGATAAGGATTCACAGAAATTATTCATTGCTGAAACAATTTTAAAACATGTAAGTTCTATAAACTGATGTTTTGACTTCCTCCATTTTTGTAGTAAACTAATTTGTGTAAATGTTGCATAGCTTTAGTAGAAAAATAAAACAGAAAAAAAATGTTCAGGGCAAAGAATAATAAACTACCAGTTCAAGCTTCTGTTTTCAAAATAGTAATGCTTTTGAGATTTGATTAGCGATGATGTATTATTATATGACAAAAGAAGAAAAAGGATTTAGAAATGGAAACTAAAAATAGTTGCGTGGTAATTTAATAACCTGGCAGATTTTATTCCATCTGTTAGGAAGAGTTTGAAAGCCATTTCCTGCTGCCATTCACACTGCAGAGGCTTCAGAGTTCAGAGATGGAATCAAATACCTGATGTGAAAATCTGCTATTATGATTCATATCCAAATATCAGTATCCTTGCCTAGAATATTGTGTAGGTTTATTTAAGAAAGAAAAAGCTGATCTAAAAGTTTAGCATTATTATTTATTTAATTGTCAGTGCCACACCTTGTGGCAGAAAAAGTACAAAAGCCATTCATCCCTTTCAACCTATGAAAATGTTCAAACTATTCTATGTGACTGGACAACCCAAGAAAACAGATCTCTCAGATAGGTGGTCCAGGATTCAGATTTAATGAATTTACTTTCAGGGTGAAAGTACTGTACAGAAAGAAAAAGCAGTGTGGTATTGATCTGTCCTTTATTGTTGTTCAGAATTCATAAGCAAATTGGGGAAAGAGAACATCAAGTCAAATTAGTGGACAGAAGGTATGAAGGAGAACAGGTATCATAAACCTGTAGCTGATGAACTGACATTTCAACCCACCATAAATAAGTATGCATGGTTTTCTGATGATGGGTTAGCTGCAGCAACCCACATCTATCTGGATATAGCTGGTTAGGTGCTATAATTGGTTACTTCTGGATGATAATTCACAGGTGTTTGAAAGAAAGAAATCAAAAATTACTTTTTTTGTCTTTAATAATGGAAAAGCTGTAGCATTCCTGATAGTGTTAATCTAACATTATCAGACTGGGGGTATGATAACATAGGTTGGAACTGTACATGGATGAGTGATATAAGCTGCTATAAACACTATAAACTTTTTTCACACAATAAAGGGTCTTTTACATTTGGCCAGTCAGGAAGATAATCTAGAGGGAATACTAAAACTTCCCTGACAACTTGATTTTTTCTTTCTCTAAGCTGGCCAGAAGATAAAGTTTTCATTAAAATTTAAAATTTAAAACCCTTATGTAATGTACTTTCCACCCATTTACACATTCTCATGCTTTTTGCATATTTTAAAATACTCTGGCACAAGATTATTTTACTTCACCTGAAATCACTGGTTAGAAAAGAAAATGAAATGATTCGTTTTAATCACAACAAAAAGGAGTACTGAAAGTTCTACCTGTGAGGATTTTTTATGTTCATCTTTTAAAAAATTTCATCCCTAATTTCTAGGAACCTTTACAGGTATACAATTAAAGCGGTATGATTACTTATTAGGTTCTGAGCCCTGTATGAGAGGTCAGTTAGTGTCATAATGAGTTCTAGAGAATGTGCATTTGCTCATAGACTTTCTGAAACTGGGCTAAAAGAGGAGTATAAGCACAAATCCTTGTGCTAGATTGTTGATCCACCAAGTTAGCTGCTCTGTTAGGTTATACTTGTTTCCTGCCCAGTCTCTGCAAAACAAATTTGATGTTTACAAATACATGTCAATTTAAATAACACCAGTGTTAATGATCTTTACAAGCATAAGAATCTCTCTTCTTAAAGATTCACACTAACATTGTTTATCAGGCCTAAGATTAGCCTGTTGGAGTAATTAAAAGTTCATAATACTGGATTACCTTGCTAAAGCTAAACTCACAGTGGGTTAATGTTTTCACCTTAAAATAATTTTCTTTTGTCCCAGAGAATAGACCTTGGATTTAATAAGACCAGCTCAAACAAACAGATTTGTTGATGTGCAAAATCTGGTTTGTTTTTGTTGCCTGTGCTTCTGGAGAAGGATGCATAACTTGCTGTCAGCAAAAAGACCAGAAGAGTTAACCCTTGTGTCCTTCAGGCTTTAGGTACAATATGGGTTGCAGTCTCAAAAAGTGCATTCTTAAAACTAGCATGAAGATACAGTTTTCCATAAGGAACAGCAATGAAACAGTTTGATTAGATAGATAAGGCATATATGATGTTTCAATTAATTCATGCTGATTTATACAAGAAAGGCTTAAATTTAACCTTTCCTTTGTACAAGACTAATTCTAAGTATTCCTTACCTTGCCCTTTGACCCAGCATTAACATTTGGACAGGTATACCTTGTGATACAGTATTTAACTTTGTCACTTTATTTCATCATAAAAAATGGATCCCAAATGTGACTGTTTTGCATACATGTCCACATTCTAATAATGATCACCAGAAAGAAATGACAATAAATTCAGAATCTGAATACCTAGAATCCATTGGAAAAGTAATCTTGAAGAAAAATAAATAATTTAGTATTCCTAATGATACAAAAGATATGAAAATTAAAAAATTATCTCAAGCACTGTTTTAGTATTATTTATCTAATCTTTCTAGTTCCTTTCAATGGTGTGTTAGAAGCTTGATCAACTCAAACCAGATTTTAGCCTTTCCATTTATAAAGCAAGAAATTTTTAGATCTGTAACTGTGTGCTGCACACCCGAATGTGGCTTGAACAGCCAATAGGAGTAATAGGGGTGATTAAACCTTGTCACAAGGGGTTAGATGCGGTGCTTTCTTCCTACATGACAGGCTGTGACAGTCAAACAGCACTGAAGCAGAACAAACGACAGTGGCAGTTTGCTGTGAGCAGTGCTACTGTCACAACTCTCACTAGAAAGCCAAATGCTAGGTATTCAGCTCAGGGAAGTTTCAAATAGACCATGCAAATTCTGGTTTCAAAAATTTCCCTGCGAATCAGTCGTGACACGCATTAGCTGCAGAGTGATTGTGTTATTGCATGAGTGATTGTCCACTGTCAGACACTGGCCCTGATCATAGTTTATCAGTGACACTGTTGATCCATTTACGTTTGTGCTTAGCTGTTCCTGTTACGGGAAATCTGCCTTTATTTTAGAGAAATGGGGTACTAATGTAATTAGAATGAAGGTTATCATCTCTCTTTAATGATGGCATGTGTTTGTCACTGAATAACTACATTAACGATGCTTCAAACACCATGTTCCTAACTGAAACCGGTATAAAATCAAATACTCAAAATATAAGCTTTTGTTCCTGAGTAAAAGGAACTGACTTTATGAAGACTATAGAAGAATAAACTTTGAATTTTTAAGATTTCTTATAAGGCAATACTTAACTAAGAAAATGCAACCCAAAACTCAGTCTTTTCAAGTGTAGCATTCCAGGCTTTTGTAACACAACAGCAGAAACAGATTTTACAAGAAAAGGAAACTAAGAATCTTAGTAATCTGCATAAGAGAAAGGCGTACTATGAATATTTTGTTTTCTCATTTTAAACTGAAGTTAGACAGTATTCCAAACCCAGCAGAGTGTTCCTGTGTACCCACATATGTATGTACCTAATTCTATAAAGAGGGATAGAAGGGGGTTGGAAATGTTCAAGATATCCTCTAAAAAGTCAATACCAAGTCGATATAGGTGAGAATTTTTTCATTGTTTCAAGGTACATCTTTTCTAACTAAAGAAGTGTTATGCTTGGATTTCTCACTGCTCTCACATTAAGTAATTCTGAATAATTTCTGGTTTTGAATTTTTAAATTACTGTTTGTTGCTCTTAGCAATAAGATTGGATGAAATTATCTCACTTTAATTGAAGGTTACAGCTGTGTAGTTGATTTTGCACTGAAAATGTCCCTTCTAGAAGGATTAAACCCCTCCTTTTGTACTTATTTATTTAAAATTAATCCCAAATTTTGCCATTTCTGTTTAGAGGATATTTTAATCTTAGAACATGTATTTTTCTAATTTTACTAATCTTTTCTAAAAAGATGGTTAGCAATTAGTTTTCCAAAATTTATTTTTCAGCAGTCTTTTTCTTATTTTACTTCTTCTAGCTATAGATATTAAACGAGTTAAACTTTACATATGTTGTCCCATTTTCACATATATTAACACCCTGACTGCCCAAACTGGGGCCTCTTTTTCAATTCTAAAATCAATTAAGAAAAATTCTGTCTTATTAAGGCAAGAATCACCAAAGCTTATCTTGGACCTGGTGATGTGCACCCATTCTTCAGAAAGCTACCCTTGCACTGCCAGGCGTGTTGCTTCTGGCAACTCCTCAGCTTTACTTCTCCGTTATACCCAAAGCAGTAACAGCTGTGACAATATTTAGTGGTTGAAATACTGATATGACACTCCATTCTTTCAATACAGAGCATCTTTTTCACTCTTCTCTCTCAGGCAAATTATGTAAGATTTTTCACAGAAGAGATCCATGCCAAAATACAAGTTCAGTTTCTCCTAAATACCTGTCTTTTCCTTAGCCCTTTAATGCCCTTGCTCCTTCCTGATAGGATTTGAGACGTGCTGGGAAGGAAGGATTTGTAGGCAAAAATGCCTGAGAAACTGTATAGGGAGCATTGTTTCCATCTGGTGAACACTGTGTGGTTCGCCAGAGAAAAATTCGTATCCATCTGTCTTTTCTGGGTGTGTAAGAAGAGGTTACTCTCTAATAAATATTATCAACTTTCTGGACAGCATAGGGAGCAGTTATGAGATGAAGCAGGACTTTCACCGAGCAGTAGTAAAGTAGCTCCTCTAATTTGGAGCACCTTTTCAGCTGCTGGCGTCTTTTCTTCCTCACTTCTCATCCCGGATTTCTGCACATCCTCAAAAGGTTACCTGGGGGATGTCATAATCCAGTTGATATATGTTGCTGAACTCAGACTTCCACCTTGTAAATCAGGACAGGAACTTACAAGACAGAAGGGTGATAGTGGCTACCCAAAAATTGCACTCAAATTAAAAAAAATATATTCATGCCAACCTCAAGAAAAATAATTTTTTTGCTTTATAATTTCTGTCCATGAAATTCTTAACAAAAATTTATTATTAGGAATTTGAGAGTCATCCTGAAAAAACAGACACAAGCATTGAGCTAGAGTAAAAGAAGCCTCTTCTATTCAAATACCAATCCCGAGTATTTTCATAGAGCAGTATAATTTCTTTAAAAATTTTTAAACAAAAAAGCTAGAGGAGTTGATGCCAATATCAATATAAAATGGTTTCATTAGTAAAATTAACCTAATAAAATTGACAGCAGTCGAGTAGAAAAAAATCGTGTTTAGAAAGCTACTCAGCAATTTGTTTAAAATAAGTCATTAAAGCCATGATTTAGATGTTCTGTCTTGCTTACCCACCACACAAGCAGTTAATACAAAACATTCAATTTTACTCTTATGAAAGAAAAAGATGTATTTTTTTAAAATAACTGTAAATTAGGTTGCGCTAGAAGCATCCATTTTCTTGCCTCCATCACTGCCAACTCCCACCGTCTTCTTTGATATATGATTTGCCGACTACTGTTATTATTTATGTGTTTTACAATTACTACGAAGGACACCTCCCCTTCCTCAGCCCTAAGCCACAAATCTGAAATGAATAAATGCTGTTTATTGTGACAGTGTGCCTTTTGTCTATGGAACAATGACAAACTACACCACTGACAGCCAGTTGCTGTTTTTAACTTCTGCTCTCGAGCTCAGTCTTTGAGTGTTCTTCAGAACATGACAACAGTCAGTCCGGAATAAAATCAGTGAGAATGTATTGTGTTTCTTTAGCATGCCATGACACCATTATCCAATACTTGGAGTAAACAGAAAGAATAAATTACATAGCCATGATAGATTTGAGTTCTCTACATTTCATTGAGATTCGTACAATTGTGGTCATATAAAAATTAATATTTTAATGCTTTTTAGTATCAATTATTTTGATATTCATATAGAGAATTGCTTTCTCACTGGAATGAAGTGAGGCAGGAGAAATAAAGGGAGCATTTTTAATTATTTGTGAAATCTAAATCATTCCTATTCATTCTGTCTGAGCTCTTCAACAGAGCTAAAGACAGCATGGAATGACTTAATCTGTATGGATTTTATGATTGTTTTCTGACTTGCAGCTAGTCAGTTTTTAAGTGTTAGAATGACCTGTTTAATATCTAATTGTGCCTAGCAGTGCAGAGCTAGTAGGTAAATCAGGTTCTATATTTTGACTAGACCTTGGCTTTTATCTATGTGCAAACTTGTAAATATGCCAAGGTACGTATTTATTTAATGTAATTTTCTTTAAGAGTTTGCACACAAATCTAGCATTTCCTCTTGAAAACAGATTTTATTCTTTTTTTTATGCTCTTCCTCCCCTTACAGACAGCTGGTGCATGTGTGTGCATGTGTACACACATGCAAGCATACAACAAAGCTAGTTTGTAATCCTTTTTTTGTTTATGCATGTTTGTGTACGTAGATGAGTACTGCATTGGTGTTTTACTTAACTTTCTAAGTACCACAACATCACAAAGGATTTTCTGACATTTGTATTACTGTAATAGAATCCTTTGCTACTAATAATAATGGAATAGCAATGCCTTGTCATTAACTTAAATCTTTATTCTGTGTATAATGCTACCAGTAACCAAACAAAAAGAACTCTTCTCCTGAATTACATATAGTATTCTGATCAATATAGGTCTTTTTAAAACTCCTCAATTTATATGTGGTGTTTTAATTTTTTTCTTTTTCTTTTCTCAAAGCGAAGACAATGGAAAGAATATTAGCATACTCCAAGTCTACATTGGCACTCCCAGCTTGTGGAAAATGCATTTCTAATTAAAAAGACACAGTCTATAGTCTTGCTTGGAACTTCACATAATTTCATACATTAAAAATTGGAGTTGATTTTTTAATGTATCTCAGATGAATAATTTGCCTTCTTCTGTTCAACTATCTGCAACTCCTTTCTTATTGTCTTTTTCTTATTCTTCAATTTCCCTTTGAAGTCCCCTGTACCTGTTTTATTTTTTAGACTTCCTGTCTTCCTCCTTGCAGAAACGCCTGGATTCACTCTCAGTGTAGTTTTCCATCTGTTAAACAGTGGGATGTATTATTATCATTTTTATTTTTAAATATAATTAAAAGCTATGAGGTAGGGAGCAGGGTAGCTTCAGAGTGCATGGATTTTTGTCCTTGCAAGTCATTCATCCAGGACTACACTGGTTATACTAACACTCAGAGAAAACCCTTTAATAAAATCCATGAAGTAATGTAGCCTCTTGTATATCTTTGTGTACTGATTAATAAATAACATAAATTGATGTTCAGTTCATCCACAAGTCCAATAGAGACAAATAATATTCTTTTATGTTTGAAAGAACTACTTTCTGAAAACCTTTTTGATGGTTAAATATTGTAAAGAAAATTAAAATATAGTGTGGCAGTATAAGCATTCAAATGCTTATCTGTCAGGAAGAGGGCGTTTATGTGTTTTGTGTGGGCAGGAAGTCAGAGTTGCAATTAGATTCTCTTCTCAAAGGCTCAATCCACTAAATTCAAAAGAAAAATTCTTGTAATTTCAGACTTTTCAGCTGAGCACTTTTTTATGGTGTTGGACAGCAGTAAGTCAATGAGTGAATTACACAGCATAACAGTACATGAAGTCAAGTACAGATATACATTCAGGAAAGAAAACCATTTTGACATTCTTAGCTAGATATTCTAATCCAATAGAGAACACTTCATCCTTTTGCATTGCTTCCTGGCTGCCAAACACATTCCCATTTGACTAAACAATGTTGGCTGACTCATGCAGCTGAAGTATCCTTCCTAAAGACATAAAGTGAGGTTTAACTATTTCAGATAATATGTAGATTATGGCCATTATCTAGCTATAATAAGCTACTTGCCATCCATCAGTAGAGCTATCCAAACATTAATGAGTTCCTTTTGAATCTGAAGATTAGTTAAGCTTTCATGTCAGTTATTCATAGCTGTATATTGATTTATTTTTTCACTTTCCCTATGAATTATTGAGTTGATTTAAGAAAGTCTCCTTATTAGTAATTTCTTGTGTATTATAACTGAAAGTTATTGATAGTTAAAAACAACATGTTTACACAAGGGCAATGGATTATCTCTCAAAGATTTAATACAAAGCATGTAGCACTGCTTTTGATACTTAAGATGAAAATCTAACAAACACATGTTCAAAAGTAGTGCTTGAATGTATTTTTGAAAGTATGTAGACAGATAGATAAATACTAATAAAAAGGTCAGTAAAACATATGCAAAAGGTACCTCATTGATTTAACATAGAGGTATTGAATTACATAGTTAACATAGAGATGTTAAATTCATGCTTGCTGGGAACTTCTGTTCTTAATTACAAAAACTCCAGAATAGAAATAATTTGGCCTGCAATATAAACTACCCAAAGTTAAACTTTCATCAGGACTGTACAGTGAATTCTCATTTTCAGGTTTTAGGTTCCTAATGTGATTTTGCACATTATAATCTATGTAGATATGATAGATTCACATGAGCATAAAAATTTACTTGCGTTACAGTTATTTGATTAACTTTTTATTTCTCAAACCTATGGAGAAATTGCCATTTCACATATAGCTTTAAAGTGGCTTGAAACAAGCTACACTGGTGATGCTACTATTCAACAGAAATCTTTCTCATGCTTTTGAAACTTTATTTGAGATTGATGTAGTCACTTGCAGAATAACAATCAAAGGGGATCTTTATTGTAAAGCAGAAATGTTGAGATCCTCTCATTATGAAAGACCTGTGCCTCTTCCCCAGTGTTCTTGTCCAGTCATTTTAGCTGTAGAAGGAAGAGCTATTTGCATTCAGATCCTCTTAGCTTCTCTTTTACCCTCTCTGGTTTCATTCACTGCAGAACTGAGCACACAGAATCAGTGAATGACTCCTATTTCAAGTGACAATACATTAATTTAAAAATACAGCTATTTTGACAATCTAGATTTGGTATGCTAATCTAATAGAAAACCTTTTATGCACTTATATTGCCTCTTGGCAGCCTAAACAAATCTCCATCTGTGAATTGAGATGCTGTTGAGATCAGCATCTCAACTGTGATGATCACATGACTATACCATTTACACTTCAATTTGAATATGTAAAACAAGTTCTCAGTTGTAAAGGTAGTTCTCTTCTTAAAGTTTCCTTGGGTCCTGTGGTCACTAGAGATACAAACCAGGAGCAGTAGCAAGGAAACTGTAAAATGACCAAAAAAGAGGCCATTCAGACCCATTGTGGCAATGGATTAAGAACCATAAGACAACCCCCTGCAGCGCTACAGACTGGGGACAGAGTGGCTGAAGAGTAACCAGGCAGAAAAGGACCTGGGAGTTTGGATTGACAAGAAGCTGAACACGAGCCAGCAGTGTGCCCAGGTGGCCAAGAAGGCCAATGGCATCCTGGCCTGGATCAGGAACAGTGTGGCCAACAGGTCCAGGGA
The DNA here is from genome assembly GCF_003945725.1 of Corapipo altera. Taxonomy (NCBI): domain Eukaryota; kingdom Metazoa; phylum Chordata; class Aves; order Passeriformes; family Pipridae; genus Corapipo; species Corapipo altera. The sequence continues at coordinate 9,107,028 of NW_020884876.1, read as the reverse complement.
AGTGATTCTTCCCCTGTACTCAGCGTTGGTGAGGCCACACCTTGAGTATTGTGTCCAGTTCTGGGCCCCTCAGTTCAGGAAGGATATTGAGGTGCTGGAGCAGGTCCACAGAAGAGCAACAAGGCTGTTGAAGGGACTTAAGCACAAGTCCTGTGAGGAGAGGCTGAGGGAGCCGGGGTTGTTCAGGCTGGAGAAGAGGAGGCTCAGGGGAGACCTCATCACTCTCTAGAACTCCCCAAGAGGAGGTTGTAGCCAGGTGCGGGTTGGCCTCTTCTCCCAGGCAACCAGAAGTAAGACAAGAGGGCATGATCTTAAGATGTGCCAGGGGAGGTTTAGGCTGGATATTAGAAAGAAGTTCTTTACAGAGAGGGTAATCAGGCATTGGAATGGGCTGCCCAGGGAAGTGGTGGATTCACTGTCCCTGGAGGTTTTTAAGATGAGACTGGATGTGGTACTTACTGCCATGGTCTAGTAACCATGGTAGTGTTGGATCAAGGGTTGGACTTGATGATCTCAGGGTCTTTTCCAACACGGCTGATTCTATGATTCTATGATTCTATGATCATTTTCCTAACCTGCTCATTTGAAGCACCCATACAGGTAGAGTAGATTTTTTTTTCTGCTCCCATGAGCATTCTGTGAGTGCTGCTTTATGTCTCACATTCACAGATTTTTATTAACTTTAGCACGCAAATCAACAACCAACATCACCAGAAAAATGCAGACATAGGATTTGATTTATGACTACCAGACTGCCTAAATTTGCTGCAAAGTTGCCTTAAGTGTCACCTCATGAGCTTGCAAAACAATGTAGGAAACACCTTCAGAATTGAATGTGACTTAAATTAATATACTCACCAAAATGACATCAAAAGAAATATTTCTGGGACCATTTCCAATGTCAGTTTAATTCCTAATCTTAGTCTGTAAAGAAGTTACTACATCAAGTACAGTTTAATACAGCAAAGCAAACCTCAGACAAGCTGCCATTTTGTAGACTGAAAAGCAAAATTAAACAAAAATCTTGGAAGCTTTGTAAGTGTTTGCTAAAGATTTCTTGTTACTGATTAATTAACATTAGAACTAGAACATTAAAAACTATTGTGAAAGGCATTCATGGTTCTGGTTAAATTCATTGTCTGATTTGATGACATATTAAGCATATGCAATTTACACTAACTTCTACTGTAATAGGATGCTAAAGTTTGTTGCTTTTCAAAAGGATATCTTACAATTAAATACCTGCATTCTATTGATATCAGCAGAAATTACTGAGTATTCAAAGACTTGCAAATTAGTTTTCTGTTGTCAAATCAGTGCTTCCTCCACTAGTAAGGAAAATTACAAAATGTAGGTCCATTTGTAGCCATTAGAAAGTAAATTTCAGAAAATGCAATTTAAGGAAATTTAATAAAAAATACAAGGTTTATATACAGATGCTCTTTCTTTGATTAGTTTTACATCAGCATGAGAGGCCACAAAATATATAAAACTTTTTGAATTCCAGTACTGTCTTCAGAATACTAAGGTGTTCTTCAACCACCGGAGCAATGTAGAATTCCCTGTGCAAAGGGATTTACAGATAAAAAATGACGGATAAGAAGATTAGAACTAAAATATATGCCATTTTTTGTAGAATATGTAATGAAATCCCTATTAATATGTAGCCTTCACTATGAAGTTTCAGCATGGATCTCTCAGACTTTGCAGAGGATTTGAAAAATATTTTTGGAGTAATTACATAAATATGCAAAGGTAATCTCTTAGTTTCCTCATGTTATCTAACAGAAGCTTACTGAAAATAACAAAAGAAAGAGAAGTTTGGAAGAAAGCTAACAGTCAGTTTTCTCCAGAATATGCACTGCACCTGGTGCTGCTAAAAACCTAGAAGCGGGGAGCAATTCACCAAGGAGGAAATATTAGCCAGTGATGAAAGTTTACTTGGATTATTGAAGACTAAGGAGAGTTATGAAGAACACCATAAGAATCTGACACATCCAGAAAAAAATAAGTTCAGCAGTGGCTGATGAAATTCATCTTCTCTACATGGGAAAGAGCACACACTACAGTGAGCGAATTACAGTATCCTTTATGAACTGAAGGACTCTGAATTAGACGTAGCCTCTCGGGACAAAGATCTAGGCATCGTTGTAGGCAACTGTATGAAGATATCTGCTTAAAATGTATCAGAGGTCAAAAAACTGAATAATATTTGGACTGTGTAGGGAATATTATGGAAAATATTACAATGTTACATAATTGATGTACATCCTTACCTTGACTGTTAGATTATATTTTGGTCAACTCTTTTGTGAAAATTGTATGAAGAGGAAAAGGAAAGGTTACTCAAGGGTACCTATAGTTTCCTCCTGCTTAGAAGGGAGAAAAATAAAAGGAAATATGAAATTCTGAATAGTAATCAAAATATCAACTGGATGTTTCCCCTTTTTCAATCTTAATAAAGAGATCAACTACAGATATGTTCTTTTATGAAATATATGGTTGGTCCTTAGCACTTAGCACCTTATATTTCTTTCAGTTTAAAATTTACGAAAGTGTATATTTAAATGCCATGGATTTTTTTTTCTATTTGTAACAAATTTTTTTAAAGAACATGAAGGTAGAGGAGATAAACTGTTGAGGATACTTACCTAGACTTCTGTCTGTGTGCTGTGCAGGAATACTTTTAAGATTATGACGGCAGAGCTTTGTCAATTCAGAATGGACAAAAAACAAACCCAGTAGTCAAATACTCCTGTGGAGCACTTTCTCAAATATAATTTCAAAGCACTGTAATACCGTTAGCTGACATAAATTTGAGCTGTTTAAGACAGTGTGCACACATCTCACTTGTGCAGATTCAAGACTTTAAGATGACTGGAAATATGGTCTAGTTATTGTAATGGCTGTTTGAATAAAAGACAGTTATCAAATGGTTTATTATGATTTGATAGAAGGACACAAGATATTTATAGCGGGAGATACGGTCACAATTATCTGGGCAATTAAACATCGGAACAAAAAGGAAGATTACAACTAAAATATATGCCTTTTTTTGTAGAATATATAATGAAATCCCTATTACTATGTAGCCTTCACTATGAAGTTTCAGCATGGATCTCTCAGACTTTGCAAAGGATTAGAACAAAAACAGGAAAAGGCTCACAACCCTTCTTTCTACCTTCATTGGTTTTCTTTATTTTCATTTTTCCTCTTTTTCTCCCTCAATGTTTCTCTCTCCTATTTTCTTGAGTTAGAAATATTATTCTACAAACGTGAAGACTTCTTGACTAATTCTGGGGGATTTTTCATTACTTCTACATAGAATGCTTTTTATTTATTTATTTTCCTTGTTCTTTGTTCTTGAAGGTATTGATAGAGTTCCTTCTAGTCATGACCTTCATCCTGGGAAAAATGCTACAACTCAACCTTAAAGCAATATTAAAAAAGCATAAAATCTAAGTATAATGTCATTTATGTCTACCTTTTAAATTTCTAAGAAACATATTCTTTAATCACATGCAAATGCTAACAAGAAGGTTCATCAAGGTTTTGTAGTCTTGAACTCTATTTCTAAACTATAAAATAAAAACATTTTTCCAGACTGCTTCCTTAAAATATCATTATGTGCTAAGTTGACTAAGTCTTACTGAACTTCAAGAAAATGTTGAAAGGGCAAGAAATGAAGAAAAGAGCTTCCTGCTGAAGTATGGGTAGAAAACAGACAATCATAGGAATGTGGGCATAAAAAGTGTCAGAAAAATGTTGAAGAACTGAGATCTGCCCTTAGTTGCCTGGCAGGTTTTCATCTGACGGATAAATTAATTAAGTTAGTGTTGTGGACTAATCATTAGACAGTTTTTGATTACTACACTTGCAGTAGTTTTTAAATGTCAGGAAGTACAACAATTACATTGAGAGCAAAAGACTAAATAATTGCAGTCTCATTTCTAAAGTCTTATATGGCTATTGTATAAAAATTAGTCAAGAATTATTAGATTAGTTATATAACTTTGTTGATGTTTGAATCCATCTCTTTTTCCATTGTACAGTGCTATAAAGTGATAAATGTAGCTAAGGGGGAAAGTAGAAATTTAGACACCATCTTCTTGGGAATTACTCCCTTTTTCTCATTCTAAGATATATTATTTAACCAGTACTTTTGCTGTTAAATATGTGTAAAAATGGTTGTATATAGTGTTTGAGTAAGACAGATTCTCTGCGTAATCAAGTTATATGTCTCACTGAGGTCAAAAACTCACAGTAAAATCCTTAACAATCAAATATGTAAAAATATTTTGGTTCGTTTTGATAAAATCTATTCTTTATAAACCCATCTTGACTAACACCAGCTACATTGTCCTCCTTCTCATCTTTGATAATCTCTGTAAAACTTCAGTGTTTTACCTGGCACTGTTGACAGGTCACAGGCCCATACTTACAAGGACTTGCCAATTGGTTATTTCACATATACATGATACCTGTGGACTCTGGACTGTGGACTCTAAAAATTTCAACCCAATTAATTTCTGCACATATGGGGGAAAAGTTTGCTATTTTCATCCATAGAACTCGTCAGCTAATTCCTTCAAAACTCTTCTAGTTTATCTGACATTCTGATTTTAAAGTGATGGGTTTAAGATCTGTGTTAAACATTGGCTCTAGTTACTGTCAACAAGGAAGATATTTCATTACCATGATCATGTTTATTATGTGTTTTCTCTCTAAGTGCAGAATGAAACTATTTTTTAATAATTCTTACATTTTTATTTTTTGTGTTTCCACAGTTTTTTTCCTTTGTATATTTTCCTGTTACCTTTTTTTGAAATACATATTTCTTTTAATTGTCAATTTTTTCCTAATTATCAGTAACAGTTCCAGTTTCATTTCAATTGCCTAATGTGTTCTTCTTGTAACTGGTTTTGATTTCGTTAGTGTTTGTTCTTAAGGAACCAAGATATGTATATTTCTCTTTCAGACTTCACATGAAAATTAAATAGTCCAGTAAGCTATAGTCATGCACTCTGTGCTTTATGATTCATTTGGCATGGTGAATGATTATCTACATACCTAAGCGGTTGTTTTTAGAAGACTAATTTATACATAGAGCTTTTATTGTTTTAGAAAGAATTTCAGAGTGCAGGCAAGCAGAGAAATATCTTCAAAGTAACCAAGATTTTTCTCAAAGGAGTAGAGTAGAGTTTATTGAAGATCAAAAAAATTCAAATCTATTAAAAGTGACTCTATGTGATAGAAATCTACTAGAGAATTACATGAAAGTGGTAGTAGCAACTTCTGAAATGTGTAAGATAAAGCTAAAAAAATAAGCTGAACCTCAAGCAGCCATTTATTTTCCAGCTCGGTGATGTCACTGAGCCTGTCACAAAGTGTGTTGCCTTGCACATGGGGCTGGAAGCCTCATACGGTAAATCCTTATTCTCCCTTTGATTCCTCCATACCTTATCAGAAGAGAAATGCACACATACAGCTATGCATAACACAAGGCAATATTATTTAACAGAGCGCTCCTGTGACATACACAAACCACTCATTTCTTGTTAATATGGCAACAGCAGAAAGTCTCCAGAGGGTTGTCCAACCCTATAATGAGAGACCTGTGTTATGTGCAGTTCTGTAGCCTCAGAAGTGGCCATGGATTCATCCCCTGCTGTGAAATTTGGCTGCTGCCTGAGGCCCTGTGGAAATCATGTTTCTTGCTATGCCCAACCACGTGCAAGCCTCCCTGCTGAGAAAAGCAAGGAAATTTGCTGAACTGCATTCATCTATTTTGCTCCCTCACCATCTGAGACAGAGAGAAAAGGATCTGCAGGGCAGTATTTCTGTCCTAATTTTTATTTTTGAGAGGGAAATAGGAGGGTCATCAATACATTCCTGAGGATGTGCTGGTTGCAGAAGTCAGTAAGGAACTTGATTTCCAGAGGGCAGTCAGACACTAGGCAGATAGACCAGAAACTACCATCTCAGCAACTATGAACACATTGAAAGGACGACAGAAGGAAGCTATTCCCTTTACCTCAAGACGTTGCAAGACCACAGTGTAGGAGAGAAAATGAAAGCTGTAATGTGGATCACCTCTGCTCTTGTTATGATGTACCAAAATCAATGAAACAGTAATAGTCACATGCCTTTTTTTATACAGTTTGTGCATCTAATCTGATGTAGTACATATCTACCCTCTTATCTTTCATCTGGAAGATGAGTTCCAAAAGCAGTGAAATGTTAGGGACCAAATTCTAAAGAAAAGGCTGTCAAACTATGTTTTTAAAAACACAAAATAATTGCATACACAAATACTGTGCAGAAAAGGGTATCTTATATGATGCGGTGCTGAAGTGTGTGGAAAACAACAATAAATCAGAAAACTTACTAGATTCCCCCTGAAGTGTACAAGTGTATTTGCTCTTGAATAGAAGGCATGTTCAGTATCTGTTGGGGTCAGAGGCTGAATAACAGTAAACCTGGAATGAAAGAAACAGGATGTTAGACATGTATAAATGGAAACTGCTTTTGAGAACACAATTGATGTGATGGGGAGGCAAAGGTAATTTTATTTGCTTTGTATTCTTCTTAGCTCTAATGCTTCCTATTAAAAACCTGTGAAGAGCTTGTCTGGCATAAATAGTAAGTGTATTGAAGTTAATTGAGCTGTCATAGTATATAATGATTTGAACTGGTCAAAGGAGAGATAAAACATGGCTGATAATGCTAACAGCAATGTTTTAATAAACTAAGGAAAGATAACTTTTGCATGCAGACAAAAGACATGCTTTTTTGTTTATTCAGTTGTCCTGCAGAATTAAGGAAAAGCAAACATCAAGAAAAGACTGGGGAGAACATTACAGGGGTCTATAGCTGGAGAGAGATCCTTCACAAATCAGAAAACTTGTTATAGTGAGAGAAAAGAAGGCAGTATGTAAATACACATTAAGACATGCAGTGAATGATTTCAAACAGACTGGAGGGAGAGCATCACAAGAAGCCAGTACAGAAGTCAAGGGTTCCTTTCTCAGTGATTCAGAAAGGAGGAGTGTCTGTTATAAAAAAAGAGATTCAAGCAAGAACAGAAAAAAATTTCCTACCAGAAAGCAGAAGATAAGAGACTGATGTAATAAAGAGAATCAAATAAGACAAGAATTTCAGTTGTGTCTTTGTGTGTTTAGTCATGTGTTTAACACAAAGAAATAGCTACTAGTGTTTCTGTATATGTGTGTATATATATATATATGCATACAGATGCAGTATAGGTGCTTTCAACGTAAATCTTTGTTTTGAGAAATAATGATGAAGCATAATAAATTTTTTAAGCCATAATATATTACGTCTGCAGATTGTTCTGTTACAGTATGTATATGTACATACATACACTACTATGGATCTTTTAAGTAGAATACTGTATTCTCAATGTATTCAGCAAATAAAGCTTATGACCTAGTTCCAGACTGTTGAGTGGTAACATTTATGAGAATCCTATACAATTCTGTATTATGCCTTTTTGTAATAAGGAATTACTAGAAATTCTTTTGCTTATGCCAGACTGCTGGGTGCACAAAAAAAGAAACACCCAAAACAAGACCCAAAATTAAATGCAAAATGTAATTTGTTTTACATGTTATCCTCATAATAGTTTGGACTTTAAATATTTAGAATTATATGTGTATATAATCACACTGCTTTTGAAAACCATGATACTTCTTGGTTCATATGAGATGATGAAATATTAGTTTTATTTTTTCCCCTTTTTATTGTTTTTTTTAAAATCAATCGATTATGTGAAATCATTCCTTAAAGTCAAGAAATTGTCAATAACAAGATTAGCTTTTGTTCTGAGTCAGGAAAAGGAATGTACCGTATTTAAATTAAAAGGTTTTATACGGTGATTCCAAATTGGTGAGGCAAACAGTAGGTAGATACAGACAGTGCAACTAATGCAGAATAGTCAAGCACCTTAAAATTGAACTTAAAGTATAAAAAGGGCAACAAAATTACTCTTGTCAGCAATTGCAAGAAAGAGGAAAAAACACTTCAAATATTCCTAGAATCCAGTAATTCTAGAGTATATTTATACAGTTGATATGCAGTATTCTGATTTTTTACCTCCCTAGAGTCTACTTCATTTATACCACATGAACAAAAAAACCCCCAAACATATCTTCTTTAGCACTTAAAACAACATTTTGTCACACCAATTTTTGGCCTGACTGCAATAACTGCATTATGTTTTACTTTTTTGTTTAAATTAAGTGCTATAGATGAATATTGACTGGCAAACAGTACTGTAGCATTTCCAAATATAGTAAAATTTTGTCCCTTGTTATTTAATAACTACTAGTATAATATTTGGCATTGTTTGGCTAGTTGTAAACTGCTCTATATAATGATTTGCTTCAGTCTTTCTCAGTGAATTTTTGCTATCTGAGATGAATGATCTGCAGGGATGTTAAATTCAACTGCATAACATAAGAGACGAAGGGCGCCATGTCATTGTGAACCACACTTTTTCATAGTGTTTCAGTTCAAATTCTAGAGAGAACTAAAAAACATTTTAGGTAACAGTATAGTCTGATAGTATAGTTTTTATCTGTGACTTTGGAAACAAATTGCAGTGTGGGAAAAGCAGCTAAAAACATGGATAAAAGTCAAATGCAGGATTATTGTAGACCCTGTCAAAATAAATGGTAGAATATTTTTTAGTATGTAATTAAATGTCAAGATTTGTGAGTTAATGGAATTTCTGTAGTCACATCAAGGTCAGACGAGCAATTACTGTTTATGAATTATCTGAAATCTTGTATAGCCTCTTCTAGCTAGTCTTACAGCATCTATTTATATTAGACATCTTTGCCATTTCTGATGTTTCTCCCCCATAGTTTCTGTTAACAGAAATGTGGTGCATTTTGTCAATTCTGTAGTTGTTTGCAAAACCTTCCTTTATTTCACTGAAGTGCTTGCAATTAGCCCACTTCTCCCCATTGAGAAGCATCTTTGTAATAACAGCTTTCCTGGCAGAGCTTTTGTCGGGGAGATTTTAAAATCAAGAGTCTACAAAGGTTGAGAAAAATTTAATCATACAAAAGTTCAGCAAATCCCTTTCAAGGTCATATCTGTTAAGATTACATAGATTTTCCACTTCAGCAAACAGTAGAATTTAGCATTTTTAGGGATGAATTCTGAGTGATAGAATTAATAAAATAAACCAATTCTGATAGAAATTGTTTGCTAAACTCAAAGAAAAGCCTAGACTCATCCCCCCACCTCCCACCCCCCCATCCCCCCACGGTCTTTAGTGGGGTTACCTTGCTCCCCCATGCAGCCTCTTGTATCACTTTCTTTGAAGTCGTTCACAGCATTTGCTTTGACAGCCACTGGGTGTGGGAAGCATAAGGCTATAGCAAGTATCTCCATAGCATAATCCGCCCAGTCACTGTTGGTCACTGATCCAGCTGCATGCAGCAGCTTAGTAGTCAAAGGGCATGGTAATTCCCTCCTTCTGTCTTTTCTTTCTTCCAAGGCAAAATCTTCACCTGGTGTTTTTGATTCATGCATTCTAATTATGATGGCTGCCATCATCAGCCCTGTGGGTGACATTAGAAATTCTCTGAGCCAACAGCTAATACCACAGCTTGTTAAGCGACCATGTCAACCTGATTTTAGGGCCCATTTTGCAGTTCACCACAGGCCTATCTAAAAGCATCAGGAGTCTCCGTCTAGCAGGACAGGCTCATTGTCTTTCTAAATGTCTCCTTCTGATAAGCAGATCCAAATATGGTTCATTCACTGTGGATTTGAAGGCACAGTGGGGAACTTGGTTCACATAGTGGATGCAACAAAATGCTTAATATTTTCACTTGGTATAGAGCTAAAGAACACAATTTTCAGTTTCAGGATACAAACATTTACTCCCTGATCAAGAGTTTGAAATTTAGATCAGAAGTCTTCAAAAGCTATTCTAACTCTCAAAGGAGCAGGCTTTCCCATACTTAGTACAAAGAAGAAAATCCTGGGTTAGTATCAGAGTTTGAGCATACAGAATTCACATGATGACCAGAAGTATCCTTTGTTGCCTAAAGATACTATAGAAAATTTTGCTCTGAATAATTTCGTGTGAAGCATATGATTCTAGTGACTGCGACGTTAGTAACAGCACTATGAACGCTGCAGTCTGATGTGCCTTGCCAACTGTGTTTGTTTTTAAATAAGAGGTACAAATACATATTTGTCTATTCTGCCTGATATATTTCTTTTTAATGTTTTGTCTAACCCAAGTTTTGGCAATAGAAGGCAATGAATATCCTTCAGTTGCAGGAAATGAGAATTTTACAAAAAGTATACTGTTGCGACTCTCTATATTTAACTGAGTCTCTGATCTGCAAACTATTACTTTTTATAGATAGAAACAGGGCTAAGTTTTCTCTAATTTCACAGGCATTTTTTTTTAATCAGAAGGCAAATAGATGACCTTTCCTATGTCATAAATCCACAGTTGTAATATTAACACAACAGTTTTTGTTCTTTAAGAAGAAAGTCAGTTATTTACCAATGAGGTATATAAAACTACTTGTTTTGCAGAACTATCAGTTTGAACCAGTATGCATATGAAAAGAGCTAATTTAAGAAATCCACAGGAAATTAGAGTGGCTCTTTTATTATCAACATCCATTTCCTAAATCCTATGTTGCTTTTGGCTTGTATTCCATTGACCTATAATAATGATGCTGCAGACTTATTTCATCTCTTCGTAAGTTGGCAAACTGGCAGCTATGCCAATCCATAAACTTCCTTACAGAGATAACTAAGAAGCCCATTTTGTTACAGAAAAATCTAGTATTTTGTAGCCTGTGTCCCTTGGTGATTGTTCTTTAATGTGTAACATGCTATTGGAAAACTTCTTCCCCCTTATAAATTCTCAAATGATCTATAGGAAGAGGGCATTTCTGATATATATCATGGTTGCACTTTGGCTGACATGTATATTTTTCCATTTTTAAAGTGTAGATTCTCTATTGTAACCAAGTATCTGAAACAAAGCTTTGTGGCTGCACAAGACAGTAAAAAACAGATACCGACTTGATTGTGATAGGTAGGAGTTACAACTTATTATCTTCCTAAATATGAATTTTAACTGAACAGGCAGAATTTCCATTCTCTTATTTTCCATCCACTTTTTCTCTAATATGTCTGGAAGGCTTTTTAACATGGTATAAAATTGATACAGATACCTGAGTACAAGGTCGAGCAAAAGCTGTGCATGTGGAACTACACCACTCTATGTGGATTTAAAAAACTTGAGGTAGGGATAGATGTCTAAACTTAAATAAACAGCACAGGATCACTCAGAAGGAATATAATTAGTTCCATCATGTGGAACGTACAGTAAAACCAAGGCATCAGTATAGGTTTATGAAAGGTAGGTACCGCTTGAATAACCCAGTCTCCTTCTATGACAAGGTGACCAACTTAGTGGATGAGGGAGAGGATGTGGATGTTGTCTTACCTAGATTTTAGTAAAGCCTTCAACACTAATTCCCACAACATTTTCGTGGAGACACCGGCTGTTCATGGCTTGAACAGGTACACTGATGGGTAAAAATCTGGCAGGATGGCCAGGCCCAGAGAATGGAGTTACTTCCAGCTGGCAGCTGGTCATGAGTCATGTTCCTCTGGGCTCATTTGGGGCCAGTCCTGTTTCATGTCTTTATCCATCATCTGGATGAGGGGGTCAAGTGTACTCTCACCAAGTTGGGCAGGAGTGTTGATCTGCTGGAGGGTAGGAAGACTCTGCAGAGGGATCTGGACAGACTGGATCTATCAGCCGAGGACAATGGTATGAGATTCAACAAGGTGAACTGTTGAGTCCTGCATGTGGGTCACAACAACCCCATGGAGCACTACAGGCTGGGGGAAGAATGGTTGAAAAACTGCCTGGCAGAAAAGGACCTGGAAGTGCTGGTCAAAAGCTGGCTGATCATGAGCCAGCAATGTGCCCAGGTGGCCAAGAAGCCCAATGACATCCTGACCTATATCAAAAATACTGTGGCCAGCAGGACTAGGACAGTGATAGGCACTGTTGAAGCTGTACCTTAAGCCCCTCACTGCCTGAAAGACCTTGAGGTGCTGGAGCATGTCCAGAGAAGGACAACAAAGCTGGAGAAGTCTTATGACTGAGGGAGATGGGGTTGTTCAGTCTGGAGTAAAGGAGGCTTAGGGGAGCCCTTATCACTCTCTACAACTGCCTGAAAGCAGGTTGTAGCAAGTTGGGGATCAGTCTCTTCTCCCAAATAACAAACCATAGAACAAGAGGAAATGGCCTCAAGTTGCACCCAGGGAGGTTTAGCTTTTAGATATTAAGAAAACTTTCTTCACCAAATGGGTTGTCAAGCATTGGTACAGTCTGCCGAGGGAAGAGGTTGAGTCATCACCCTTTGAGGTATTTAAAAGATTTGTTGATGTGGCACTTGGGAACCATCACAGGGAAGGACTTGGCAGTGCTGGGTTAATGGTTGGACTCAATGCTGTAAAAGGTCTTTTCCAACTTAAATTATTTTGTAATATGAGATATTTCGTGGGAGTGAGAAGACAGCAATAAGCTAAAGATTTGTTCCCAGTGCTGTGGTATAGAGCTACTTAAGGAGAATTGCATTACATAGGATCTACTAACGTGGTTTGTTAACCTTAAGCTTATTTGAATTTTATTGACTCTCATCTACACAAGGTATAACAGAGCTTGAACTTAAGTCCAGCATCATTTTCTCTTCTCGTTATCCTAAAATATAGACCATTTCTTCCACTTATGAAAATATCTTCCATCACTGTAAATATTTTTAGGTTATGATCAGGAGTTAACACAGTTAATTCCAAAGTGAATCAAACAAAGTACTCTGGCACTGTTATTTAAGGGACAAGCAAATGGACTTCACAGAGGAGTCCTTCAACTCCAGTCAGCATGCCATTAAAAAGAGTAAAACCCCAATATTATTATAAATCACATTTTTTCTTCATTTGCTCTCATATGGAAACTCCTAAAACTTGTATTAGCAAGTCTAGTATATTTCCATATGACTTCATATGAGAGGAATATTGGTTATGATTTCAGTACTTGTGGACCAGTCTGCATGCTGTCAATCAAAGTATCCTGTTTGGATTTTGTTATCTCCCTCCATTCTTTCCAGCAGGCTGCAGGCTGCTTTCAGGTCTCAGAAGATATGAGCCTTTCCTTTAAAAATAACCAAGAGCTTAGCAATGAATAGTACTGCTGCCTCAATTCCTTCCATTATAATGTCCTGCCTAATGCTTTTCACTTTACTTTTCATTTCCTTTGTAGTGCTGAGATCTGGGAAAATTAGGATCTGTGGTACTCCATATTCAAGCCTATATTTGCCACTTACAGCTTGCAGCATTCTCACATGATCTCTGCTATTAGTGAATGTAAAAACAGTTTCTACCCATCTCCCTCTTCCTGTTTCCTGAACTAATAGATCAGTGGGAGAAATTTTCCATGCATAATGTGAAGAAAGAGCAGCTTAGCTCAAGGTTTTTTTGGTTTACCATTGATCAGAGGAGATGAGGAGAATCCAGAAATTTTGTAGGTGTTTTTTTTCTTTTTTAATGACTTTCTGCCTGGACTTGCCTCTAGGAATAATATTATACTCTTTCTGGTGAAGGTGCTGGCAAAGAGCTGTTAATTTCTTCTAGAACCTGATTTTGATGAGTTAGCAGAATGCACAGATTGTAGAAAAGTAATATAAGCATTGTATAAGAAAACTTGGGGGAAAAAAAACTACCATAAAACATTTGTTTGATACTGACCAGCCACAGAAAACTCACTGTTACGTTAGACTGTTACGATTAAAGCTAATGAGAAGGTATCAAAGGAGACACTAGAGATCGCCATAACACATGCAAGTACTAAGTGTAATATTCTTCAGAACTGGAGGATCAGAGGGTGTGACAGCTCTTTGCAGTATATCCTGCCTTCTGTAAAATACATAGCGTGCACTGAAAAATCAATTTTAGTAAGAAGAGGAATATTTTTTTCTATACGTACATGAACTCAGTCTCCATCTGATTCTGTTTGGGACTCCTAAATGATTTCGCTTATGCCACTCATAAAATACCTTGTGTCTTGTTGCTGAGCAATCTCACAGTACATGAACTATAAATTTTTGATTAAAACAAAATTTGAAGATATTCTTCTAGCAATATACTTTATCTACTCCAATCCCTAGATATTTAGTCTATGGGATCTTGTCCTGTATCAAAAATAGCGTGGCCAGCAGGACCAGGGAAGTGATCCTTCCCCTGTACTCTGCATTGGTGAGGCCACACCTTGAGTATTGTGTTCAGTTCTGGGCCCCTCAGTTCAGAAAGGATATTGAGGTGCTGGAGCGGGTCCAGAGAAGAGCAACAAGGCTGGTGAAGGGACTGGAGCATAAGTCCTATGGGGAGAGGCTAAAGGAGCTGGGGTTGTTTAGCCTGGAGAAGAGGAGGCTCAGAGGTGACCTCATCACCGTCTATAACTACCTGAAGGGAAGTTCTAGCCAGGTGGGGGTTGGTCTCTTCTCTCAGGCCCTCAGCAATAGGACAAGGGGGCACGGGCTTAAGCTCCACCAGGGGAAATTTAAGTTGGATATCAGGAGAAAATTCTTTACAGAGAGAGTAATCAGGCATTGGAATGGGCTGCCCAGAGAGGTGGTGGATTCACCATCCCTGGAGATTTTTAAACGCCGATTGCACGTGGCACTGAGTGCCATGATCTAGTAAATGGACTGGATTTGGACCAAGGGTTGGACTCGATGATCTCTGAGGTCTTTTCCAACCCAATCGATTCTATGATTCTATGATTCTATGATTCTATGAAAAGACATAGATAGTCCATAGCACAGTCTGGAATGTGTAGTGTAGCTGATGGGGTCTCAGTATCCACAGCTGAACTTAAAAAAAATCAAATCTACTCTTACAGAAACACACTAACATAAAGACATAGCCATAGTTTCTTCTGTTTCATGTAAGTTTATTTACACATATTGGTAAATTGGACACTGTCTTATAAATTGCAGGAAATCTGAGAGAAATTAGAAGACCCCTTGATGGGTCTCTCAGCATCCAACAGTATTGGGAAGGAAAGTCTTAAGAAACAATCTTAGCTCTTTTATCTTTTTTATCCTTTTGTTTTAATAAACACTCTTCCTAGCTGAGAAGAAATTGTTGTAACTCTGATTTTTAAGTCAGACATGCTTTTGCAACTCTACTGAACATTTTTAGCCCTTGAATGATTTGTCCTTAATTCCTAAAAATGATATTTCATTTTTGCGCTTAGTATGTATGTGACAGCATTTCAAAAGTGTTTAGAATAGTGAAAAATATATTATATGCAGTGAGAAAGGACCAAAAACATATCTGTTCTTTCCAAACATAATGAGGTCTGTAAAAAAGCAGCTCATCAAAGATGTAAATGTAAGTGAATTATTAAGTTCTCATTTTCTGAGTAGCAGCAATTAAGTAAACTTGAAACTAGTGGCTATAATCCTCAAGATTGGATCTGATTAATAAAGCAAGCGATAGCCTGCTGATTCTAAAGTAAAAAACTGAATAAATACATGTTGCCATTTTCAGCAATAAAGTAATAAGCTGTTTAGAGTAAATGTCATTGTCATAAAATAATGTTAGAAACAATGTCAAACACACTCAAAAAAATATGAAGCAAAATAGGGTGGCTTTCCAACAAATACATCCAACAATTTGACTCAGAGTTAGGATGACAGATATAGTAACAAATTATTCATGGCATATTTAAATTATACCTTAACTAGTGCCACAATAGCAGTATTTATTTAATCAGAGCATGGTCATTGTTTGAAAATTACTTTTAAAAACTTCCCTAAAATCAAATAGATAATATTTGTACAATTATAATAGATGAACTATACAAACAACTGGAAAGCTTATGCAGCTGTTCAAGGGAGTAAAGAACCTAGAAGAATTTGGCATATCAAATCATTGCAATACAGTAACTAATGAAATAAAACACTATTAATGGAATTACTTGCATATTAAAGAAAGCAAAGATTGCTATTTGGTATCTCAAACCTGAGGATTAGCTTGCAAGAAACAGTGAAGACAGTAGCCATGCAAATTGCACGGGATAATTAAAACAAGTAGTTTCCTTTCCAGTATGGCATTTCTGGAAGTGCTTTAGCTCTTCAGAATATAACAATGGCCACAGCAGATCAGGCAGTAGTTCCATCTAACCTCTGAGTTTGTCACTAAGAGTGGCCATGGATAGATACACAAGGAAGAAGAGCTATGCAGGCATGTGATTCATCCCGTAATATTCTCCCAATTACCAGCCCTTTTAAGCTTAGAATTGTATTGATTCAGATGTGGTTGTATGTGTGTGTCTTGTAATTCATGGGTCTTTCTTTCTCTCTCTCTTTCAGCCTTCCCCAAAGCCCGTGCAGACTTTGCATGTGTATAGCCTTCCCTAGCAATGACGTCCATAAGTATCGTCTCCTTTTCTTTCATGTGTATATTCCATTTTCATTACTGGTCCCCAGTTCTTGTATTGTAAGTGATGAACAGTCCCTATTCACCATCTCAATTCAACTTTTGATGTTGTAGGCTTCTGAAACCCACATAAATACATCTTTTAGCAGATAGATGGATCCTAATCTATGCTGTTCGTCCTCACAAAGCAGTGCTTCCACACTTTTGATAGCTATTGAACTCCCTTCTGAACCTTTCTGAGATTACTGAGATTTGGGAGACACATGGTATTCAAGGTGAGGCAGAACAATAATTTTTGGTACAAGGAAAATAGTATGATGTTTATTGTGTTGTATTGCAATCTGTTCCTAATACCTGGATTATTTTCTGCTTGCCCTTTGGTAATGGATTTTTGTCAAAAGTTGTTTGGAGATTAATATTATCTCAACTGGACCACTCTGTACCTCAAGTGGATCATTCACATGCTCCATTCTTCAAAAGAACTTCAGGATTTACCTATGCCAAAATTATGCTTCCTACATAGAATATATCTATTATTGTAACCATTAATCAGAATGTTCATTTACCTGGCACAGACATGAGGATTCCTCAAATCCTCTCCTACCCTCCTTCATGTTCTTCGAAATCAAGGAAGATTCAAGGAAGAGATTTTATACCAACACTAATAGTACGTACATTTCACCTCTAGGCTTTCTTAGAAAATCTGAGTGAATACCATCTGACCTTAGGTGTTTATTGCCTTCCATTTTCTGACAGTGTGTTCTGTACACAATCTCTGTAATGTCAGATCCTCTGTCAGACAGGGTCTAAGCAAGGGATTGTTCTTACTTTCTTTCACAATGCATACAGGGAATTAATTTGATTTCCCTACTATGACCTTAGGTTGTCTGACAATTCTTTTGTACTCTCCTAATCAACTGGCACTACTGGCATGTTTCTTTCTTTCTCCTGATACATTTCAAGAAAGTTTTATTATTATTGCTTATCTTTTTTTCTGATTGTTTCTTAAAATCCCTTTTTGAACAATTTGGTTATGCTTTTACATTTAATCTTCCAGATTTCATTATTCTTTTTATTTTCTTCATTTTAACATTATCTCAAGTATTTGAAGTGTACTTCCTTCTTTGTCATAACGTCCTTAGCCTTTTTTAATTGGCAATATGCACCAGGTTTTTTTTCCACCTGGGTATCTTTAAATAATTTCCATACTGTAATTCTCAGAGTGTCTTATAAGATTTCCATCTCTTAGTTGACCTTCTTTTCAATAAGTGTCCTTATATTTATTCTTGAAAAGCCTGGAAAACATGGTTCCTGAAATCTTCAAGATTAAGAAGGATACTATTTCACAGTGAGAGGCTATATTGGACCTACTGAAGCATCATTTTCCATAATTTATACTGACTGGGGTTATAAAGACAATATTATTTTTATTTTTCAGTTATCTAATGGGAGAATTATATCAGCACGTACCAGAAGGATATTATTAAACATTGCCCACAAAAAAAATCACTTTTCTGTCCCTCGTTAGAAAGTTTTAAAGTTTAATGTGGTACTTCAGTAAAAGATCCCTGATAATAGGAAAATATCAGATTTGTTAGTGTAGCCTGTTTTCTAACAAAGAAAGCAATTCAGTTTTCCAGGTGAGATGTTTTAGTTTTAACAGTGTATACATGCTCTCTTGACACCAGGGCAGCCATTCCTTCCTTGGCTTTTAAATTGTGGCACAAACATTTCTCATCGATTGCAATTTCAGAGCCATTTGAAAGCTCAGATTTGGCCCCATGGTTTCACTGTGTCTGTACAATTGAGGAGAATAGCTTCTGTGATGAGTACTATTATGGTCATTGTGCTCCTGTGAGGTGGACCTAAGTCTCTGCTGAAGCTGGAAAAGGTGCATTAAGTGTTCGCTGTCCTCTGAGTATTGCTGAGGGATTTCTATGAATTCCCAAGGTGTAAAGAGTGTGCTGTTTACCCTGTTCCATGCAGGCTATGAAAATATACCATTTTTAAAAAGATTACCTAATTTGCACCACTAGCATATGGTTAATACTTAATTTCAAGAAATAGACTATGCGAAGAAGGGTTTTGCATCAGACTTCCTGAGTTTATGTAAGAAAAAATCATCCTCTCATGGTTTGAAATCAAGAGCTAAAATGCCTTTTTCCACTGTTACAGTTTCTTAGATAAGATTTTACAATAGGTGCTTTTTGCCTGCAAAATTGAAACATGTGTAATGTACTTTCTTGTCTACAGGATACCTATTTTGCATGATTTATCATCTTACATATTTAACATGTACATGCTTAAACTGTATATTGATATACAGAATTTTTGGGAACTGAAAGTTTCAGAAGCCTGTTTCACAGGCTGTTTCACTTCTGCTGCTTCAAGTAGTATTGGCACAACAGTATTAAAATCATATTTACTAATATCTCTTTCAGGATTTTACAAACTATAGGCAGTCCTTCTCCTAACTTTCTCAATTTTGTTGACAATTATTATCTGCTTAGAAGTATTCCACACAGACATTGGTATTAACAGAATTCAAGATATATCCCATGAAAAATTAAGAGCAGTTTGCCATGAAAAGGGCAGCCCTTACTAGTGATTCACCATACATCATGAAAGGATAGTTCCCTAATAAAGCTATTCTTATACCTTTACAATCTGCATATGCCTTTGACCACCTTCAAAGAAAAAATTATTGGCTAGAAGATCTTGTGGTGTGGCCTGGCTATGAAACTTTAAATGTAGTAAAATTTATAAATACAAAATTGTAGCTGCTGAATACTTAAGTCTGTTATCTAAAATGATTGCCTAGATTTTTATGTTTCCAAGTACAAATTCCTTCCTGGCCAAGAAGAGAATCTCTGTTAGACAAGCTTGAAATTTTCTGGAAAGTAGTTTTTATTGTACTGCCTATGTGTTTCACTTTTAATTCCCCAGTACTATCTGGTAGAATATAAGCACATGTAATCATAAACTCTCAGAGCAGATTATATATTGTGCCTATTTTAGCTTTGCTTAATCCTTTTTGGAAAGTGTAGAATTTAATTCTGGTCAAAATAGGAAGTAGTTAACCTAGAATCATAGAATTATTTGAGTTAGAACAGACTTTAAAAATCATCTAGTCGCACACACCCTCCCCCATCATGCACAGGGACACCACCACTCAATTAGGGCTCCATCCAACTTGGCCTTGAACACAGATGGGGTGTTCACAACTTCTCTGGGCAACCTCGTCCAGTGCCTCACTAGCCTCCGAGTAAAGAATTTCTTTCTAAAATCTAATCTAATCTCTTCTCTTTCACTTTAAAATCATTCCCCCTTGGCCTATTGTTATTTCCCCTTAAAAAACCTCTAGCAGATACAGATATACTCCTGCTGGAGGAAAAGCTAGTTGTTAGTATTTGTGTGTCTTCAGTGAACTGAATGGAGCCAAAATCCCACTTAAAGTTCCAGTTTTGATCTTGTTTGGATCTGCAGTTTGATTTCCTAACTGTAGCAAGGGATCTTCAACTTCCTTTCTAGGCAATTTAATAAAACTCTTTATTTTCAAATTCTCCTTTATTCTCCAAATAAAACTCATCTGTGCCTGTAAAAGCAGATGGGGAAATGAATATTCTGAACTATAATTATTCTTCATAAACTCCCAGAAGAATTGCTGTCGATAGGTTATCTCTTCTACTAGGTAGAAACAGTAAGAGGTCTGCAGTGTTCACTTTTTCATATATTTACTTTGTTCCAAGCAGTCTGTTTTATTTAATAATGTCACCTTCTTGGCCTCTCTACTGCCCCATGGGTTACAAAACCTACCTTTTACCCATTCCTTTCAAGATCTGAATGTAGTGATCTCATAATCTATCAAGGAAATATTTAATCTAATTTTTTTATTTGGCCTCTTCATGTATGATGCATGATTTAATGAAATGGAGTAGTTATTTCCAGGTTATTTTAAGTATTGTTTTTCTCCAAATATTGTTTTACTGAACTGAAGAATTATATTAGCTTAAAAAATTAAGGAAATCAATAACTCATAAATACCTTCTTAAAGGCAGACATTACAGTGTTCTATCTCCACTTTAAAATTCAGATATTTTTTCCAACTGTTAGGCAATTTGTTCACATTTTTCTTCCTAACCCATACACTATCTACATAAACTAACTTACTTGATCTAGATGACTACTTCTAGAAAAAATTCACTGTTCTTAATCCTGAAAAACAAATTTTTTAAAAAAAGGCGATTTCTTATTTGGGGATGCTGCACAGTTTTCTATTCAAACTGCATTAATAGAGAAATAGATGTAGCTAAAAAGAACTACAACTTTTGAAAATTAATCTCAGTTGGTCTTTGGTGCTCAGAGCTTTGCACTACATTGCTACACAGTGTCTTTTGTCACATCCAATCTCCTTGATCTTAAGGCCACATGTACCAAGGTCTGTCTGCAGGCATTTGTGTAGATACACCCTCAGCTTCTCACTTTCCTCCATTTCTACTACCCCTCTTTCCCTATCTTTGAAGATCAGGCTATAGGCTTCTTCTTTTAATGAAGCATGAAATTCTTCCTTAGTCACTTGAAAAGGAGTACTGGGAATTTACAAACAAAAAAAAGTGTAGTGAGACGCAGTTTTCCACTCTGCTTTCCTAATTCCTATCAACTCAATTGAAAGAGCAGGTACTTCATTCTTTCACACACGCGAATATACCCATATTTATCTTTCTGTGAAAGTTATTTGCTGTTCTCTGAACAGACCTCACTATTTAAAGCTGCTTTCCATATACTGCGTTTTCTAGGTCACTGAGACCTCATTAGGTATTTCAGAGCTATGTTTGCAGATTCCTAATACTTGTAAGTATGAAGAAAGTATTCTGCCCAAATATTGAACAACAATTTTTAAGCTTCATTCAAATGGCCTGTAGTTTGCTGTTATTTTTCATTACACATCAATATATCTGTAAATCTGGAATAAAAAGTCCATCCAGAATGTTTATGGCTTAATAAAAAAATAAAATCCCCAGATTATGACATTTTAGAAGGATTAAGACCAGAACAGTGCAACCCAAAGTGAGTATACTCTTACATTGTACACTACGATTTACCTTTGAGGTTTTTTATTCATTTATACCCTTTGTAAGGTTAGTTTCAGTAAATTTCATAAATACTGAGGGCACATTTGGAAGTCAGCTTTTAGTCAAACACATTCTGTTACAAATCCAAGCTATAAACACTTTCAGGATACATAGCAATTTTATAGTTCTCTGGTTATCAAAAATATAGTTATGAATATGCTATAATTTATGGAGGAACTTTGTCCATGGTTGCAGTTGCTGAACATCAAATCAAGAATATAGATTATCTTCTGAAATGGTATAGTCCCTATAGAATTGAAACTACACCATGTAAAAATTTTTCTCTCTTCAGAATTTAATCAAAGATGAAAAGGATGAAACAAGCAGTCACCATAGCCATTCAACAAAACTGGGTATTGTACATTCAAGAATGGCACCAGGAACCCCCATGGGGAAGTGACAAGATGAGACTAGGAAATGTTTGTGACTGACAGGATACAAAAGGTTCTTTCACTTTCTGGTGTAAACAGGTTCAAATTAGCCATAGTTTAACATTTCCCCTGGGAGTCACTTAAATATTTTAACAAAAGAGTTACAGAAAGAGGACTGAAAATTTACCATTCTAGTGCTCAACCATAGATAAAAAAAAATGATTACAGTTCTGTTCTGTTGGTTTCAGAGGTTTGTAGATAACAATTTATATTTCTGAGTTTCAGCATGATGTTGAAAATGGAAGCTGTTGTAAAAGCAACTTATATTTTAGAGGCAGTTCATAGTAAAGTTAAGGTATCTCTTCATAGCACTAACTTTCCACTACTTTAATATAGGATAGATTATATTTGTTTGTACTACCTGCTACCATTGAAGAAAAGAATTTAAACATAATATCATTGTCAATTGCTCTCTATCCATTTTAAAGAATAATTGGGGGTTTTTATTGTATAGCAACATAGTGTTTTGGAAAGCATACAGTGCTAATTCACAACAGTTTTTAAAATATAGTGCAGTATCATCAACTTTAATTGAACTCATCAGATTGCTAACTAACTTAATTTAAAAGTTCACACCCAATTATGTGAATGAAAATATATATTAACTTATATTTATTGAAAATACCTAATTCATAAATATAGACAAAGGAATTTCTATGATTCAGGAGTTCTTTTATTCAATCTTGTGTTTGAAAATATACTCACTGTTAAAAGCATGTGATCAGCCAGTGTCAATTTGTAGCAAAGGACTTTGTGATAAGTACTTGGTATTACTTGAAAATTCATCTATGTCATCAGAAGGAATGCTGAATATTCTGAAGGTTGTGGAAGGTAGCCATAACTCTGGATGCACACAGGAGAAGCTGAAACCATATCCAAGCTCTGGTTCTGTAGGTCTTGTATGAATATAAAAAGCACAGATTGTATAGTAAAGAAACAATGCTCTTGTAAACCCAGATGGAAATCTCTATGAATCTCATCTCGGTTACATGCAAGGGGGGTGTATTCTCCACTGAAGTCTAATGGGATGTGCATTGAGGGGAGAATAATATGCACCATTGCCTTGTTCACTAACAGGTGAAGGGTATTATAGATGAAACTGGAGAACTAATGGGCAAGGCAGTTCCATTAGCATGTACACTGCAGTTTGCCATTTTGCAACAAAGTAAAGGCAAACTAGTGGCATAAACCGAGGAAAGATTAAGTCTAGGATCTGCTGCCTATGTGATGTAAACAACTTGATGTGAGTCTTTCAAGTGCTGGTTTATCACATGAGTGGCTCAAATGATTACTTTCTCTGTAGAATCTAACAATGAGAGAACTTAAAGGACCTGCACACCATATCAGATATGATGCAAAAGAAATGTTGAACTATATGCAGTTGGAGAGCACGAAGTTGTAATTTTTTTGCACATTTCTAGCAAATAATTGAAGGAAGACACCTGATTAAAGGAGTAGAGTGTCATTTTTTGTCAAAAAATAGATTAGTCAATAAACTGATCGATCAACATTTAACACTTCAATCAGTTCAAGGCTTATGTCAATGATTTTTTAGCATTGTAGGTTTCAAAGGTTGACAGTACATACAGACACACTTCCTTTTCTTCCAGTTCAGGTGTAAAGCATTTTTTCGTTCCTCCATAAATATTCAGGGATGAATTGCTCTTAAATGTGACAATTCAAATACATGCCATATGATGTTTTAAATGTGTTTCTGAAACTTTTTAATATTGTGAATAGATCTTTGATATATGCCATCTGGAGATACACATATTTTTATCTGTGTGCTCTGTAAAAAAAAATAAAATACTTATTTCCAAATGGTCTTGCAAAATTGCTGATCAAAGATAACTATGCTCCTAAATTAAAACACCTCAAAAGATATTTGTAGAAATATTAAGAAAATATTATATACTGCTCTAAATACGAAACAAAAATATATGACCAGTTTTATTACTTCTGTTGAATAGTTCCAAAAGGCCTTTAATCTAATTCTAATTGGTTGACAATGTATCTGTGAGAAGTCAGATATCTTTTGTTTGTTTATTAGAAATAGCAGAATAATGCCTGCATCGGAATTTTAGTATTCACTGATATCAATTAAATATTGTGAGTTACTTTCACTTACAAGAGAGATTACACGTAATCATCTGTTTGATATTTGTCTTCTAATAATCCAATATGTTTTTCAAAGATCTTTTCCTGAGGTAACAAGAATAAATTAAAATTTCCTTGGTCAGACCAAAAGGTTTATTGCTCTCAAATAGTATACTATGCATTGTAGCAGTGCTCAATCATTCTCATTCACTACAGATATGAATGACAGCACTGTACAGTGTCTAAAATATCTGTCTACTGGCAAAACCCATGGTTAACACAATTCCTCAATGTTGTTAATCAACATAATACACAGTGTATAGACCTCTAAGACTGTGAATCTTTTGTCTACAGGAGATCTGTTCTAAAATTGCATCTCTGCATGCGTTGTGAGAATGATGATGGAATAAATTATTTTTCGTAGTGAATTTTCAAAGAAAAGTACTGATTTTAACTGGATTTTGTTTAATAATTTCTCACTAGATTACCATCAAAATATAAAGGATATTAAAAAAAAGAAGCAAATCTCAATCCCAATTTCAACAAATTTCATTAAGTTTTTTTCACTATATCCGAGTTTGGAAAGCCACTGTTGCTTAAGCTGTTGTAGTAAACAAACTCTTGAAACAAAAACTCACTAAAAAAATCATTTTAGTTTTTAATATTTTTAATTTCTATTTATATTATTATTCTTTAGATAGAAAAAAACCTCTGTTTACGCAAAGTTATATGGAGGTATTTTAATTATTTGGGGTTATTTTTTGCGCTGTATTGACATTTTTGGCAGTGAAAGATATGTTTTGCTAGATTAAGGTTAACAGGAAGAACTGTAATCTGTATTCTATACTCTTGTTAGCAGACAAAATTATTACGGGAAAATAATGCTCTACAGAAGAGCTTGAACAATTGTGTTGCTCTATAACATAGAGATGGAAGATTTGTGAGGTAAAAAAATCAGCATTCCAGGATAAGCTTTCAGAGGCACTAAAACCCCCAAACTGTATTTTATTTTTTGGTAAACATTGTGGCAGTCTAGTGATTGCTGTGTCTTTGGAGGACAATATGTTCATAGATGTGTGAACTTATTGTTTTGCTCTCTGCTCATGTAGCCAAATCACTTTCTTCACAGAAACTAAAGAAGGGTGCAGACATGATATCTCCTGATATCTTTATATAGGTCTCCTTTTAGATGTATTTGGTTTTGACTCCCTGTGCAACATCTGTCTACCTTAGCCAGTATAATTACTAAATACTAGCAAGTCTGCTGTGCCTAAAGGCAAATTCAAATTGCACAAAACAGGAACAGGTTTTTATCACCATACATCATGAAGGCTATATTGGAGAGGATCCATTTCAACTTCAGTGAAAGCTTTTCTAATATTGCCAGGCTGACTCATGCTATTTCCATGCTCTTTTACTGATAGTAAAAATAGTGGTCCTGGTCATGGTGAGCAAAGTGAAGCTGCTGATGGTTGGCACTGAGCAAATACAGCTGGTGGGGGCTATGCAGGCAAGTACCCTAGTGCCAAGGAAAAAAATCAGAGAGGGGGCAAGGAATGAGACGCAGATAAGGTTCATTCCTGGGGCAGGAATATTTCTTCTCAGTCATGAGACCAGGTGCTCCTCCCCTCAACATAAACTGCCTCTAAATGTAATTTTCTTTCCGTATTATTCCGTTCCAAAACTGGAAGCCTTGTTTTTGTCAAAGAAAATAGGACAATACAAGGAAGAAATAAAGAAAATATACATATATTTTTAATAGAAATAGTATTTTGCATGTACTTCCTTTCTATACTAAGAACTCCAGGCTGCACAATTTTATCAAAAGTAATTGTGTTTGTTGTGCTTCTATTCTGGTGGCACTATGAACAAATTTAACCAGATGACCCATATTTTCCGTGAATTTTTTTGTTTCTTAAAACCACTCTCACCCTTAATGTTTTGAATGTATGCATGGTAGGAAATATAATCCTATCTGCAGTCAGAGAAGTTGTATCTAGAGAGAAAGTAGACCACAGGTTTTCACAGTATGTTATTAAGGGAGCACAAATCCTCTTTAATAAAGGTGAGCACAGCACACTTGTTACAATGAAAATACATATTAAGATGTTTTAATTTAAAATAAATAAATACCTTCTCGCTGGCATTATCAGAATTTTATAAACTTGGGCTTGGATTCTGAAGTGACATTGGTAAAAAACATAGAAAACATAGCTTTTAGTGGCCAAAATTGCTCAGAGGCCATCACAATGCATTGTAGGACAGCAGCTATAATCATAATCATACTGTGCTTATACAAAATATTTTCACAGGTTTTCCTTAGATGGCCTCTTTTGCAGCCTAAAGGCAGAGAGGCACAGGCCACACTGAGGTGGCCAGATTTTTAGTTTCCTGCCATTAAACTCAGTCCCCTGCTATCATGAGCATCCATGTCAAATAATCCCTTTCATCAGTACAGAAAGCTAGTCACAGGTCCCTAATTCCGAGGTCAGTTCTGCTTCAGCACCATCCTCGATTAGAACAGCCAGGGGTAGAAATGGTCTAATTTGTACCTTCTTATCCAGGCTCCAGAGAGGTTAGCCAGTGCAACCCACTGTGGCCACCCCCTGAGGAACACTTCTAACAAGCCAGTGCGCTGTACTGTGTGTATTAAAATGTGTTTCATAAAAAGAAAACTTCCCCCTTGCTCTCATTACTGAAATGTCTCAAGCTAACACGAAACCGATAGCCCTCCTCATCAATACAGAATGTATAACAATCATGTGCAGTTCATTTGTGGGAAGACAGTTGGATTTGCTGTAGAATTATCTACATCCTCTTTTTTTTTTCTTTTTCTTTCTTTTCTAATTTTTAAAAATGTGTTACATACCCCTATTCTCTGAACGTGAACTTATGAAATGTTTGTCAGAAAGATTTCTAGCTGCCTGCATGCTACCAGCCCCCTTCCTCTGAGACCAGGAGGCTTATCCATTGCTACCTTTGCACTGCTGGCGGCCATTCACACATACAGCATGAAGCAATAACTGCCCTCTGTTTAAGAATTCAACATATATGATTTGGTGAAATTCACCCTGTTTCCATTTGCTCAGTTGCAAAGTTGAATGATTAAGGAATGTCAAAGACATTGGAGACTTGCTCTTCATATTTCCCAACATGTATTTCTGTTGGCAATTTCTGAACGGGTAGTGTGGAAACTCACTAAAACAAACCAGTGTGTGAACTATATAAATCTGTGAAGCAGTGATACCACTTTACAAGGGATTTCTTGACATCAGTATATTCTCCATAAATAGAATTTAGCATATTTGTGTCTGACAAAATTATTTTTCAAATGACTCTTTGAGAATTTCATGCATTTGTTGTTCCTGAAAAAGTAGAGTTTAAAAAAATAGTTTACATGAGACAGTTACACAGTACCTCTTTTGTTCAGATAGTCACATACAAAATACTACTCTTTTTACAAAATTATAGAATTAGTTAGGTTGGAAAAGAGTGAGCACTTCGCCAGCTCCCTCAGTACCCTTGTGCAATCCCACCTGGTCCCATAGACCTGTGTGTGTCTAAGAGGTGTAGCAGGTCGCTACCACTTCCCCTTGGATTATGTGGGCTTCAGTCTGCTCTTTGTCCCTGTTTTCCAGCTCAGGGGGCTGGGTACCCTGAGAACAACTGGTCTTACTATTAAACACTGAGAAAAGACATTAAGTACCTTCACCTTTTCCTCTTCTTTTGCTGCTCTGTTTCCCCCCACATCCAATAAAGGATGAAGATTCTCCGTAGCCCTCCTTTTGTTGCTAATGTATGTGTTGCAAATTTTTTTGTTCTCTTTTATGGAAGTAGCCAGATTAAGTTCTAGCTGGGCTTTGGCCCTTCTCTTTTCCCTGCATAACCTCACAATATCCTTGTAATCTTCCTGAGTTGCCTGTCCCTTCTTCCAAAGGATATAAACTCTTCTTTTTTCCCCCAAGTTCCAGCCAAAGCTGTCTGTTGAGCCAGACCAATCTTCCCCACTGGCTCATCTTTCATTACTTGAAGATAGCCTGCTCCTATACCCTTAAATTCCTTTCTTGATAAATTTCCAGCCTTCCTGGACTCCCTTGCCCTTCAGGACTGCTTCCCAAAGGACTCTGTCCTAAACAGGCCAAAATCTGTCCCCTAAATGTCCAAGGTAGCAATTCAGCTGAGCCTCTCCTCCAAGGATTGAAAACTCTATCATTCTGTGATCACTGTGCCCAAGAAACCCTCCAACAATCATATGACCCACAAGTCCCTCTCTGTTCACAACAGGTCTGGTGGGTGCCTTCCCTAGTTGGCTTACTGACCAGCTGTGTCAGGCCACTTTCTTCCACACACTCCGGGAATCTCCTAGACTCTTTCCTCTCTGCTGTGCTGTGTTTCCAGCAGACATCTGGTAAGCTGAAGTCTGCCACCAGAACAAGGGCTAGTGATTGTGAGATTCCCCCAGCTGCTTACAGAATATTTCATTCACATCTTTATCACGGTTGGGTGTTCTGTAATAGACTACCACCAGGATGTCTGCCTTGTTGGCCTTCCCCCGATTATCACGACCATAAACACTTGATCCTTAGAGCATCATCAAGCTCAAGACAATAACAACACTGCTGAATATACATGACTACCCCACTACCCTTTCTTACTTGTCTCTCTTCTGAAGAGTGATAAAATGTATATTCCATATGTATAAATATATATACACACACAAGGATCTGCTGAATAGATACAACATGAGTTTAACTGTGTCAAATTCATGCCATAGTGAATTTTTTTGAGACCCGAGGACAGAAAGAAAATTTCTTTGCTAGATTGAAAGCCTGTTCTAAGGGTGTATATGTTCTTTCAGATATTTTGGTCTTTTAAAATCCTGGATCTTCATCTTTTCTTCATCTTGGCCATTTCTGTGTGGGAGATGGAATAAGCTTTCACAGTGTAATGAAAACTCCAAACGGTAAGGAGAGACATGTGATCCTACCAAAGCCAATTCTAGAGGTCTTTATACAAAGTATTAGACATTATTATTATGTAGTTATATATAAAATATATGTGTATGTTATGCCAATTAGTTATTCTTTGTTCTTTTTTTTAATCTAATATTCTGGAATTTCTATATTGAGAACTGGAAAATTGATGAAATCTTATTTTGATCAGTTTGTAAAACATAGTTAATAAGAACAAATATGTGTATAGGGTATCTACAGCTAGGTATTTTCAATAAATGTTAATCCTGTTTATTTATTTGCAATACCACTAAAGGGCATGATCTTTTTTTTTTTTTTTCAAAAAAAAATTTTGAGGACATTAGAAATGCTTATACTGAATGAAGAGCAATGAGAACTAAAATATCTACATCATTTTAAAAATTATTTACATTACAAGTTCAGAACTCAAAGTGGGAAACTAACATTATTGAATCATACTCATGTAATGCAGGAAAAATCAGGTAATGTTCTATTTTTTCATTCCTTCCTCTTAAATTCTGATTTAGTTAAATAGTTTAAAATAAATATTTTCGTACATAGACAATCTTGAGTCTAACTGCTTTCAAATGTTGAGAAACTAGAAAAAGTTGTATCTTCATAATACAAAATTGTTCTCAACAAAACTTATTTGCCAAATAATAAAAATATTTATATTTTCCCAGATCTCTCTTATTTTCTTAATCCTTTGTCAAGTTAAGTCAATAGTTTCATTTTTTATATTAATTAGTAAAAGAAGCTGATTGTAAATCATCACTAAAGTAGAATATAATGGAAAATGGGAAAGGGAAGTAAAAGCACATGCAAATTCTGAAGAGCCTTCTTTAAGTTATTATTCAATGTTTATTTCTTCAATCAATGTAAATGTTAAACAAGATTGTATAATGACACTGAAAAATATAACAGCAATAACAGAATCAGAGATTAATGTCTTAAATGTGTGAAACCCTTAGGAAAGCTGGCAAACAGAAAAAATGAAACAGTTATCATAAACTAAAAATCCAAGACAGAAACTGAAACAAAATTCAAGGGTCAATTTAAAGTATATTTTAAAGAAGTTCTTTACCATATTCCTCATCCACCACAAAAACAATTCACTTACATATCCTTTTTCTAATACTTTACACATATTTTTAATTCCTAGTAGAAATGTCATAATCTAGTTACACTTTTGTAAACAAGGAAAAAATAAAATAGAAAGACATGGTATAAGCAAATCAGAGCTCTAATGCAGTGTTACCAAGGTCCAGAAGGAGGCAGATAATTCAAATATAGAAATTCACCCTGCTTATATGGAAGTAGAAGTACTTGGATATGTGTTATATTTTCTCACTTCTGTCTCACCCTTTTTCACAATTTTAGTGATATCCTTATGGCAGTTGCTGTGTTTTCAGATAATGTTGGTCACATGGTAATGTTATGTGATTCTGAGAAGTTACTGCTTTCATTAAGTAATGTCACTATTCATTATTAAAGATCTGAAAGTGGTGGATTTGTCCTGTGTTGTTTCTCTTTTCTACAGTCATAAATGTCTGAACTTTTGAGACACGGCAAGTTCCCTCACCATCCTCACCCTCACCTACTCAGAACTACAACAGGAATAACAACTTTCTTCCTCTGTGACTGTAGTTCAGGAATGTGGTTGAAACCATACTAATTAGAATTAAATTGGTACTTAAATGTGTCTGATGAGTATAACTGTCCTTACTCTCAGTAATACCTTTGGGTAATTTTTTTCTGCTCTTCCCATTTTGTAATAACTCTCACCAGCACAAGAGTGCTCAACAGAAAGAAGAGGTCAGCTGAAGCTGAGTGTCTGTTTACATCCTAGCAGAGCAGAGTAGAGCCATCCTAGGGTCACATAGCCCTAATCATTAGACACCTCTTTCCCCCCCCCTCAAACTCATAAATTTTTTTTCTGCAAAAAGCTTCAAACAGGAAAAAAAGAAAATTTTTTTTTCTTACATGTCCACTCATAGATCTTACTACAGCTTATAGATCATGTCCTAGTCAACCCTGTTAAAGGCAGGTAAAAGACTGGTACCTGTTGGAAAGAGAATATAGCATTTTGAAGTCTACACAGAGGTGCTAACACCACAAACGTAGCCACTGGTATTCAAGGTTGAGACAACATGTATTTTAGTCAGCTAAATAATAAATCTAGCAAGATGCAGTCTGGGCAAACTCATAAATTCTTTTATCATTACTGTCTTTTTCTTGCTATGAAATCTGACGGTGGCTTGTCTAAACGTAGTGCTAATCCAGGGCAGATTAATGTCACAATGTTTTGCCCCTCTGTCCCTCACTAGGCAGTGCACTCTTTGCAGTGTGCTGATGAAGTTTCCAATAGCATTTGTGCTGCATAAAATACATCTGTGGAGAGGAAAACACACCTTGAGATTCCAATATTCCGTCTGCCTGAAGGATTCCAATAAATAATGTACTGTTTTTGAAGGAACAATTTAAATAATTTGTCTTAAATTTCTTTATTCTTGAATGTCATTCTTTTTTATGCTTCTATGTCATAATGAACACAATGTATTTTTTACTTTACACAATGTATTTTTTCACTTGTGCCTTAGGATATGCTCACTATACCTCCTTGTTTTGTTATCCAAAGAGTCATTGCTGAAGGACAGAGGACTTTCAGGGTGAAGGAAAGAATGTTGTTTTAATTTTAGGTATAGGTTCCAACTTCTCAACTGTAACTATATCTTTTTAATGGGAGTTATATGCACATATCAAAGAAAATAGGTACTTTGAAAACTGTTTTGATTGGCTGAATCTCTTTAAATAATTTATATACAACTGTAATCACAATGTTTCTTGTCTGATGAGCTTATATGCTTGATTCAATGATGGGGAAAAAAACCAATAGGCTAAGTTGTTGATAGTAACTCCCGGGGAAAATATTCTGTATTAAAGGATTGCTACTGTAAGTATTGAAAATCTTGAAATGTTAGAAAAATTGAAATTATAAAACCACTGAAGGAAACTATTGCATGGTAATCACCATCGTCTTTTTCTCACAGCTTGACTCTATGACAGTTTGATGGGTTTATTGCAGTTGGCATGGATTGCTTTGGCTGAACTAAATGGCAGCTATCTCGCATGCCCTTGATTGTGCTCAGACTAATCAGAGGTTTTTGAAGTGATAGCTTTTGTGTGGTTTTGAGGAATGATGCATTTTAAAAGCTGATATATCAAGACATTTTAAAATAAAGGTATTGTAACAAGACCTGTATTGCCTCAATGAAATCATACTGGGAACTATCTACTTCACTCTTCTGTAACACAGGGGCAAAGATTTAGTTATTTGTTATGACAGTATAAGTCTTTGCTGTTTTTAAAAAAAATTATACATTACTCTAAAATTACCGTCTTATTATAACAAAATTAATTCTAAGTCAGACCTGGAGATCCTCAGCACAAAACTTGTTTATAGTGATTAAAATATAATTGGCTTAAATGACAGTTAAATAGAGACTGGGGATGTATTTTAAAAAGTCACAAATTATACATGGAGATTTCTATTAATAAATAAGTTTAATGTTAATGTATTTAATGAAATATTTGTTCTTCACTTTATTTTGATCAAAGTTTCTGCTTATAGACAGGTAGAAAAAAGGTAGATAAACAGAATGTAGGTAGTACATACCCTTTGATAGCTACAGCATAGAGTATCTAAGAAAAGAAGGGGTTCCTCTCATCTACTTCTTGTGAGATAAATTTATTCAACATTCTATTTCACTTCCTGGTGGGTGGCATATGCAGTCCTTCACAAAACAAGGGCAACATGGTTGGCCATCATTTAGATTAGTTCCTTTCCATAAATCTGTCTGTCCAACCAACCAACCTAGATTGTCATTAACATAATTTTCCTTTTCTTTGTCAGTAGGATTTAGTCAATTCCGTCTCACTGCATTTAGATGTATTCCCTCTAAAATATCTTCTGTGTCTGTTTCTCTTCACGAAATTTATGTAGGGCGTCGTAAGAAATTGAATCATCATGAGAGGCATCACTTCTTTTTCCTAAACGTTCCTTCTTTCTGGAGTCCCTGGTGTATTACGGTCCACACAACACACAACTCATTTTCCTATGTTCTTCTTGTACTAGCCTCTTGCTACTGATTTGTGCACCAGAGGTGGAGAAAGTCAGTCTTGCTTGCTGTTCCTTCAGCCACTCCTCAGTCCACGTCCTCCACATAGTCAAGGCTGTAGTGTTTCCTAATCTTTTTCTTGTAATCCTCATTTGTGCGAATCTTTGTTGAAGATATATATCATGAAAGACTGGACTAAAACTTCCCTGAGTAGCTGCCTTAGTGTGAATTACAATTAGCCTTTAGTTAAAATTTAAATATACACTTTTGTAGAAAATGAAATTAGATTTCAATCTCTCCAGTGCTGGAATATTTTTTCCTTCTTTGAAATCCCTCTAATTTGCAAAAACTGTAACCTACAGCTGACCTAATCTCTCTGCTTATGTCATTAGAATAATTCTAAATCTCTGAAGATAAGTCAAAATGCAGTGTCCATTCTGGTACTGCTGAACACTGCCCTTAGCAGCTATCTGTGAGTGTATTTTCCCTGCTACTGAGGAGAGTTGGTTCTCCCTTACTACAGGTCAGATCAAAGTGAATTTTGCTAATTATTGCTCAGTATCAGAGCTGACAATGGTAAAAATTAAACAGGCAGACAAAAAAAGAGCAAGACAGAGTAAGTAGTGAGCAAGTGTCAATGGCAATTATATCTTGGTTACAGCATACATTTTATTAAATGGAGAAAATAGGGCAAAGTGTTTAAGGGTTCAAATATGGCAATTAGTTTTTTCCTTCTCACCCTCAAGAGATGTCCCTTGTTTTACTTTTCTTTCACCTTCCTTTAAATTTTTTCCAGTTTCTGCTGAATCCTGTCTAAAATATGTTGTTAGACCATTCTAGGGCCCTGTGTTATGCCTTATGTTTGAAACAAAAACAGAAAGATTCTTCAGTATTGTAGATTGGACATCATCATCACAACCCTCTTTGCCTCAATTAAGATGGCTTTAAAGGTTCATGTTTCAAGGGAACTGGAATCATTCCAGAAGGCAATTTCAGCATCAACCTACCTAAGTGCAGGTTTTGTATCCCTAGTGGAATTTGTAGTGCTGTGAATGCAGTGAGGCTGAGCAAGAAGCAGTCACCTACTGCAGTATCAGCAGACACCTTCCTCTTTAAAGGAAAAAAATCAAATTCAAATTCTGCTCTTTAAGACAAATGAGTTATTTATTTGGGTAAATTATAGTTAGGGTAACAGTAAGATACATAATTATGCAAGTAACAGTTATAGTTAGGGTTGTATCTAGCCCTCCAGCATGACTTTCATTTACATCAGTTGCATTCTTGGTTTTTTTCCTCAATTGTGACAATGAGGACTGAGATTTCTGTGTCACCAGATGATACCAGAAGCAAAGGTCCTAGGCACAAGCTTTCAGTGTCTCTGTCTAAAACTATTTATATTTCTCTGGTATTTGGGATATTCCTCACCTAGATTTTGAGAAATCTCACTGTGAGGAATCAAAGAAACAGAATACAAAAGAGAACTGCAATCACAAATATAAAGTTACTTTTTCATGGATGAAGAAGCAATACATACAAGCTTATATAAGAACTGTTCTACAGAATAGAAAGAATGCATCTTAAGATATGTTTGAATTTTGTCAGAAGTAAAGAAGGCTTAGATTACTAGGAAAATAAATACTCATTATTATTTACTGTTGAATTCTGGATTATACGGATGCTTACAGCATTATTTTTCATTGTAAACTTCTATAATGTTTTTGTCATCTGATTTGAACTCTTCCAGTCTAGGAGATCTTTCCCCTCAGTAGACTGATCCACATTGCAGTGTTTATCAGTGTATGAGACATATTTTCTTCCAGTTAAGGTAACTGAATGATTAGACATTGCCATTGGATGGTGGCCTTGCCTGCAGGAGCATTTATTTTATCCTTAAACTCATAAGTTATGTGCTTAAAAGTAAATTATTACAAAAAGAACTGCAACATTTGTACACTTCTGGTATATATATTTTAATATGAAAACATGAATGCAGACTCCATTCTTTATAAGCTTAGTAACATATTCTTGGTGGTACTTAAGCACTTAAAAATCCATCAAATCCCCTCCTCCAATCTGCCCAGAACTGACAGTTGCTTCTGTCAGTAGTTTCTCTTCCTTTTCGCTTTCTATTACCTTTCTCCTTTGCATGCTTCACTAGCTTCTTATTTGTTTATATCTATGTCTAGTCATCTTATCTTTGACATTGAAGTTCAGTCAACTTCCAATTATTTGTTTGAGTGCCAGATTGACCATAACAGAGATGCAAAGTTGTTTCCTTGTATAGCTGGCTCAGGATCAGCAGAGCTTATTAAGTGTCAACAGAGCATTGTGGGGATGTAAATGCGTTGCTTCCAAGATCACCACAGGTGGGTTTGGTTCTGACAGCAAGGTACAGAAACTTCCAGCTACTGCAGAAACAAACTTGGCTCTTGCCACATTTATAAAACCCAATACAGTCCTGTTCATTCTGAACCTTCGCCAATTTCAATAAACTTTGTTTGTCTTGTCGCTGTCATTCCCGTTATTTTCTATATTTTTCTATTATTCGGAATATTTCAGCCCTCATTACAGAAAATTGCTTTGTTTTCTTCTCTAATTCCATGCTGTTCTTTTTTTAAAATGTATTTGCTTTACATCTGAGCTTTACATACTGTATTTCTATTCTGTCAGGTTTCTCCTTGTATACCTTTCTCTTTTTTCAAACTTTGTGAGGATGGTCTCACCAACATCTCCTTAAGTCATACTTAAGCTCCTCAGTATAATGTCTTTGACTAATAGGATTGTGTCATGATCAGAAGGACCTAGTATTTTATATTACAGCACATTTTGACTTATGGTATTTCATGTTTAATAGAACATGTTCTGTATCTATTACCCGGTCTCTCCCAAAGAAAGGAAAGACTATAATCGTAAAATAAAATCAGATCAGACATTCTCTGTAGAGTTATACCTGCTCCTGAAATTTACATCATGCATAGAATGCCATTTCTTCTTCCTTGTATTGTGTTTTATTCTTCTTCATACTCTTTGGCTTTATTTAGAACTAAAAGCAAAATTGCACCCAGTGCAGATCAGACTGAAACTCTGCCTAACTACCTCCAGAGTTTCTTTTTTTCCAATTTGAAAGTGCTGACATTTTAATGAAATATCCTGTTCTCATTGTATATGAGGATCCAAGTGGATTAAATTAACATATAAACATATGTGCACTTGTCATACTGCATTGACTTACCAAATTTTCTGTAATTTCACCTTTCGTTACATGAGTGAATGAGCTCAGTAGTTTGATTGCAAGTAAAAAGTGGTGGGTTTTTTTCCTACAGTATAATAATTTGAGCCTAGAAAATGTTTGATATCATGCTTTATTATGATCATTCATTTTTTATGCAATCATCAAAGAAGCCAGTGTACAGATGCAATACAACCATGTATCATCTGAATGCAACGTCCTTGTTGCACGTAGTGTAATGACCTTTCATTGACTTCATTGCTGGACATATCTGTGGTTGTTAATGGCTTAATTTCACACATTTAGATTTCAGCATAGTCATTATTGTTTTGATGATTACAGTAGTTATGGTAATAATGTAGCTCCACTGTACCATTGAGAAACTACTCTAAGGATGGTCAAAGTCAGTTATTTCTAATAACTAAACCAATCAGTTTCTGGTTGTTTGTTACAAGTTTAAAGATGCTATCTTCAAACATCTTCTGTATATATTTCATCCAGCTGAAACTGGCAAGTTTAGTGCAAAATAATTAAGCTTTACCAAGGTTATTTAATGAAGAAAAGTGATATCTTGATTTTTTACCATTATTGTGTATTCCCTGCAACCATCAGTGTCACACTAATGAAATGGTAAAAGTAATAATAAGATCTGAATATATTCTGTTTTAGTGCTGCAGTAAGTACAAATGCATGATCAAATGCATGAACAAATTTGAGGTATCTGTATGGTACACAGCTCTAGATCAGAGGCTCTGATTTGCCAGTTTCAATATAGCTCAACTTAGCAGGGACTGAGGGTTGTTATATGATGATTATTTTGTAGTGATCTGGTTAATTCACTTCCTAATTGACTGGTTGTTATATCCACAAAAGCCAATGCCACAAATGGCACTCTAGCTTGCACTGTTGGTAGTAACAGTGAGCACTGAATGGGGTGTATAGACTGTGCTGTTGCCTTACTGTCACAAATAGCAGTTCAATGGTAGCAATTATGTACACTGGTGGGAAATTGGGGTAGCTTTTTTTCTAATGTGAACAATGCAAGGCTCAGGAAAATCTAGATTATCTCTAATTTAGCCTGCCTCATTCATATTTTAAGTAAGACAGTATCACATGAGAATATTCCTAAAGTAGGTATACATAGTTTCTAAATGCTGAGCCTTGCAGTGCTGGTC
The DNA here is from genome assembly GCF_003945725.1 of Corapipo altera. Lineage (NCBI taxonomy): Eukaryota > Metazoa > Chordata > Aves > Passeriformes > Pipridae > Corapipo > Corapipo altera. The sequence goes on along the minus strand of NW_020884876.1, from coordinate 9,069,352 downwards.
CAGTCTGAGCTCAGATTCTCAGTACTCCCTGAAGATTGAAGACACACAGACCCCCACCTCACCCCACACCCCACCCCCTACCATGGTAGCTTCAGCAGTACTTCTGGAGGGTCTGTCTCCTCTTTCCTAGTAAAGCAGTTAAGCCACATTTTGAGCCCTCCTGGTTGTCACTTTGCTTTTCCTTCCAAAGGGTTTTGAAGGAGGCAATGGGAAATAGTGGCCATGGCAAGTCGCTATTAACTCACTTGTCTTTTCTCACTACTCTCCTCTACTTAGTGAGGACAAGTAGGACTGCCTAAAGTTAAGTAACTAATATGTTACATGCCGAAACTACTTTTGTCTCTTCTCCCCCGATATCATCCCATGCATCATCCTGGATCCTCCATGTCACTTCAGCTCCTCGATGTCTCATTCCAGTGTATCAGTCCTCTCAAACCAACATCACCCCACTTACTTTCACTTTCCAACTCTTATACCCCAGTGTCAGTGTCAGCTCTCTCATTTTTATGTTTTTATTTTTTGATGAGAGGAATAGGGAATACTTTATTTTTCACAGGTCTAGGGGGTTTTTCTTTTCATTCAAATACCATTAACTAACATAACCCCTTTTGAAAATGTTAGCATCTTTCTTACGCATATTGCACAGTATGATAGAAAGTTTGTCCTAGAGGAAGAATAGCCAAATACTAACATTGAAGAGGAACACTATGGAAATGGGATACTTTTCAGCAATTCAGTTTGATGTAAAAGCCAGGAGACGTAGAAGTTGTGAAATTGTGCTTTGTTGACACCCAGGCAGAAAATGGACCCTTAAAAAAAAAAAAAAAAAAAAAAAAAGACCGCTTAGGTTGTTGGATCATCTTGAGGAGGATGAATGCTGCTTACAGTTAGACTATTAAAAAATGAGTTTACTTTGGCTAGTAGTGAGACTAGAGCTGAACAAAGCAAACCTTAAACTTGAACATCTGTTAAATTATTACCACACTTTTTGATGCATAAGTTTTTTAGGTATTTTATCTGTATTTAGGTATTTTTTTCTGTATTTCATACCGAAAAGTGTAAGTTGCATTTTGGCAATACCAAAAATATGGATAAACACCTTTACCTGAATTATTGTGATGAGAAATTTTTTTTGAGTTGGAGCCTATGTTTTTGACAGGGATATGGCTATAAAGTTGTAGTTCTCCATTTGCTTCCCTGACATCACAAGCTACTTACTGAGTTGTACTATAACACTTTAATACACTATGTGTCGAGTAAGATGCCTCTAGGATGTTCAGAAGAAAGAGTATCCATGTAAATTTGGGACTGTTTTCTCCAGGAGGTACTTCGGATATGGCATTTGCAGCTTCAAGAGCAATCAAACAATATACCATGGTGATGACCCCGCATTCCATCATATCATCCCACATCAGCGAGTGCCCCAGGATGATGGACTTTCTATCACACAGTTTCGTATTTGCTGAGTTTACAAACAATCCCTCAGATCTTGCCAAATGCAACCTACAATATTTTTTGTCCAGTGAGCACAGGAACTGTTGCTCTTTGGTAACATACCTACCATTCAATTAGTTGTAGCTTTAGGTTTATTAGTTATGTGACTAGGCATAAGTAGTAACAATCTATCCACAAAACTTTAGCAATACAAAAAACCCACACCATTCAATAGTTTACATTTTAATAAACAAAAGACCCATCTATGCTATCTCTCAATTTTACACACGTATAATTTTTCTGCAGATTTTTTCAGAGTTTCAATAAGACATATTGGCTAATGGGGCCAGAGTTTTGGCCTACACAACCACCAAGTGCAAAGTAACAGCATAAAAAAGGCATATGCTGAGTTGAAATCAATTGGAAGAAAAGAGCCAAGCTCATCAAGGAAAATGTTGTCTGCAACAGAAAGGGAACAGTTACTATGTAACAATGGCAATACCTATTAGGAGATGGAAATATTTTTTGCATGCAACCTCATAAGTATTTCACATTTTTCTTTTCACTTCTTAAAGTGTACTTAAGATCAGTTCTTAGGGTACTGCTAAATTCGATAAAGCCTTCTTATATTGCAAGACAACATAAAATTTAACATTTCATTAGGAAAATTCTGCTAAAAGAAAAAATAAATATGATAAAAATTTCCCCATGAATGTTCAAAAATGTGAGAACTTTTCCTATCTGTGCATTTGATACCAACTATATTAAATATAAGTTGTTTTTTCATGTAGATGGCCTTGAGAAAATAAAATATCATCTAGTATATAATGATTTTGAAAGTTATTCATCTTTTATGTTCATAGCTTTACATACTTCTAACTCCCTACAATTTTAAGTGGAACTCATTATATATGACCTATCTTTCAGTGCAACCTGCAGGACTGTCATAACCATGGAATTCAAAACCAGTTTCTAGTATTAGTTCCACATGTCTAATATTTTTACCTCTTCTGGTTTAAGTTCATAAACCATAACCTCATGTGTAATTTAAATCAGTGTTTTCTGGAAGTCCATAAATATGTAATTGGTGCAAGGGATAGACCCGAACTCAATCCCAAGATGCTGTTCGGGCTAAGTGGAATCTCCTTAGGAGCCGCTTCAAAGATCAATTCCTCTTGTCCATAAAAAACAAGTTTAAATTGTCTTCTATGAACCTGCTGTTAGCAATTGTACTGTTACATTATGTATGATTCTTTGACTGCTTATTGCTTCAACAAACGGCACAGTGCTCCATTAGTGATTTTCAATTTCATGCTAAGCTTTGCAATTTATTAGTGTTGTTTAGGCTAATGTACTATTATTTTGCATATTTTATATCATTTTTCATTTCCTATTCATATGACCTAACAGTTAAGTATTGGGGATCAATAAGCCCTCTGAATGTTTTCATATTTGTATTCGGAAAAACAGGAAAATTATGCAGGCAACCCAATACACAGCCAATTAGGACGAAGTTGTTTTTTTAGCAATTTTCAGGTTTCCCTCCAGTTTGTCTGCAGATTTGACTGCAGGTTTCCAAAAAATTGTATAATATCCAGATGCACTTATCCATGAAAATAATTTGGTTTAGTAATGATCCCCTAATTGTAGATACCTGGACCATGTTCATGTGGATTCCTTACCAGTGTGCACTCTGTATGTAAATACCAAGATTAAATTCAGCTTAAATACCATGTACTTCCAAGAAGCAGGTGCAGTTCCACATTTATTTTGGTCTTGATTTTGTCTTTCCCAGAGCTGTGTACTGATTCAGGAAAGGAAATATTTAGTATTAGTCTGAGGAAAATGTACTCCTCCCTCCAAAGGTTTTTGAAGCTTTGAAGTTTTGTCTCCTCAGTTGACATATGGGATAGAAAAGCACAAAAAATCAGCAAGAACCAATTCAAATGTTCAAATTAATTTACTTCAAAACTTTTGAAGTCCCTTAAGATGCAGAAAAAATGCAGAAAGCAGTAGAGCTACAAAAACAGACTTTTTAAACTGTTAATAAAGTGATTTGAAGTGTTCATGGAAAATATGTATGTAAACATATGTCAGATTTGCTAAAATATTAATGCAAGCAAGGGACAAAATGTTAGGTATCTTACTGGTACATTGCAAATAGGGAGTAGGACTTCAATTTTGAGTGCTCCTGGGGATGTGGATCAAGGCACTAATGACTGCTCGATAAACATTATAGTAGAATCAGCATATACGAGAGTCATAAAGTATTGATACTCTTATTTTCCCTTTGAACATTTGCCTTTTGTATAAAATTTAGCATATGTAGTTTTTCAACACTGAACGAAAGCTACAAGATTTTTTTTAAAAGACAAGATCGGTATAGTTGATAAGGAGTAGTTAACCTCACATGGTTTTCCTACTTTCCATGATTTAGATAACTACATCTCAAATGCTAAAAATCCTAGGATTTTTATTCATATTCAGCAAAAAAAAAATTAAGACTTTGTTTCATCTAGAAACTTTACATTCCCCCATAATTTCAGCAGCAGTATAACATGTAAGTGATTTTTGGATAAAATTTTTTAAATAATGAAAACTGACTTTAGTACTTTCATATTTAAAATCTCTACATTTGTAATGGAAATCAAACATACTTATCTTCAACTTAAGGAAATAGTTCTTCAAGATCAGTCCGTTCATTGATTTCCAAACACCTTGTTATGAGGGAAATCTCCAGCTGATCCAAAGGCCTAGCATTTGCAGGATGCAGATATAGTTGCTTTTTGGAACCAGCAGGTGCCAGATTTTCCTATCTGGGGGCTTAGGGGTCCTTTGTGTCCCCAGGTATGGGCAACAAACACAGCCAGACAGCCCCAGCAGCAAGATCTGCAAAATCCCAAGTATCAAACCAGTCTTAATGTGGCTGATAAGTAAGGCCTTTTCCTCAAAACTCCATGTATCCACAAAGTGTTTCTGGTTTGGCACTTCATCACAGTCAAATTCATTTGAATCTAATTGTGTCAAGTCAAGCTTTTGTACACACACAAACACAGAATTATAGATATACAAGCCCAGTATCTTCAAAGCTGTAATTTGAAAGTTCGTTAGTTGATAATTTATAGGCATTTACTACTAGACTTTTCAAATCCATATGTTTCCCACACTAGTATATAGGAAAGCAATAGGCACACAATGACATCAATAGTAAAGTCTTCGACTACTTACCTTTATATCCCTGTCTTCCCTATTTAGACAGTCAGTCAGAGTCTCTTGGCATACCAATGGCTTCTTTCTCTGCCAACATATGGAGAAGATAGATCTCATTTCTACATTCCCCTCTGACACTCACAGCCCTGGTTGTACCCATCTGGATTTGCTCTTATTCCTCATAAAAACCTAGCACATTTCTTTCCCAGGGCTGATGTAGGGAAAGTAGTGATACATCACCAAGTGCCAAAACTCCCTCATGATACCTAACAAGAGCAAAAGGTTCCTTCATAAGGGCAGTTTTTTCATGGCATTGTTTAAACTGGAGATAGTTGGAAGATGCCAGAACAACATAAAGAGAGATTAACTTCTTATGTATAAATGGAAATATTTTCTCAAAATCTACCAATAGCAGCAAAAGCTGCAGCTTTGTCAGACTACAGAAAGGATTACAAGTGGTATGGCTATCACAATAATTGTATTTGCAGTAAATTCTTGGTCTAGACAAGCCACAGTTAAACTCATGTAAATATTTGGAAATTTCTCCAGATCTGCAGTGATTAAAGATGTGCTTTAAAGGATTATTTTGGTTGTTTGCTTTCTTTTTGGCTGAAAAATTTACACGTATGTATAACAGTGGTCAAATAGATATAGACCATTAATGAAAAAGTAAAGTACGCATCTGTGCTGAGAGATAAATGGTTGTGGTTCACAGCACTAACAGTCTCTGCTGATGCAGCTGGTAGAGATCATAAACCCCATGATGAAAATATCTCCATATCCATATTATGATACTCTGAAGCACTGCAGGCACAGATGGCAGAACTTGTAAGTTCTCTCAGAAACATAGTTATGGTTCACAACATTTTCGGATTCTTCTGAAAGAGCAAATATAGCTTGTAAGCCCTGAGGAGAAGTTGATGGCACTTGCAAACTATGCCAGTTCAGGTGGCAGACCTCGTAGACATTGGGAGAAAAAATAACTGTGATTCACAATGCCTGTCAGAGAAGTGCTAGCGTTTGCACGCTCTGATGACGCAGTCAGCAAAGCAGAATTTTGGCGTATTTATTTCAGGATGACATCTGAAAAAAGGTGGGGAAAAAAAAACACCAGGCAGTAAAGTCCCTTATATTTCTGATTAGGCATCTCAGGTAGATAAAAGACTAAATAAGTCTTCCTAGAACTTCACCTGTCAGTCCTAAGCAGTCTCATTAGTTCTTCTTTAACCTTTAACATACAATACTATACAGAAAAGCTACATTATGTTCTGCAAAATGGCAAGTTACATAAGACGCAAATGAAAGAACAGTACTCTTTAATTAGGTGTCCTTATCTAAATAATTTGTTTAGAGATAAATATATGGATATTTGAGAACCTTTGGAAAAAAATGGCCACGTTGAAGGCCATTTATTTCTTTGAGAATTATTCAGAAGACTTCTACTGACTTCTTTGTAAATCGAATAGTATCTGTAATGAGATGACCCATAGGTTTAAAAACACTTAATTTTGCTTCACTTAGCCATTTCATCTTTAGGAACAGTCCTACAATTGTTTCTTTCTTAATTATTGGGGTATTATTTTGATGTGAATACATACTTAAAGATGCAGAAATAAGATATGTGACTGAGTCACCAGTACTGGATGGTTTTTAGAGCAAGTTTAGAAGACTTGAAGACAGAAACGAGTAAAAACCATTGCGAAAACAGGGGAAAGCCTCTGAGACTTGCAGTATTGCTCTGCCAGCAGACTTTACTACTTGAGTGTTACCCAAGAGCAGATGCCTACTAGTGGGAAGCACTGAGGAGGGAAGTGTTGTATGTGATGTGAGAAGAGTCATTTTGATAATTTGGTGTTCTTGAGCACCTAGAGAGAGATTAAGTAGCTGTGACTTTAGAAGTGCTACTTGCCATGCTAGATGAAATATATGTATGAAATTATTTGCAATATATACATAACACTTTTTATGTGTTCCTATGTTCATTTAAAATATATACAAATGCCTGTATGGACCAGTATTATTGAACAGCGATCTTCAACTAATAGGGGTACATAAGCAGATATTGCGAAATTTTTCTGGTTTTCTTTTTTATTTGGAGAGCACATCTGAGTGATCCAAATCCTTTCTAGTAGGTAAAAATAGATTGAAAATAGAAGTAATTTAGACTGTTAAAAAAAAAAAAAGTAATTGTTAGCTACCATAATTATTTAACATTTAAAAATAAAAGCAAGCAAACAACAAAAACAACACACTCAAAAAAACCCCCCACAAACCAAAACAATAAATAAATAAAATTAAGAGTTTCTGGAGGCAGAAAGATTAAAGCAGGAAAAAGTAGACCACAACTATTACTGAAAAGTATTGCCACAATACAAAAAGAAATAATTTTACAGTTTAAAATTTATTTCTAAACTTTAAATCAAATCCTGTTGTCAGGCAAATTGAAAATTTTGAAAGATGAATGTGAAAATCTTATTATCATGTAGAAAATAATTTCTTTTCAAATTTCTAAGAGGTGTTATTTGGTATCTAAGATGGAAATGTCATTTTTCTGTGTTTTCAGCACTGACCCAACCTTTGTTATTATTATACAGTTTATATGTCATTAGAAAAAATATTGTGAAAGTTAGGATGTATTTTATCCTTTCACCATTAGTTTTGCTGGCTTATTTACAGAAGTTTAAGTGATAATGTGACAGAATACTTGGCAGATACATCCTTCCATATTTACATTCTGGAGATAAAATTCTCTCCTTATTCAAAGGTACGGATGTATAGAGCACATACTGGTTTTCATCTATGTATTTCATTAAGCATGACAGTAGTGTAATCTCCTTTCTTCTTCTTCCAGTAGAAATCTATTGTTAGATTCAATCCAAACCCAAAAGCAGTGTCATTTGGGCTTGAAGGAAAGGTTTTCAGAGCTACTAGTGTTAGGGGTTTGTATAACATATCCCAAACCACGTAGATTTCTTAGTCCTTTCCTGTGTGACTAGAAAATTCAAATGCAGAAAAGAAAAAACTGAAATGGGAAGTAATTAACTGTGACTCAGAGAGCATTTAAAATCTGTTGTTCTTTTAACTGATAATGTGTAACCTGAATGAACTGAGAGCAGAGTAAATACATTAGTATTACTTAAATACACTACTTGTCCTATGCACATACTACAGATTTTGCTGCCAAATAAATATTCTCTGAAAGATATTTTTATGCTTTAATTTCTACTCTCAAATAACATCTCTTCATATACAATTCTCATATAAATTTGTAGTATTATTAAGGGCTAGAGACAAATAAAAAGATGGTTTAATTCCCCTCTCCTCAGCAAAATATAGTCACGTATTGTTTCATATGAATGTGACATCTTATGAGGGGCCAATGGAAAAAAAAAAAAGGCATTATTTCCCAAGGCAGTGTTTAGGATTTCATGAAAATTTCAGTTGAGACAGTACATAACACTTTTCAAGTATAGCTTGAATACTAGTTAATATATTTTTGCAAGAGCCATGTTAGCATATTAAGTAAATAATATTTTCTTTTTCTCATATATGTGGAAATTGAGGTACAGCAAGGTTAAATGGAATGTGTAATGCATAATCAAAACATTTAAGTTGAGTTGTTGCAACATATTTCCAAACATTTCTTTGATGCTCCAGAGGAAATATTTGTAAATGGAAATGCCTCTTGTTACTGAGTCTTCTTTCTATGATAGTCACTACCCTCAACTCTAAAAGATCTCCAGGGAAAAAGATTAATTAGGTTTCAATTACGCTACAGAAAAATATGCTTTACACACTTAGAATCTGAAAAGCATTGTGGTATTTCTCTAATGTGTTTAAAAATTCAAAAATATTTTTAAAAGCCACTTAAAAAGTCAAGCCAAACTCAGACTAATGGATCATGTGTCATCCTTGAAAGTGATGTATTCTCTTTTCTTCCAGGCCTTCCTCTATGACATTACACAGATATTGTCTGATTTTTTTGTGAATCATTATTAAAATTTTTCTAGGAGATTAATCAAACCAGTGGGTCAATGTAGAGGATTATTGCTGCAGATTTAAATGTCTTTTTAAAGGAACAAACTTCCAAAGCTGAAACATTAGGAAATAACCTTCAATTATTCTTTGTTCTATATATAAAATTTCTAGTTTGTTGCAACATTTTATTAACACATATTCTCACAAACTTCTGATAATTCAGTCTTTTTCTCAGAAGAGTAGTAGAGTAGCATAGCATTGTGATTACTTTGGTTTGGGGATTTATTCCATTTATCACTGAAGAACGCACCCAGAGTTTACAAGACTGACTTAGCATCTATATTTTAGTCTAGTCTTTCAAAATTCTGCACCAGGCCTGGCTGATCTTCTTGTTCCCCAAACAAGCCTTTTTATTTATCTGTTCTTGTTGTGGCTTGAAGCTCTTCTTCTTGGACAAGTTCATGTCTGTATTATTCACCTTACCCAAGGGCTCACATCAAGCTTTTCCTGTTCATCTGACTATGCCTGACATTATTGGAATCTTAAATTATCATTCAAGTGACAGTGCTGAAGCTCAAAACCTTTCAATTTCTTGGAGGGGTCAACACACTGGTATGTAAAACCAGTGCATAGACATTGAGTGTTTTTGGTTTAAGTAGGACTGTAATCTCTGCAGATAATGAGTGCCTAGATCACAAGATATTAGACAAGAATTTTGTTCTGTCATAAAGAAGAGACATTTATTATGTCTTTATTAGATCATAAACTTGTTTACTTTAATAGTCAGCAGTAAATGTCTTATTCATTTCCAAGCAGTACAATATCATTGACAAAGCAACTTTAATCATTAAGAGAAATAACACATTCCCTTTTCCTAAAAAGGCTGTGTTAAATTTTGTTATCAATAACATCATCCCAAAAGGGGGTGAGTAATCTAAACACCAACTGAAATAAGTTAGTAAAAGATTCCCTGGAACAGTTGTGCAAAATAAACAGTCCCTGAAAGAGAGGCAGGATGATGTGAACATTTGGGACCTTTTGGTTATGCCTTACCTGGAACTCTAGTATAGAGGTCAATCAATTTAAATAGAGCTTTATGAAGGCTCTCTAAGACCTTAAAATATACTAAAACTCCTGGAATTGATATACTGCACTTCACAGCTGGCAGCACTGAAGTCATTTGCAGAACATTGCAGATCCTTCAATTTTACAAAAATATGAGAAAGAGAATAGAATAGAATAGAATAGAATAGAATAGAATAGAATAGAATAG
>NW_020884876.1:8871941-9059447 GCF_003945725.1 Corapipo altera | reverse complement strand
AGAATAGAATAGAATAGAATAGAATAGAATAGAATAGAATAGAATAGAATAGAATAGAATATTTCATTTCAGTTGGAAGGAATCTACAGTTATCACCTTGCTCAGCTGCCTGTCCACTCCAGGCATACATGAAGTACACTAATTTGTTTGGGTTTTTTACATTAATGTATCCCTACCCTCATCAGTAATAATATCCAGCTAAGATTGGTGCTACTCTTAAACAGTACTGGACATTTCTGTTTTCTTAGCACAGAGAACTATCTGTTTTTACTACAGTGATTTGGAAATTTGCTATTAATTGCTAGGAGAGCTCACCTTTGTATTCTTGTTAAACTCTGTAACATTGCTCCCTCCAGGAAATGTAGTTGACCCCTTCTACCCTGGAGTGTACAGTGCCTCACTGCCCGAATACCTTCCAAATATCAAATCCCAGATTGCATGGTGGCTAGTTGACTCTTAATTGCTGGAAAATTTTCTGGATCTTCTGTAGGATTTTAGCATGTGTGAGTCTTGTACAAAATTAGGATGACAAAAAAGCATTCTTTTATGAAGTTAAATTCCATTATTGGAATACAGTTTTCACAGGCTGGCTATATGTACCCTTTAGGTGAAGGTCAGCCTTGGTAGCCAGCCTGAAAGCTCTGCTGCCCTGCACTGGTGGGGTTATCCACCTACTTCTCCTGCAAAAGCCACAAAGTGAGAACTGGTTTTTCTTTTTGTCATCTGGAGACAGGTAGATCAAAATAACACAACTTTTATCTACTTTTGTATAACTTTAACTTTTATAAATTTTTAGCCATTATGTCTATACTTGTTATGTCCTGTCTGTTCCAAATTACCAGTTCCCTTTTCTTATCACTCAGGCCACCTAAGGTACTTTTATGAGTGAGCCTTCAAAATTTAACTGAATTTATGCAATGCAAAAAAGACATGACAACAAAATAGAACTTATTGTGAGTCTGTTTATAAAGAGTTATTGCAAAGTTATTATCTGTAAATGCAGAAAATTTTAGAAATTTATTAATACTTGTAAATTTCATATTTTTTTAAAACCTCACAGCTCCTAAATAAAATCATAGAAAAGTTTCCCTCATTTTAATCAGAAAACATTTGAGAAAATTGCTTTGGAGTGTCTATCTATTTCACCATTGCTTTAAGTCCAGAAAAAGCATTCATTTTTGCGTAATTTAGATTTTACCCCAAAGTTTTTGGAATAGTTCACTGAAATTAAGCCCACAGAATGGTATATATTTTGTGGAAATGGGACAGCTCAGAAACTATGGATCAAAAGAAGATAGTCTTCCTTATAAGTGAGCCTGCCATTTAGATGCTAAAAATGAAAAAGAGGGAAAGACAATTCTGGGGATGATTTTAGCCATATCAGGTCATTGCTACAATATTTTTGCTACTTTGTTCAGGTCAGCAGAATCCTCTCCTATCACAAAAGACCTTCCACAAAACCAAATATCATAAAAATTCTGTGGAAAAAAAGACAGGTGTTCAGTCCATCTGCTTCAGGTATCTAATTTAAGGTGTAAGTTAGTCTCACTAAGCTTTCCATAGTCAGTGGAGAGAGGGAGGCTTCTCTAGAAGTTAATTCAAGTGCTCATACTCTATACTGTGTGGTGGCACAGCCTGTCTTTTTTATGGCTGCTTGCAGAACTTGGTCCCCAATTTAGAAACTTAAAGTTAAATGCATAAATTAGAAGTGTGAACACCGAAAAGAGTACTTTGTGACTTAGTTCATATGTATGTTGTAAACTTATATATTTTAGCCTTTTACTTATGCCCAGATGAAGGTAACTGTGCCAATTTAGCGATATTTTGTCATTAATATTTTTGTATAGAAAAAGATGTCATTAGAGAACATTTTTCAAATACTAGATGCTTTTATATACGGTTCTTTCTACTGTGATAACAAAATAAAAAGCAAACCAAAAAACACTAAAGTATGGCTGATATTTAATAACACAGAAAGTGGAAATAGACATATTTTAGAGTCTAATGGAGTTAATATGAGTTTCTTTGACAGATTGCTTTACCCAGCAAGTTTTTTTTTGTTTCAGAGCATACTGGTAACTTATGGTGAACCATTCGATGAGAAAATTTTCTTTTAAATGTTCTAGTGAAAAAACCCACCTTTTCCCATAGAAAATTTTTGTCAAAAGTTTATTACAGTCTTGGTTGATCTTTACTTAAAGCATGGTATAGACTATTTACTTAGAGTTTAGAGCATGGTATAGATTATTTGCTTAGAGCATGGTATAGATTATTTTACTTATGCATCCTTAGCAGCTTGTGTTTCTGTCCCTCAGTTCCCCAAGCTGTGCAACATCAGGAATGCTACCTTGATAAATTACGGATGGCGTGATCATTATGAAAATGGTCATTGACTGATCACCAGTCACAGTTTATTTCATATCAGTGTCCACAATTTGCTGCATGAATCAAAGCTCTTTGGCATGGCACGGCTCTTCCTAAAAAGCTACTTCCGAAGAGCATTACAACCCTGTTGGGCATCATCTGCTGTGCATGAATGGAAACATTGAAAGGCCAAAACGCCAAAACACCTCAGGCGGTCCAGAGTAGTCAGAAGATCGCTGGGCTATCACATACTCATAGGAAAACTATTGGCAAAAAACATTAATTTAAGAACCAGAAAATGTGCCAAATGTGAAGTCTCCCTGGACACAGAGAATATTTTGTTTTTCCGCCATCCATTTAGCAATAAATGATAGTGTATGAATCTAATTTGCTATTAAATTGCAAGTAAATTGTTGCTGAATTGTGATATAATGCTCTTTTATATCTCTCAAACAATTTCTATAACAGGAAATATGATTTGTGCATTTTTGTGGAGATGATGTTGTTTCATTATTTCTTTCCAACATATTTAATAATTGTAGTAATTTTAGGTAAGTGAAGCCCAAGTAAATGACTCCCACTGGTATTATTGCTTACTATTTTTCTAATTTCTAGTTCTTTGTCATTTGCAAAGGATTATCTACATATGAAACAATGCATAAATACCCCATGTAAAGATCTTCTTTTAAATGGGGGTGAGGGGAGCTTAAGACCTCATTTTCTTCTTATTTGTCACTTGAATTCAGCTGCTGTAGACCCTATCCAGCTGATCTTCAGAATTAGCTTTGGAGAATAACTTTTATTCTAAGGAAGAAGATGCTATCTCCTTTTAACAGTTACCAAAATTCTTTTCACATTATCAGTTTGTACTAAAAAAAAGGGTACAAAAGTCCAGAAAATGCAGAGGAAAGAAAGTTTCTACTGTATTAGGAGCTTATCTGTCTTCTTTCCCTAGGAAGTATTGTTATTTTGTCTTTACTAAAGAAATTTCTTTTCATACATAGCTTCAGTTTCGGTCTCTATAGCTAACATTTTTAAACAGATGATAGGAAAATTTTATTTAAATGAATTTGTCTCCAAAATTTGTAAATGTAAATGAAGTACAAATTTTAATTGAAATACCTCATTTGTAGAGCTTCTGAGGTTTTAGCTCTTTTCTAAAGAGTTCAGTATAATATTCCTGTGTAGTTGGAGGATTGTAGATTCTATTCTTCATGTATGATCTCACCTTTTTTTGAACCCTCCTTTGGCTCCCTGACTAACCTGCTATCATACAGTGGGGAAGAACGGCAATGAAACATTTCATTATAATGTTCAGCAATATAAACAGTCATAAGATATGTTGCTCATTATATTAGTTACAGAAAATCTATGATCATCAAAAAATGTATATATTCAATTCCAAGTTTTGCCTCTTTGGAGGTTTCTGACAACACGTGAGAACAAACCTGAGAACAGAACATGGGGAAAAACTTCTTTTTTGTTTGGATTTGTTTAGATTTTTTTCTGAAACTCAGTTCATTTTCTATGGAGAAGCCCAAAATACCAGTACACCAGGGAAAACTCAGCAGTTGCATAATGATTCACTAGCACAAATTGAAATCAGGGAAAAGTGATGCCAATCAAAAAGGAAAATGCTTTAAGAGTTAGGTAAAAATCTTGTTTATTTCAAGGTTGAATTGGACTTTTACTACACTTTAATAATGAGGTTCATAAGGATCTCAAAATGGTTTTTGTCCCTTCCAACTGGCTAGAAAATGTCTCTCCTTCTTCTGGATGAAGAACTGGCTGTTCTGAGCTATACACCTATCATCCCTAAACTGGATTACTGAAACTCACTGATTGGAAGCTTAGGTGTAGTCATAGACAGATACAGAAGATATTTGAGCCATTGCATCTGTGCACATAAAGCCCATGCTTACGTCTTCTACTCACTTTCAGTAAACTTCCATGTCAGTCTGAGGCTTTAATGTTCAAAATAATCTTCAAAGCAATTAATGGATTAATTCTTAGCTAAATTATGAGAATTAATTTTGATACATAAAATTCTTGTTGCTCTCCTGCAAAGTAAAATAGATTATTAAATACAAAGGAAAGACAAAAGGTCCAAAGTCAAGCGGATCTGTCTATAGAAAGAGCAAAAATCTAGGTAACAGCAGATGTGTCTGGAGCTTTATGAACATCTTCAAAAAGACATTTCCATCATAAACACAGTTGTGATATCATGACAGCACTTTTCACCTAATAAACCGTGTCAAAAAGAAAAGAAAGGAAAATAAGAAGTCTTCAAGGGGTTGGAGGAAATTCTGGAGGTTTTACGCAATCCAGTGAGGACTTGGTTGTCACTATTCATTTCATGTAGAAGGGACTGAAATATTTCAGTAAGGGTAGCTGTCTTCAAAACAGTGACTTAACAATTTTATCACTAATATAGTATCAGTAACAATAAATATTGACTGAGTCTTAAATTATAACCCATTATTCTTCTGTGAAAGGGGAAAATGTTATTTAGAGATTATGAAGGGCATGTCATTTACAAAGTAAGCAATAACAGGTTTTTCCCAAAGCAAAAAGTGTGTATAATCATACCATTGGATGCATCCCCTTTAATTTGCATATGCCTTTCTCAGGACCAATAGCATATTAATAACTGTCATTAAAATAATAAAGGCCAAAGAAGAAAGAAGGAAAAGAAAGAAGTACCTAATCACCTATGGAGGAGACAAAAATTTGGCTACTGGCACAGTGGTTTTGGCTACATGAACACAACAAGCAAAGGAAACAAAGAACCTTGTAATTCTTCTTGTAATAAGACTACTGTGACTCAAAAATATAATTTTTCAGATAAGACTTCACAGAAATAGGTGACTTACTGCAAGAGTTTTACCTTCCTATTCTGTGCTGTTGATCTCCTAGACAAGTACAGCCCAACTTTGCTGAGTCAAAATCCCATCCCCTTACATTATGTGGTCTGGTGCAGACATCTTATAGGACAGTTTTGTGGAAAACGTGAATTTTGTCACATAACGAGAAATTAAATGAAAGATAGTTGTGAAAAACACATGGTCCTCTTGTTGCCTGTTGTTAGAAGACCTCAGTAAGTAAGATGCCCAAGAATGGGTTGTGGATCAGACTGTTCTGGCATGTCAGATGGAATATGCAGAAAATATGAGACAGGAACTCCTCTCCTACAGAGCTTGTTCTAGTGCTTTGAGTGAGCCAAAGAAGTGAACTGAATGAAAAATGAACATTTTTAATAATTAAATATGCCTATTTAAGTCTTGCTAGAGATCTTTATTTGACTTGCATGAAATGTGAATCAGGTCTTGAGAAATGAAATTCACCTGGAAGTAACCAGTGGTTTCCTGCATTTTGGCCAGTCTCCATCAAGCTACTGCACTGTAATTGTATATTCAGTCTTGTATTCTGACTAGACCCAGGAAAAATTTTTCATTCATGCAGTCCAGAGGTAATCATAGATAAATGATTCAAGCAAAGACTATATAGAGATTTTTAGGCATAGTATCATAAAGAAGAAAAGTATCATTAATCTTGCAAACCAAGCATGCAAAAGCAGTGAAAATTAGGAAAGATCGTTATAAAGGCCCTTCTTTGAGGGCCTCCAATATGCCTGGAATGAGAAGATATGCCAAAGTGCACCTTAGGCACCCCTACTGAAATGGATATTCAGTCCATGGAACTAATCTACCACTAGTTCTGAGAATTACCTCTTTCATGAAATGCCTAATGCAGACATTAGGACCTGAGCACCGTTTGAGTTCACAGTTTTCCTTCTATTGGGCTGTTTTAATTGCTGGTGATACACAGAGGCTTTGACAACAGCTGAAGCAATACTTCTGTAATATACAATACAGTAGTAGATTTCTTTGGCTGCTGTGAAGTGCTTCCTACATCAGTGAGCACAACACTACATCCCTGTATCAAATTTCTGCCATGTGGTTTTCATCCATCACACATTCCAAAACAAACATTAGGAAAAATGTCTAGAAGAGTGTGTGAGTCAAGCAATGCACAGAATGTTCAACACGAATAGGAAGCGTAATACTCTCTAACCAAGAGAAGAGTCATTTTGTAAAATTGCTATAGCCTGAAGCATGTCACCATGAAGTAGAATTTCTTTCTTTTCTTTTTTTGTTAATCCAGATGTTTCACCAGTACTGTGTTTCTACTGCCACCTGTGAATTCTGAAGCTATCACAGAAATTAGTCATCTGTGCAATATAACAGTGTCTGATGTTATCAGAATGGGAATGAAAAAATCTCCCATTGACTTTGGAGCCTTTGCAATGTCACCCACATTGCTCCTCTGCCAAAGTAAATAGCAGAAGTGAAACAATATAAGAAATTAAATTTTAAAAAAAGAATAGCTGGAGTGATGAACATACACCCAGAAATCAAATAAGTAATGTGTACTAGTTATAATATATACTACATATCATAGCAATTACCAGCATCAATAGATACTACATATTATGTGGTAACCATTTAGTAGTACATATATTTAGATTTTTATAATATATAGACATACTGTGACTTTCTTGTGCAAGTTCTGTAACATCACAAACCAGACACCAACTAAATAAATTATAGATAGCTAGAGACAGAAGTAGATTCGAGAATATTATAGAGGTTTACAAACCTTGATATTTGTCAGAGAATTCCATTTCGTAAAATAGTAAAGAGTTGATGGAATTGAACAGATGGTACAGCATACATACCTTAAACTCCATGAAATAATTACCAAATGAGATGTTATAGCATGTGTTTATGTGTTAAAAGAGGAACCAACCACCAGAAGTCAGGCTGTAGCATTCTGTCCTCAAAGGACGTTGCATGTTACGTAGGTATTTGCAGGTACTTGCATGGATTTACAGTTGATACAGCTATCTGAATTTCACCTGGTTGCTTATGAGCAATCAGTCAAAACCAGCCCTGTCACCCACTTAGCTGTGTGATTAGCAGCAGCAACAAAAACAGCCAGTCTCAAATTTCAGGAGTAATAAACAGCAACTCAAACTCCCACACAGAAAATTGGGGAAATTAAAACAGTCTTTCTGTTGCTCAGTCAGCTAATTTTCTCTCCTTGCAGATATGAATCAGATGTCTTAGCCAAGAGTACTTTATTGAAAGGAGAAACAAAAAGAGCAACAGGGAAACATACAATATCTAATTACTCTGTCCCCACCAAGGAACTGTGTTAACTCTTCTATTTGGTTTCTTGGTGAAGCAAGTGCTAGGCCAGCTGGCTGCTTCCTGCCTCCTGTAGTGAAACCTCTCTTGCACTTTGCGATCCTCAGGTTTCACGGCTTGGTCCCCTGTCTAGCTGCACTGTTTTAGTTTGCTAACAGATTCTGTTAATTCCTTTTTGATCTTAAAAAAAAATAAAGAAAGAAACAAAATAAACGTAAGGATCAACACACATTCCCCACCACTCACTCACAGGGGACTTGCAGAACAGACTGTCTTGTCCATCTTTTTCACTATGCTTTTCACCATGCTTTTCACCATATCCTTTGCATTTCACCTTTCAAAGTTGCAGGCACACTAAGCTTTGTTGTTCTAGACTTAGTTGTTCAAGACTTTCACACACTGTTGCAAGACAAAGATAGCTGCTTTTATTGTTCTGCCTAAAAAGTATGGTAGTTGAAATATGCTATTCAGTTTACATTAGGATAGTAAAGCAACTTAAGATATATATGTGAAACTTTATGGTTATGCTGCTCATCAAAATACATTTCCAGTCTATATACATTTCCAGTCTACATAACCAAATAAAAATTAATGTTTACTGCTCAAATATGAACATTAAACCACGTAAGAATCATTAGACTGAATTCTTAGTAACTCAAAATATATTCCTGGTATTTTGAAAGCAGAAAGTATGTGGCAAATTTTGTCCCTTTTACAAAATATTCACAGCAAGTCTGGCAGCCTATTTAGAGGAAGCAATATTTGCTGCCACTTCGTGTTGTAGCATAGCCTTTTCTCATTGCATACCATTTTTAAATTGCAGACTCATGTAACCCTCTATTTTTTTAAGAGGGTAAATATATGCATAATTACAGTATACTTTGCTCAACATGCAAAATTTGAACAACGACCTATAGTATATTGGAAGGCCTTTTAAGCAAAGTGACTTTTCAAAACAAAAAATCTTCATGTAACTATTAAAATTTAGTCTGAAAGTCTCACCTCACTATTTAAAAGGTAACGTCTGTGATTGATTTGGGCATGATGCCACTGCTTAATTTACTTTGGCTTGATTTTTTTTTACCTTTCTTTTGGCTGTTCTGGCAAAAGAAAGTATTTAACACAGCACTTATCCCCTTGTAAGGGAAAAATAAACTGAATTCTCAGGAATGCATTTTTAGTCTGTTTCAGAAAGTGTTGCACGACTATATTGCATTTCTTCAGCCACTGATAATGAGAAACAGGCAATTCAATGGCAAATGCAACTGAGGGATTTGCAGTAGCAGGAGGTTTATGAAACATATGATTGTAAATGGACGCTCAGATAATGTGGTTTACAGGATGATAACTGTATTCATTTAGCTTGTTAATATTTTAGTATTCTATCAGGCTTCTAAGGTTTTCAGTATTTTATAAGGTTTGCAGATGCAAGAGTCCCACAAATTTTCATGTAAAATTCATAATATGATTTCTATGCTGCTGCAATGCCTTCTAGTCTTTTTATCAGAAAACTTTAGTTAGACATTTACAAAGGAGCCTTTTTGTTTTCACATAATTTTCAGGTTGTCATGCTAGGCATTATGTATGTATGAGTGTCTTTGCTTTTCAGCTAACATCAGAGATTTAAATAACATTTGGGTATTCATGTGCCTATGACTTACTCTATAAAATATATACTCTTAGATACAAACAAAACAAATTTTGAACAGTGTCATTAGTATACACTTGCCCTTAGTTGCATACTTAAAGTTTTTTAACATTAATAAACATTCCATTCAGAAGACTGTGAGATAAAGTATCTACTAAATATATCACAAATATCATTGTTGTCATTTGTGATTGTCAGATTTGAACTTCCCAGTGTAAAAAGCACTTGATAATGTAACACATTTTTTCAGAGTATATTGTAAACCAAGCCTTGCTAATACTATTGTGATCATATGTGTCAAATAAAACCTTTTCCACCCTCCAAGAATAATAGTTTAATAGTCTTTAGAGCCATGTAATCTTGTCCAGAGCTATTAGTGGCACTTTATGTCATATAGTCATCAAATGCATTTCTATGAAAGAGAAAAGAATAAATATTTCATGGCTACAGCTTTTGAAGAACACTGTCTTTCAATCTTGGGCTAGTCTTTCAACATATGTGCCAATCAGAAATCTTTAGCAGATGCAAAATGCATCTTGTCTCCTTGTCAGTGAAGAATGTAAAGATCGCAGGATGTATCTGAAATATTCATCACATAGGCAGAAATCTGAGCATTGTAAGGAACTGCTGAGCCCTGTAATCACAACTTATCTGTTTGCTCTTGCCTCCTCATCATTGGCTCTAAAATAGTGGATATTTTTGTTACATAATATATCTTGACAATCAGTGATAGTATTAAACATTGTGATCTACATCTTTTATCTTATTACTTCCTTCATTTTGGACATGATATGGAGTGAAATCATGCTTACATTACTTTCTACTTACAAGCTTTTAAGGTTATTTTAACTCATAATTAATTTTTGCTAAATAACTGTCTGCTTCCCATGTGTTTCTTCAAGAAGAATATTGCTGATGTCTATTCCATTCACATCTTCATTCATGGGCTAAAGCAGGATTGCTGAAAACTGTTAGAGTAGATGGTGCATGGTCTCTTCCTGTTACTCCACCTTTCAGCCAAATCCAAGGCTGATATAACCAACCGTAACTCCAGTGTAGTTGTGTCAAGTCATATCAAACCTACTTTTGGCTTGTTACCATGTGAGAGGGTTTATGTGCACCATGCCCTTTGAATGAACCTGTGACCTACTGCTGCAGTCTGGGCTAGCCACTCCATCACTGGGCACTGCTGGAAGCTATTAAATCTTATGTTGCTTTATCTCAGTTAAATGTGGTTAAGTGAAAGGACATTATTTTAACTGGATGCTGTGTCAATCGAATTTCGTAAAGAAACAGTTCACAGCATTTCAGCTCTAACACCACTCTGAAAAGTTGGGAAAATTGAAGTTTTAGAAAGAATTAAACCTTTGATTAAATGCATTAGTTTTTCAAAGAGAAAAGAAAGATTGGATTCTCTTCCGTACTCCAAGTTCTACACTTTAAATGGTATTTTTAATGTCTTTTTTAAGGCCTATCCACATTCTTTAAAGTATGAAATTTCTTCATAGAGGCGAAAGCAATGCATTTTTAACAAAAACATCCTTCACTCATTATATTAGTGATTTATCATTATTAGTACAATTACATAGGAACATCAAAATTTGAAAATAAATGTAGAAAGAATGCTGAAACATGTTTATTTAATGAAAACTACCCATGAAAAATTAACCACTGAGATCATTCTATGAGAAAATTATGTACATGTGGACAAATTTCTAAATCTGCATTTTTCCTAAATGCAGATTTATTAACTAAAGTCAGCAAAGCTTCTCACGTTTTTCTAGCACCTGAAAGCAAGAAACCACAGAGGTACAAAAGTATTTCATGAGCATGGTAAAGACAGGTCTTAAGCTTGTTTCACAGCGCATCTATTTGTCTGCAGGTAACATGAGAATCTGAACGTACTCTGCCTGATTATTTCTGAACTTTCAGAGAGCATTTTAAAACTAGTTATTATTTCATGTCATTGAGAATTGGAAAATCTGAAATACTTCATTCAAAATGCTCATGCAGTGATGCAAATGGGAAGAAGAAAAGGCACTTTCTTCATGGAAGATATGAATTCTGCCAGCTGGGAAAGAAGGGACTTGAAAAACAGTAAGAAAAAATAACTACCTGGAAAGGTGCAGTAGAGAAAGACTGAGGTGCAGAGGCTCATTATGAGGAGTCTTGGCACGATCAGAAAGGTATCAAAAGTTATATTAAATATCTAGACTATATGTATTAAAGCAGACAAAATCTGGGTGTAGAGAAATCTGGGATCTAAGGAAGAGATGTTTATTTGAAGTGGATTTTGCTGATTACAGAATATATTAATTTAAATTGGAGTTTAAAGAAGCTGACTCTGAAAGAAAGCGTGTGTGGAAGGAGTAATTTTCTGCAAGGACTTTGACAGAAAAAGATTTTCCTTTGGGGCAAGTGTGAATTTCTATTGTGGCAGAAGAAAGTACCAGAAAGGCACAGAATACTGAGTATCAGGGGGTAAAAGTCACTCTGAGACAAGGAGTTGAAGCGTATCTGTAATTCATTACATACCCCACATCAGTATCCTCAGTTGGTCCCCTCTCCCTGCACAAGCCTTCCCCCTTGCTGCATTCAAAAGCCTCTCATAAATCCCTCAGCTGCCAGCACATATCACAGGCAGTAGATTTCTGTGCCATTCAATCTCATTGGGCATAATGCCCAGCCTGCTGAAACAACTCTCTGTGCTAACTTATAGCAATTTATGGCTTTACTGCTTTCCTGCTATGATAATTTTCCTTCCTGATATTTGAAAACCCAGAACAGCCATTTGTGACTGTAACCCTAATATGCCATCAAACAAACAAACAAAAAAAATTTTTAAAATTAAAAAAAACAAACCTGTGCTCGGTTAACTGAAGCAACATGGTGTAACTAATTTATTGGAAATGCATTAGTATATATGTTGAATTTAAATGAGGTGAATAGCTTTGCTAATATCTGGTCCTTCAAGATCTAAAACTTTTTTAAACACTATGTCTGTTGAACCCAATGAATAAGAGATTAGAATTTGTTTGTTAGGAATTAAAAAGCAATACTTATGAGGCTCTCTTCCTTTATGGGAAATAGGAAAGACATTTAAAAGATAACTGAGCTTTGCTAACTCTACACGTGTTATGTTTTATGCTTATAAAAAGGCTCAGACAATCCCTTTAGTGTTTCATTTCTAGTCCATGAATGCCTGAGTCCACAGTTTTCTAATACAAGTGAACAATGTTAAAGTGATTCAGTATTTTCCTTCCTGATTTAACAAGGAGTGACACTAATCAGCAGTTCATTATATCTTTCAACACCAGAAAAAATAACTATTTTCTTTCTATTTTGATTTAAGAGAAGTGGTTCCTGATTTCTGCATATTGCTCTTAATCTCTTAGTCACTTTTCCTTCCAGTTGTTTTAGCTTGGTTGTCTAATGAAATTAGATTCATCTTCATGCATTCTGTTCGTCCATCCGTCAGTCTAGGCTCAAAGCAGGAGATTGTCCCTTGCACTTAGCAGTGTACACACATGGGAGTGCTTCAGTGAGTCTAATGCACTGTAAACTTACACTTTAGTAAAGGTAAATTCCCCCCATGGACAGTCCTGGTCACTGTTCTGCCTCTGGGAGCCTTCAGATCACTGAAGGTTTTCTCAAATGTAGAACTGACTGACTTCTACAGAAGTAAGCTTATACATATCCTATAAGTCCTTATAACCCTTTTGATTTCAGGATATTAAGAATTAATCCATTTTATTTTCTGTTTAAATGAAAAGAAAAAAATGTAAGTAGTGCAGTCAGCCTAAAATAGTATTTTAGTCATTTCACTTAATGTGAAACTTTACTTGTTTAAAAAATTTACATTTCTTTAGGCCAGCCAAAATAAAGGTCTACTATTAGGTTTGTACAGACTGAATTTTTCTTCTTCCAAATTCATACTCATGTCAGCTATTCTGTCCACACTGAATTAGACCCCATGATACTGTCTGAGTAAAATCACCTTTTCTTCAGCTACCATAGGAGTATTGGAATATGTTATATGTGTAGTATTATTACTGGGAAATAAATTGTGAAATATTTTTTTTGTAGCTTCATTGGAAGAACAAAAGCTAATTAGATTTGGTTGGAATCTATGAATGAAAAACTCAAAAATAAAGTGTTTTATCAATTTTCTAATTCTTAAAGATTCACAGTGTTTCACAGTATATTACTTAAACCCTATTAAGTATCTACTTTATTAATCAAATAAAGGTAAAGCTAAAAGAGACCTTAGTAGGTCATCTACTCCATCCCTGTTGTCCCAAGCAGAATCAGGAATAGCCTTATCACTCTCGACTTAGGACTTCATAGTTGACCTCCAATACTTCAAACTGCAAAATTTTCCTATGAAGTCAGTTCCTAATCCTTTCCAAAATAATTTCTTTTTACTTTATGCTGGAACAAAACCTTTCTTACTGCAGTTTAACTGCATTATCTCTGCTTGTTTTCATCATACAAAATGAAGAATAGGGTTTCTTTTCTCCTGTTTGCAACGGCTTTTTCTATTTATAAAACGTCTCTTCACTCTCTCTCCCTACTTTTTTATTTTGGGAGGGGGGGGGGTGAGACTGGTTAAATAATCCCAAACTTTTCAGTCTTTTCTCACTGATATGTTTTCTAGACCAGCCTCTGTATTCTGAAATATTTCCAAACAGATCCCTTTTCTTCATGTATGGCACTCAAGTTTGAACACACAATCTTGCTTCAGTCATCACTGATTCTGAAAAGAACATGCGGAAAATGCTTGCTATCTTGTCTGTTGTACTATTGTTCATATATCCCTCTTCCCTCATTTGCCTTTTTACAGTGTAAAGTTGTTGACATATTCATTGCTAACTCATCACTTTCCACTTTAGACCTGAGACCTTTCTCTGAATAATTGCTACCTAATTAGTTAATCCCCTTCCCTACTTGTGCAGTTGGGTATATCTGCCTGTATGTTATACCTTTAACCCGTCCCTGTTGCAAAGTCTTCCTTTTTTCACAGATCACTATTAAATATATGAGACACATAACTGAATTTTAATCCCACTCCCCAAGATATTTATAATTTCTCCAGATTTGAGGCATATGCAAATTTAATAAGTAGTCCTTCTTTTTAGTTTTGAATGGTATTGGATTTAGGAGAGAAAGAGTGAAATTAAGTAGACCAGACTATACTTTTTTTCCCTTTTAAAAATAACAATCCATTTACTCTTTTTCAGTCCTCCAGTATGTCATCTGTCTTCCATAATTTTTCAAAGACCGCTAAGCCTTCTGAGTCTATTTTAATTGGTTGAGTCCCTTAAGATGAATGAAGTATATCAGTATGGATGATCTGAGAATATCTATGTTATTTAAGCACTATGTAACCTTTCCTCTTCCTTTTACAGGAGATCTTATCCCTTTTTGCTGGTATGAAGTGTGTCATCTTGCAGTTGATCTTTTCATGAAGACTAATGCAAAAGGGGTATTAAATTGTTTTTACTATATTGCAAATCTATAGATTACCGTCTTTGTTGAGCAGCAAACCAACATTTTCCTTAGGTTTGCTTTAAATAAATGTAAATTCCTAATAAGTAGTTTGCCAGACTAAGCAAGAGCTGTCAAACTATATACAAACACAGAACAGGAAGAAATCTTCTGAGTTACCAATTCCAGGCAACCACAGTCAATGGCACCTTTTAGTAATTTCATGTAGCCATCCATGTGGTATCTGAATGTCATTAGATTACTTGCTCCCACTCTTCTTGTTGAAAGGTTGCTTGAAAGCCTGATGGTGCTGGTAGTCAGAACCTTCTTCTAAGTTTCAGTCAAAAATTTGCCTCAAAATTACACCATACTCGTGGCTCATAACTGCCCTATGCTTGATACATTCATCCAAAATTTCTTTTTCTGAGGTTGCCAAGTTATGGCAGAAATTTTTGTTCTACTAAGTGCATTTATCCCAGAACTTTTGCTTTAAAGGCACTCTAGTCTGCAGTATTAAAGGTGAATATTCTTTGCCACTGTAGGCAAAGTTTAACTTTTAATAGTAGATCAATTATTAGCAAATGAAATAACATAACTTTTTGAACTAACTTTTGTGTACCAAACTTTTAGCTGGCTTTCAGTAGTGATATGCTTTTTAAAATCATAGTTTACACTGATTTTTAATCTAATTGTAAGAGTATATTGGCCAAAAAATACAATTACTTCTAATGTAGGATGTTCAGACCTAGTTTATTGACAAGATTTCATACTCTGGAGTCACACTGAAGATCAAGTTGAACACTAAAAGAAGCCTACTACTGCTAACAGAGCACTTTGTGATTGTATCAAGAGCTTCAAATTTTCTCAAATTAGTAGACCTGAGCATCTCAGTAAAGAACAAAAGAGAACACTTTTGCAAAAACATTTCAAAAAGTATGCTTCAGTCATGAAAATGAGGTTCAAGCTGACATGTAGAGTTTCTTAGCAAAGAAATGGCTAAATGATACTATTATCTGCAGTAAAATTAAATTGACCTGTGCTACCAATTTGTTCACTGCTGGGGTGAAACAGCATTATTTGTTCTAATATTTTCTTTTAACAGCTAAGAAGTCATTTAGAGAATAGTACTCTTTCCCAGGATATGGGTTGCTACAAATTGGAGTGCAGGAACACACAGGATAGAAGGATAGAAATAACAAGCCTCTCAAAGGATCTTTTTCTGAGATATTTTGAGAACTGTGCAATTAAACACATACTCAAAGTTCTTCTACTTCCACATTCTCAGCTCTTTCTACCCTGTGACTGCTGTGTGTTAGGAAAGTTGTCCGTCCAATGTCCTTCCCCTGCTCTGTTCAGACACACTAGTGTGTGGTGGAGGGGCAGAATACTGCCTTGAACTGGAGACAGATACTTGCCATGGGAATAGCAAAGAGTTTCCAGGCTTTTTAAGAGGCCCTGGGGAACTCCAGAAGATGCTTTCGGTGACATTTTTTTCCTGTTCAAGAGCTGGCAAATTACGTTACCTTCTGAGGAGGGAGGGCCAAAGATAGGCTTTTGCTTTTCTGTTTAGGCAGCAGAAAAGCAAAAGAAATGAAATTGCAGCTGACTCTTAAGATTGTGGAGAAACCTCCTTTACTATTTTTCAGGTTATTATATCTGCAAGTGGAACCATAAATCTAACTGAAATAATTCCAGATGAAAGCAAAATTAATAGATTAATGTGAAAATCTAGGGACTCTCCTTACTTCTCATTTTTTAAATCAGTTGGTCTAGAGTTCCACTCAGCTTCAGCACAGTGCACATGCACTGTGCCAATAAAACTTCAAGTGATAATTTGTAAAAGCCACTTGCTATAAAAGAAATGCTGTGCATGAATGAACAACGTTTATAAAACTGTAGTAACTCAGCTAAGTAAAAACAGATTTACAATACAAAAAGTAAGGAACATGCCTAAATATGTACCAAATTATGGATTTATTTATTTTTATTTTTTATTCTTGCTGAGTAGAAATTTAGAACTAACCAAATACTGACCCCAACTTTCTAGGTATAACAAAAATGCATTTCTCCCCTCATTCATGTGTCCTTAAAAATATTTCAGTTAAATAATACAATACTGCTTTTTTGGAAGAAAAAAAATAAATTATGTTTTGAATTTCCTAAAGAACTTTTGTTTGACTCAACAAAATGTACAAAATTAGTTGTTCAAAACCATCTCAAACATAAACATTATAACTCCCTTCAATTCACTTTTAAAAGGTTAGACATAATTGGAATATTTAAGATCTAACAGTCTTTTGGATTTTTCTTGAAATTGGAGGAAGTGGTTGTCTCATGTAAATAGGGTTACAGAGGAAGACAACAGTTAGAAGCCTGACTGCAATATGCTTCTCACCTTAGTCTGAAAATAGACTGTACTCACAAAAAAGCAAATGTGACAATTAACTAATGGTAATATCGATAACAAATGAGCTATCTCCAGTTCTATCTAATAACACTAGTTGCAAATGACTGTTTAAAATTTCTCTTAGTGTGAAAGTGGTTTTTTTAAAGCTGCTGTTTTAACAAAGTGCCATTTAATTTTTAATTATTTAGATTTTTCATTAGTCAAATAAGTTCAAAGATACTTCTCAATTCTTAATATTAGTCTGACAATTAAACTGAATAGAAATATAGAGTATTTTTAAATTAATAAATCATTAATATTTTACATTTATGCATTTTTCATTTGCTCATTATTATGATGCCCAAAATATTTTGCAAGAAACTTTAAATCCTTTTAAAATTACTTATAAGGAAATACACTTATATTTGCAGAAGTACAGATCTAAGTAAGTATTCTGAGGGGACTTTTACTTAGTTTGCAAATTCTGAGTTTAATTGTAAGAAAATATAGACCTTTTGTCCTCTGTTTCTCAGTTACAAACATTTGGTAATTAATTATTTCCTTTCATAAATGCAAGGTGGGGGAAGAGGGTTGGCTAAAACATTTAAAACTGACTTACTAGTCTGAGCCATGGAGGTTACCTGGAGAAGGTGATGATGGTATTTCTGGTCAGGTATTTCTGATTCAATCTTTTACTTCCAAGCAATGTGATACAGAATACAATAGATTAAGTTAAATAAGATACCTCTTCTTTCCCAGTTCCAAGCCTTTTTTAACCATTCCTCAACTCAAAAACCTTTTTCTGTGTTTTTTTTTTAAAAATCCCCCTGTACTTCCAAAGTGCCCCTTGAGGGGCTTTCACCAGAGTCTGTGAATGTGAGGCTTCTTCCAGTTGATTGAAGAAGACTTCATCTCCTGATCAAGAGGTTTATAGCAGATACCAACTACAAGAGCAGACTGTATTGATCTGTGCACTGATCTTCACCCATCAGCTTTCTTCTGACTCCTGACTTATCCCAAGGCAAAACAGCATACAATTCAGTTGCTCTCCGTCACATGGAGGGCAACTCTCCCTCTTTGCCTTCCTATCCTCCCCTTCCTAAAGAGCCTTCCTAAGACTTTTCCACTGTAGGACTCGGGTCATGTGAGCCATCCCACCATGTCTTTGTCATACCAGCAAAGTCATAGCCCTGCAGCTGCACACTGACTTCTGATTCTGGTTAGTTCCCTATGCTGCACACATAAGTGTACCAATTTCCCAGAACAAGCTTGAGCAGCTTCCCAATAAAACTGTTGTGCAGGCATTTATTTCTCTACTCATTGTTCATTGCTGGTTCAAACAGGTATAAAAAGTTAAATGAAGGCAGGTAATTATCTTTAATTTATAATACCACTGAAAGATGTATCTGTCCTCACCTTTCTTTTTTCCAAGATGCATGTTTGAGAGTGAGTTTCCAAATTCATCCTGAAAATTTCCATCTGAAGGCTCTGTTTTGTTCTGCTTAGGCCAAAACTACACCCAGACATAGGTCTTTTTCACCACAGCTAAAGTCTGCTAACTCATGCTATATTAAAATTCAGAAAATAAGTGACAGTAAAATTTCCTCTGAGTGGGTAAGTGTATGTGTAAACTGCAAGTTCACACTACACCACTAACAATTTTCCAAATGTGGGATATAGTGTCATTTATATATGTAAAGAAGAGCTTGTACCACACCAAGAGGAGGTTCAGCATATTCCACAGCTGTTGCCCAGCCAATAGGCAACACGTACAAACTCCCAGGTGTTCCAGGAGACCACACCACCCTAACCCTTTTTATTCTGCTCTTATGGAATTCAAGGCTTCCACTGCTAGTATCCTTTACAATCCAACACTGACTATCCTCTGACTGAACTTTCTTCCAGAGGAAAGAAATATCTACTACCAATACTCTGGACATGGATTCTGAGTTAGCTAAAAAAGAAAAAGTAGTGGCTTGTGCTAGGAGGGCTATATTTGATTTCTTGAAGATCAGTCTGGTCAGTTAGAGATTAGTCCACAAAAAACAAAGGCTCAAGCATGGCAAAACAAGAGCTGAAGGGGTAGAAGTGGCTTCAGGGATGAACAGAGCTCAAAGTATCAAATTATTTAAGTCAGAAAAAACTTCATCTTTGAGCTAGTAATTGCTAAACCTATTTTTCAAACTTTGCATGTAATAAACCATATATTAAATACCTCTGTTATTTAACTGTTCTGGCAAGCCAGGTAAAGCGATAAGTGTTTCGTGAAAATTTTAGCTATCTTTATCCTTTTATATTTGAGTTCATGATTTTTTGGTTTTAACGTTGTTAACACAAAAACTGAAGGCCTCATCAGGAAGAATCTGCTGCATGTAACCCCAAAAGAGAGATAGTACCTGAAGCAATGTCCTTGGACAATTTCTGAATTAAAAAAAAAAAAAAAAGAAATAACAAACAACCCACAAAAACACAAACCATCAGCATGAAAACTTTATTTGAAACAACATCTGTTTTCAAGGACTTCCTCAGTCATGCTGTTCCCCTTGCAAAGTAAGCTGGTGCATTCTGACTCCCTAGGTTGTGGTACTGCAACATTAGGAAAACTCTTTATGGTGGGCATCTGTTCAGTTGTAGTTCATACACATGAAATATATTCTAAACTCCAGATATGAACTAATCAATTAATTATTTCTTTACAATTTGACAGGGAATATATTAATTTAATATAGTTGCCGCTATTTTCTATTGTTATTGTAACTTGCTCCCAGAGATTCTTGCCATGAGAAGTGTAATGTTTATATTGATAAATAAAAAGTATTTACTCTTTGGAAAATAGTCAAGAACATCATTTTATTTAGATTTACTGCAAGGAGTTAAAACCGGTATGGTTTTTGAACTGTAATTATTACCATAGTTTGTTCACCAAGTGTAAAGTAGTTATGATTGAATCTAAGCACAAAATACTATTAATTATTAAGAACAAGATCTATAAATTCCAGGGAAACAGTGGCAGTTTTAAAATGTTGAGGGTATAAACATAACTGGAAGGGGGAGGGGTGGAATTTTGCTACAAAATATGGAATTAAAATGCAGTCCCATTGTCTGCTGTAATATGCTGCAGGAGTTCCCTACAGGATTTCCCTCCTATGGTAGCTGCTTTAGTTTCGCCCTTCCCATGAAGAGCTGAGGTTTCAAAAAAAAAGAAAAATTAATTCCCTGTTTTTAATTGGTAAACTTATGTCAACATAACATGAAAAGGAATTAGTAAATAGTCAAAAATGCTCTGTGATACTTACATTATTCATTCACGTATTTTTTCTGGTTGTTGTGTTTTGTTAAATTAGGAATATATATATAGGAGATTATTTAATTCAACTAAGGTTCATACCTTATACATTAAGTTTCACAAACTGACTTTCACAGGTTTAAATTAACATGTGTTCTATACAGTGTGTTGTAATGCATACATTCTAATGTGAGAATCCATTAGCAACCTCTATGTCAAAAAAATACAAGATAAACCATGTTAGCATTCATGTTTTTGTAGTAATTTTACTATTTTCAATTTGTACTTCATGCACCAAGACACTCCTGCTCTGTTGTATTGCAGGGGCCCTTTCATGTTACTTTTTTGGTTTCATGATTGTCATTCCTCTCAGGAACTTACATTGAATGTGTTTTTCAGTGATAGAGAGATTTCTCCCTCGAGCCAGCACAAATGAAATCTGAAAACTAGAAATATGTGTAACTATCCAAAACTACTTTTGACTAGTCAGCATACTGAGTATACTTCTAGTATCTTCCTGCACATCCTCTTACAGTCTGCTCCAATAAATTGGACTTGAATGGTTTATGTTCAGTCAGTAGTTTTTCTGCTGCCTATCAATAGCAGTGCATGAAGTTCTATATTATGCCATGTTGTAGGCATAATGTAACATGACACATCCTAATGTTAAAGGCATGCAGTAATAACAAGTTACTGCAATACAGACTGGGAAACCGCCTACATGGATATAATCTGACAGGTGCAAGCTTACTTTGCCTAGCCTTGAACCAACGGGACATGAGCCGGCTATAGTCAGGAAACCACATGAATCTGTTAGTATGGAAATTTCAGCAGCAGTGCTGCAAATCAGAACCGGGTTTTGTCCGTCAGGACTGGGGTGAGGCAAATCAAACTTATTTCTGTAAATATGTTGCTGTCATTTCTGTGTCTAAGTGTAGTTATTTTCATTACTTGTATAAAGCCCACATTTTTTGTTCGTGTTTATCTATTTCCTTATTCTGTGATACCTGATGAAAATAACGCTCACAACTTTATACTGATTTCACTGTAACTTTTGTTTCAGTCTATGAAGCCTCGTAAATTCTTTAAAATGAATGCAAAACGGTGAACTTCTTTCCAACATCATCTTGTTAGTTTCCTTTTTGCATCACCTCTAGCACAGTAAGAAATTAAATCTTCAAAGTATGATGCCAAATGACACCCTCAGTAAATACCTTTCTAAATATTTGCAATAAGAAATACAATTTTCAAATTAAGCTAAAGTTATGAACAAAAAATTCATAGTTAAAGTATCAACAAAATTGTAACCACTTTTCCATGCATGTTTTTCTTCTATTTTTTTTTACATGTCAGTCTACAGTAGCAACATAAATAAGAGGATTAGTTGCCCCGCTCTGTTTTACTGCCAGAGGTTCACAAACTCCGTC
Organism: Corapipo altera; assembly: GCF_003945725.1. Taxonomy (NCBI): domain Eukaryota; kingdom Metazoa; phylum Chordata; class Aves; order Passeriformes; family Pipridae; genus Corapipo; species Corapipo altera. The sequence goes on along the minus strand of NW_020884876.1, from coordinate 9,037,639 downwards.
CATTCATTTAACTTTGGATAGTTCTGCATTTTCATGCCTTATTTTTCTATCACCTTTAAATTGGCAAAAGCCCTACTCCTCTTCTTTGATCCAGTCATTCATTGTCTGCCTCCAAAACTGTAAACACCACTCTAATATACTCTCCACTCACTCAGGTTTACAATCTGGCTCTCAGCTTCCCTTACTTTGAGATGAGAGTACTGAATAGATTCCAGTCTTTCAGGGACAAAGTCTTCCCTTAACAGATGGATGATAAATGAGCAAGGGTTACACATTACCAACTGGCAGGTGATAAACCCATCAAAAATATAGCAAACAAGATCTGCCAAGGCAGCTCTTTCTGGTTTCCAGGTACTGCTGAGTTCCTTCAGTGGTAGTTCTTCACCCTTGCTGATTACTTGGACATTGTCTACATGAGTGACAGGTTCCTGCAAAAAAACTTAGTCCAATCCTTTTTCCTCGTTTTAACCAGAGGCTGCAAGCTGATTAAAAACAGTCCCTATATTTTTACCTCCTTTTCTGTAAAATTATGTAAGAAATTCCAGTTTCTAATACTCTTCCACTCGTTTCAGAGAAAATCTAGAAGCCAGCTTTAGGTACTAAGTTCACTGGTGTGTAAATAAATTAATTGGGTTAACACAAATTGCATTTAGATGCAGCAAAGAACAAGCGTAGATAAGAGAACTATGCTCACAGAGGCTCTCTTTGCAGAATTGGAGATTCTGCCACAAAACTGTCAGCCGAAAATTCTTTGTAGAATTTTGGTTACAGATAGAGGCCAGTTGGATTCAGCAGAATCTTTGAAAGAGCATGTAGCATACTTTAATGTAGAACTATTTCAATTCTGGATACTCATTTTGAACCTGCTCAACTGTTTTAGAGCAGCTTTTTAAATACAGGTTTGCTTTTCATTCCTAGTGTGCTGTTATACGTGTATAGGTATGTATTCTGAGATTATGATAGGTAATCAAGTCAGTTGAAATAAAACAGTAATTATCTTGGGACACAGTTGTACTATATATATAATAGAATTTTTATTTCATCTGTAGGAAACTTCCAGTGCAATAAAATATCTGTTGTTTAAACATATTTATTAGGAATCAAAAGGAAAATAAAAATCAATCTCATTTGTTCCAACAGTGACTAAGAGACACTTTTGCAAAGTTCTAAAATCTCCTTTTAACACCAGAGAACTCCTTATTGTGTTTTTAGATTCTCCATAATCACACTCTCATTTACAGGCCTGACATGACAGTTTGCACCTGAAAAGTTATCCATTATTGGATGACAGGAGATAAACCCTTCAAAAGGCATAACAAACAAATACAAACCATTTGAAGAGTGGCATTATCCTATTTCTGTCAGGAAGTGTGAGCAAATAACCAAGAGTATATCATGTTTACAAGGAGGAAGACATTTCTTTATTCTTCTTTTAAGGTTGTCTCTTTAATCTGGACCTGTAGCAGTGGATTTGACGTTTTGTAAATGGTAGATTTTATCAGGAGTATGGTAAAGCATTTTACCAAGTTATCTTCCTCACATCAGTGACATGAAACTAGAAGATTGGTAATTCTTTTCCCCTCTCATTTCCAATAACCCGTAAGTATCTGCCGTCACAAATAAATGGTGGTTTCACTCTTCTTGCCCTTCGCCTACAAGACAACAGATATATAACCATAGATAAAGCATGCATGTACATAAGATGAGCTCTTTACTTTGTCTTCTTTTTTTAATATGCATTTCATTTTATGTTCTAAACATTTTTGCCTATATACTATAGAAGGTGATCAGTTTAAATGTGCGAGATGTAAAATGCTTTTACATCTAGTAAAAACAAAGTTTCAAAAGTAGCCGCTAAATAAAGATGTAGATAATTTTTAAGATTTTTTCTTACATTCACTTTTAGATACTCTGATAGCTTTTTATCCAGACAGTTTAAAAAAAAATTAATTACCTATTTAACATTTCCCCAAAGATTTCTCTGTAAGTAAAATAGATTCAACACCCTCCCACCCATCCCCCAGGGCCAAAGCAAGTCTTCTGTAGCATCAATTATATCGTGCTTCTCACAGAAAAATTTTCTCACTCTATACTTGGGTTTCATATATCTTACCTTGTCCTAGTGATGAGCTTATCAATATATTTTGTTGCTAAGTCATTATGGTCCTGATGCATATTTTGGACCACATTCTCATGTTCCTCCTACATTGGCTTTAAATGAGGTTGTTTTGGGAGTGCAATCGGGATTTTCTGTCCCTATTTATGGCTGGAGAACCAGATCAAGCCTGGGATTTGGTGTTTTAAAGGATTCCCATTGTATTTGTAGCATACCCATAGTTCTCTTCAGACTGTAGATTGAGTTTGTTGTGATAGTCTCTGATACTCGAGCAGTTCTTTGTAGGCAAGATTTATAACTGATTTGCCTTAAGTTTAAGAACGCAAATTTAGAAATTGTATCTGCTTCTGCTATGTATCCTTTGCAAAATGTTTATCATTTTTTGTTGATCATTGGATCCACTGGTTTTTTCTGTTTGTATAGATTTTAGTGTCCTGTGGGGGAAGGGAATATATACATTAACTTATATTTATATAAAATTATATCTATAGGCCCTTCTAAGATCTCCCAGCTGAGACAGGCAAAGTAAAAAGAGTAACCAACACAAGTATCTGTATACAGAGCAAGACTTCTAAGATTTCTGTTATCAAAGCTATATTCATAGAATCTCACAAGCTTCTTATAAAAACAATTCAGGAAGGAGTCTGCAGAGTGCATTATATTTGAGGAATCAGTAGCAAGAAATACAGATGTGGGTCAACCTCTGCAAGTATTTCAGGTGCTGGTTTCAGTGAAAGCTGTGTTCAGTTTGTGTTGGGAGTTGCTGGCTGTTGGATCTCAGTTTGAGATGTAGCCTTGCTGATCACTGCACTGAAACTAGGAATATTGCTGTTTGCAGAAAAATCACAAATAATGTGAACACAGAGTATTTGCTCTGTCTGGAAATCTCAGGTCTCTACTGATGATATTTTTCTATAGGAGTGTACTAACTATCAATATCTGACATAGAAAAATATTAATTTCTGAAGATATTCTACTTCAGGGTGGAGTAGATTCTTCAATATCCACATCACTGACATTTAATTGCTATTTCAATTAATTACTGTAGACTATTGAAACTAGTGATAAAGGATTATATTTTCAGCTACTAATCATGCCCTTACCCTCCCTTTTTCTCCCTGGCTTATTCACAAAAACATCAAATTTTCAGTGTTTCTATCTTGATACATTCTATAAGAATTTGAATGTGATAAAATTGTTATTGCTGAAGCCTTCACATGTTCATAAGAAACATTTTAGAAATTGAAGGCAGGGTGGCTTAAGAAAACTGAGTGCATTTTATTGTAAAGGGCTTGTATTTGATGCCTCTCTTCTACTTCTTTAGAAGTAGCACTTCTATTCTGAAATGTCATGAAGGAATTATACTGCTCAATATATACATGTAATGCAGTTATCTTACAAAATCAACCAAGATAATAAGTTACAAAGCAGTAAAACTAAAAGAGATTGGATTAGTAAATCACCTCATTCCAACAAAATTGTATTTCTTAATGTCTTACAGAAGACAGTAGATTATGCTTCCATATGACACTTACATACTAGATGTATATGTTCATTTAGAACCTGTAATGTTATATACTGTGTTCTATATATATATATAACATTAAATACATATAGTGTTATATTACTGTATATAATACTACAGGGGAAAAACGTATAGCTGTGAGGGACAGGTTCATTTTCTTACATGGGAAGATCATGTTTATGCATAAATTAAACATTATCAGAGCTGTAGTTTTGGTGCTCTCAACTGTAATGTGGATGAAAAAATACTGTTAGTTACAAAACCAGAAAGAAAAACTTACTTGCAAAATAGGAATCTTTCTTTCAAGTTACTTGTGTAGGAGAGGTCAGGACAGCAACATGAAGGGTTTAATGACATATGCTTGAACATCAAAAGCTTAAAAGAGTAATTGGAGTCTTTATGCAAACTTTTTAAGATTCTTATGCTTCTCTGTCTCAAATCTTTCTACAATACTTATATCTCTCAGTGATCATGGCTTTACTCCACTCTACTATGTTGTGTGCTACAAGGACATCAGATGATTCCTTATGTGCTTGAAGTTTCAAACAGTATTTTGTTTTACAAAGAGATAGAAAAGTGGAGGGAAATATAAACAAACACGCATAAATGTCATCATTATATTTTTGCTGTTTGTTCTGTCTCTGTATCTATTTAACAAGTAGAATGCATATTAAAGTAGATTTGAGTCTTATTTTCTAAATAATATCTTCTAAATTATTTTAGAAAAAAATGCTAATTATTCCCCCAGGAATAACTATTAACTGATTTCACTATGTCTATATGCAGTTCTTAATAGGCAAGCAGGAAGTTTTCAAGATGGATACAACTTAATTTTTTTGCTACTCAATAATTAACAGACACAGATACACACACATGCATGTAATATCTTTTTACAAAAGAAAAATCAGGTCAGATTTTAACAGGGACAGTTAGCCTTAAATTCTGTTGCTGTCTAGATAATGTCTGACAAGAGGAGAAAGTGACTATCTATTTGATATTAAAAGTGAAGAGGTGAAAATAACTCTGCACACAATCCCATCAGTTACCTGAAGATGAATAAGATGAGAGACTGAGAATCCCTACCCATTCAATTCATAGCAATGGTAGGTTTCATTGAAACTATAACAGGTTTTTGAAAGTCTACAGAAGTGTGACTTTGTTGACATTCTTTTATATTCAGTGAGGAATATTCATGTCTGAAGTTATGCATCGCTGATTATTGTGTGAATGTGGGTATCTGTCTCACGGATACACACAGAAGCCAGGCAGTAATCCCAAGGAAATATCATTGTTTTATTTAATTAACAATTTTTATTAAGTCTTTTAACTGTCTTGCATTGGGGTTATTGTCCCCATAAGGACTTTCTGCCTTCTCAAAGAAAAATAATATCACATTATTTATAAATATTATACATTTATATTATGTTATAGATTATATAAATAATATAATATTTATATATTATTTATATTATTTCCCTTTATATGTGAAGGGATTTTGCTCAAATCTATTCCACAGCTTTTGGATTCTTGCCAGAAATATTCTCCATTCATGAAGGTGGCAAAGATACTTTTTAATAGTATGTGTCAAACATTTGGCATCATTTTTATTTTAGTACTTTGCAATTTCCAGTATAAAGGTTGTGAGACATGTACACATGCATGCAGTGACATTAAGGCACTGCACACTGTATCCAGATCTTATGAGCCCCACAGACTATAAATTAAATTATTTAATATTTGAATTTTAGACTGGGCAATATTTTCTTTGGTTAGGACAACAGTTTTCTGATTAATGTTTTTAATTTAAGCAATGTCTAATACACACAATAATAAAAGTGACAGTTCAGCTTATAATGAGTTAAGGATGTTTCTCAGAATACACAAGAGGTTTTTAAGAGACTTCCAAAGTTTATTTTTACAGAAAAGAAGCCCACAAATTAACCCAAATATAGTTTTTTTCATCTTTTACTGTGTTTGTATATCTCTAACTTTAATAATCTCAAGGTTGTATTATGAATAGTGCTTGCACTTTTTCAAGGCTGTATTCCAGTTAAAATAGTAAAATAACATTAAAAGAGTAAAGTAACACTTGCCAATGACTGCAGTGATAACTAGGAGGAAAGTAACACATACAGGATTGTTAATGGTCCAGTTTCATAGAAGTTAATAAGAAAAATAATTTATACTGAAAGAATTTAAGTATTCCATACATACACACCACCAGTTTTTTTAATTCCTACAACTTTGATGGAAGTCAGTGGTGCCTGCCCTTCATACACAGAATCCAAATGTCCCATTTGTATCAGTTTACACCTTTCTCTATTGACCCACATTTTCTGTTGCTGGAGGAGGAGCCAGGCTCCTTTTCACTCTTTCGTGTTAGCCCTTAACTGATGTGGTGGATCTCTGTTCTGTGAGGTGGAGCATGGCATTATCCTGGCCAGTTTTCATACTGGCCTCTGAGTTTGTCCAATTCCAAGCAGATGAAATGAATCTCCTGCAGTACAAATAAGTGTCTTAAAAACAGTTGTCCAATAAAATTTTATACTGATAGGTTTACAAAACAAGCTTTTAAGATGTTAGTCCTTTTCAGCAGAGTTCACTGATAATGTCAGGAAACAATAGCCTATGTCAGTGAAGACTGTAGTGTGTGGAAGTAAATGTATTAAATGTGGAGTCGGTGACAGCCTTGATCCCCATGAAGAGGTAAATATAAATAAATACCCACTGTAGTTTTTCTTTTTTATCTGGCTGACCTCCACTGATGTAGCTGAGCTTTCCTCTTGTGATATTTGCCAGGTTATATAAAAAAAGATATTTTGTTTCAGCCTCCAGGTTGAAATGATGAAACATAAAGCCTGCAGAAGCCTGATGGATGTGGAACAGCTGGTGGGCTGTGGCTCAGCCCCAAAAGGAAGTCTGAGAGTTTCAATTGGTGCTATGATTAAAAGTGAAAGATGAATAAATTTTTTGGCTTTACACTGATGTGTAGAAATCTGCACAATGTAAATCTACTGATTCAAATATTTTTGAGAACATATATTGAGATGATTTAGTGGAGTGGCACATTAGAATTGGGTATTTCCTGGTAAATAAAGCTGACATTTAACATACAAAAGTGGCAATATGTTGAAAGAACTATGGTATTTTTGCTTTTTAAATATCTGGTATCTGAGCTACTTTGTACTGCAAATAACTGAGGTATGCAGCTCTTACCAGAAAAAAAAAAATACAAAGAAAGATACTGGGAAAGAAAAGGGGAGTAGAGAGTGAAACATTTGATATGAAGAGGCCAAAAACTGGAAACCTGCAATGCAGCCAAGGAGTGGTGAAAGAACATGAGGAAAAGCCACAAAACCCAAGAAAAAACAGTATTTAAATGTCCTAGATACACATAATGCTTTACTAGCTGTTGGTTTCTCTAACAAGAAATAAACAGTTTTCCTGTGAGGGTGATTTCATAGACAAAGGAAAGTGAGGGTATGTTACGAGGGAATGCACTAGAAATGAAAAGCTCAGGCAGCTTTAAGAGCAACAAAAATGATTCATGAAGTAAGTGGGGCAGAGGTAAGACTTTTTCTAAGGAGACAGACAAAAAAGTGAGAGAAAAATATTATTTGGGGAATCATGGACCATGGAAGAAATAAGGATAAAATGAAATAATGTTAGATTTATTCTGAGAATACTTCAGAATATTCAAATAGGGAAGAGAAAGTTTAGAAACATAGAATTCTTGATAAATATATATTAACCTCACTGTACATAGAAGACTGTAAAAGCCCAGATTATGTAAAATCAGGGTTCTGCTGAAATCAGTGCTCAAAATCTTCAAGAAAGGCTGGATTTCACTCAAAGGACATAAAAGCATGGAGAAGAATTTGTTAGAACAGCAGATAGCATCCTAATGACCTAATAAAAAGGAGGAAATTGTTTACAAGTGTAGAGACACAGAACAGAATGAACTTGAAGTAGAAGCTCAGAATACTGATCCCAAAGCTCAGAAAAGTTACATATTTTCCTGGCGTTACATAATTCTGATTTAACATCAATGAAATTGATAAATGGATATTTACAATGGGTTTTATTTCACATATATACAAAGCTGAATGTGTATTCAGTATATTCAGATGGACTAGTTCTGCATGTGTGGTATATTTAGCAAATTTAAGTCAGGGTTGATATTTAAGTAGACATTATAATAAACCTCAGTTAAAATCAGTCATGCCTCAAAGCTTATAGAAGTCATTTAAATACAAATTTAAACACAGTTGCAGAAATAATATTTTTCAGAATATTCTAAAAGTAGACCTTTACCATACATAGTTAAATACCCTTTAAATACATTATACTTGGTGTTTGGGGTTTTTTGATTGTTTGTTGTTTTTTGGGGTTCTTTTAGGCAGCATAAAATGGCTGATAAATAGTCAAATACATTAATCTCTAAAAGTCTCCTCATTTGCAGATACCTGAAGTACCATGGGATGTTATATTGAATATATATATGAAGTGCAAATATCTGTCTGACATCTGACCTGCAAAATGCCTTTTCAACCAAGTCAAATCCTGCAGAAATTTCAGCGCTCTGGAATTTTCTGGGTTTGTTTTGGATTTATTCATAATAATCTCACCTCTTCATATGTGAGAGGCTTAACAATCTTCAAACTTGCTCATTTTCCCTGTATCTCTTGAAAAATTTAACCCAGTAGGTAAACTCAAAATGCAGATGTAATCACATCTTTCATTCAGCAAAGTAACTCCATGATTTGCACACTGGTTTCCTATGGATAATTGAATTTTAAGTTGCTTGTATTAAGATTTTGGTAGGAGCTCACCCATTTTCAAACACTGGACACACAGAAAGAGTTTCTAGGAACACCCTTATAAATGGGAAAGAACCTTAAAGCATGACAGTGTATTAAGGATTTTCCAATAATATTTCTCCTCTATGGATTTTCTGTGAGATGCAATCATGGTACATCTTCTTGAGAGGGCATGAGCATCTTTTGTCTTGCTGTCTGACTTTATGAGACATTTAGAAGTGTCTTGTTTTGAAAAACTTCATCTGCTCATCAAACTGGTTGAGTAGCCAAGAAATTCAAAAGTTCCTGTGTGGAGACTAGAAGCAGAAAGGCAGTACCCTAATTCCTTGTAATTTGTTCAATCATATTCATAATAAAAAATCTATCCCATCATTAAGAAAATAAAAGATTAAAGAAAAGAAAAAATGGGTATTTTTGAGCATATTTGTATAATTCCTGTTTTCTTAATGGAAAAAGTCAGAGACTGAATGCCAGCTGCAGCTGGAACCCTGTCTGTCCTGTGCATATTGTCTTTACAGCCAATATTTCACTCAGAAGTATTATGTTTCATTTAAAAAAGAAGCTCTAATATGATGCATTCCCAACTTTCTAGCTTCATAGGTGTCATGTAGCTGAAATAATACATTAAGTATTACACATGTACTTCAGGAATTATATGAAGTATGGTTTATATATGTTTTATACAATGCAGGACGTTAAAATTAAAATAAGGTAAATTCTATGTATATGTAGAAAGTTATTGTTATCTTTCCTTTCATATTCCTAAACTGACTTTACTAGTAAAATTTTCAGAGTGAGTGCTCATATTCATATTGCATACAGTTCCCTTTTAAATTAGGGGAAACATTTTTTTTCTATAATGCTAATATGTAATACTGGGCAGTGTTAGCACTGACTGGAACCGGTTTTAAATATTGTTTAGACCTACTTCGAATGACCCACCAGGACAAAAACTGTGCTCAGAGGTGGGTGTTGTACGACTAACGTGTTCTTTGGAATGGGAGGGTCTTGTTTCCCCTCCAAGCTGGAGCTGCCGCGGCTGCCCAGCCTTGGGAGTTTGGCCTCGGGTTGCTGAAGGAGGGACAGCGGCGGGTCCTGAGGGGTATCCCGGGCGATGCCGTCCCGGGATGCGCTCGGTGGCGGCGGGGACGGGCTGTGCGCCGGCCCCGGGGCGGCCTCTCCAGCTCCCTGTGGAGTGCGGCCCTGGGTATCACAGGTGCCCTGCAGCCGCATCCCTGGGAAGAAAATGGAATACTCCAGCCCGACCGCTCGCCCGTGGCAGGGCTCCGGACGTCCCTCTGTCTATTAAGTCCAGGTGTTTTCCCAGCAGATAAGGGGAGAACGGCGCACACCCGCACCTGGACCCCTCTGGTGGCCCCCGCAGCCGTGTGTCGCTCCTGCCCCAGCTCTGAGCCTTGGGTCCGAAGCTCTTTGTAGGCATTACTGTCACACTGGAGTGTGTTTGCCTTGCATTGTTCTTCTGAAATCATAGGTACTTGCTCTCACTTTCAAATACCAGGTTACCTTTTCCTGTCCAAAATTCACGTAACTGGTGGGCTTTTATGGGAAGGATTGCTCAAATTCCCACAAAAACTTTGTACTCTGGCGACTGCATTACTCAGCCCCATATTTCTCTGAGGTTACTGACAGTGAAGAAGAGACAGCTGCAGGGAATATTCCATTTTTGCAGTAGAGATCTTGGCATATTAAGTTAAATAACTAATGAGAGGAGACTTGCTCTACTACAGGAGGGTGCCAACTGGAGAGTCCAAAATGCTCCTTTCAGTTGTATGTTCCTCTCAGCAGTTCTTCATACAGAACGAGACACTGCAGAGATGCCAAGCAGTCAGTTAAGAGAGTTTATGTCCTGAAATGTCTCAGGAAGACTGACCTGAGGACCATTCTCAAACCCCTTCAAGCATTTCCAGAGGGAAATGCTACTAGGTTTGCAAAGATATATAATACAAAGGAGAGCTGAAAATGTGTTTTATCAAGAGCCATAAAAATTATTTGCGTGTGTGTAAATTGCAGCCAGTTTAAACACAGGCGAACAGATTGAACTTTGATTGTTGTGAATACAGAACACATTCTCATTTATATTCTTTGATTGAAAATCATTACTTTGCCTATAATTGCCATAATTTATCACATTGTTGAAATTTGCCAGTAATATGGTACTATTCATCTACAGTTCCACTCTAATTGCACATAATTAATTATTCACTTTGCTCAATTGCTAATTGCCTTTTAACATACACTTAAATATAAACATAAAAATACCACTTCAAAGAGAATAGAAAAATAATTTGTTAAATTTTTATATCTATTATAATTGTGGCATCTTAGAGTGAGGGATTGGTAGATCATGACTTAGTAAATTATGAGGGAGGAATTGGGCAAGGAAAAATCTCCATCTCTTATTGGAGTTGGAGGGGAATATTGTCACAAAGGGTGAGGAAAAGGCTGAGGAACTTAGTACCTTCTTTGCCTCAGTCTTTAAGAGAAAGGGACAGAGAGCTGAACAGACCCCCTGCAATCCAGGGGGAAGTAGTTAGTGGTCTGTTGCACCACTTAGACACTCAGAAATCCATGAGGCTAGATGGGATTCACATGAGGGTTCTTATGGAGCTGGTGGAAGAGCTTGCCAAGCCACTCTCCACCTTTTGTCATCAGTTCTGGTTGACTGGGGATGTCCCAGATGACCAGAGGTTGTCCAATGTACCACCCAGCCACAATAAGGGGTGGGAGGATCCAGGGATCCACAGGCCTGTCAGCCTGACCTCAGTGCCACAGAAAATTATGGAACAGATAGAGTGCAATCACATGGCATGTATGGAGCAACCAGGGGATCAGGCTCAGCCAGCATAAGTTTAGGAAAGGCAGGTCCTGCTTGACCAACCTGATCTCCTTTTATGACCAGGTGACCTGCCTAGTGGACAAGGGAAAGGCTATGGATATTGTCTACCTGGACTTCAGTAAATCTTTTAATACTGTCTCCCACAGCATTCTCCTGGAGAAGCTGACAGCCCATGGTTTAAATAGGTGCACAGTTCACTGGCTTAAAATCTGTATGGACGGCCAGGCCCAGAAAGTGGTAGTGAATGGGCTGGGCAAGAAGCCCAATGGCATCCTGGTTTGTATCAGTAATAGTATGGCCAGTAGGACTAGGGAAATGACTGTCCCTGTGTACTCATGACTGGTGAGGTACTATGTCTAGTTCTGGGTCCCTCACTACAAGAAAGACATGGAGGTGCTGGAGCATGTCTTGAGAAGGACGATGAAGCTGGGGAAGCATCTAGAGCACAAGTCTTATAAGAAGCAGCTGGGAAAGCTGAGATTGTTTAGGTTGTTTAGCCTGGACAAGAGGCTTGGGGGGACCTTATCACTCTCCACAACCACCTGAAAGGAGGTTGTAACAAGATGGGGGTTGGCCTCTTCTCCCAGACAACTAGTGACAGGATAAGAGGAAATGGCCTCAAGCTGTGCCTGGGGAGGTTCAGGTTGGACATCAGGAAGAATTTCTTCACTGAAATGGTAGTTAAGCATTGGAACAGGCTTCCAAGAGAGGTGGTGGAGTCATTATCCCTGGATGTATTCAAGAAATGACTGGATGTGGCACTTAGTGCTAGGGTTTAGTGGTGTTCAGTCAAAGGTTGGACTCAATGATCTTAGAGGCCTTTCCCAGCCTTAATGATTCTTTGACGCTATAAATTCCCTTGCTCTGTTTTTACAAACTTGAGTGCGCTCCAGAGCTACGTAACTGGGTACATTATAGTATATGAGGTGACAGCTTATAGGAGGAATGAACAAATAATCTGGTTTAAAATATCAATAATCTCATTCTTACCTCTTTGTATTTATGGTCTTTATTGTCTGAGGTTGAAGAGGGATGGCCCTAATCTTGACAGAACATTTGGTAATAAAAGACTGGTTTACAGCACTGTCAAATCCTTGGTTTTGCCCTTTCTGGTCTTGTATTACTGTAGAGAAAGCAAAACACATAATAATTTCTTAGTGCGTCAGCAAGTAAAAATAAGACTTTGTATGATATATATCAAAATTACACCTTTAAATGCAGTTTATAACACCATGCTTAGAAAGAACCAATAGTCTAAGCAGAAGAAAATCATAACATCAAAATGGAAATAATTTCCCTGAATTCAACTGTCTCTAGAACTTAGAGGTGTCTCATAATTAAGTAGTCATTACAATCCAATGTATACCTGTTAGCCCTGGTGCATATGTACATAAAATATGCATATATGCATATATCAATATATGCATATGTATATGCATGTATGTGTAAATTTCTACACTGGGATATATTTGAGAGTCTACCCAATCCAGATTTAGTATTCTGTATGTCAGTAATTAGTTTGTATTACCAGCATATCTCAGATATTAATAAGAAAGGCTGTTGCAAGAGAGCTAGCTGACGAAGTGGGGGGGTTAATTAGCATAAAAATCCAAAACCCGTGTATATGTATTTTATCATCATTATTTTGAGAACAATACTAATTGGAGAAAATAGTTTAATGGACTTATAAATGGACAAGAACAAACTGTACCTCAAAGATGATTGCAGCTCACTTAGGATTCAGAATGCCATCCCATTTTCATTCTTAGTATGAATTGAGTTTGTATTGTACAGTACATAAATGATTTTCCTCTACTTTTTAAAAGGCAATATGTATTAATATTTTAAACTGAAGTAATTGCTTCTTGTTCAGCAATGGGTTTCATTTATGAGTGTTTGTCCCTAGCAAATGGAAAGTATGGTTAATCTAAGTTAAAAATGGATTCTTTAAATAGCTCTAATTACATTCTCTTTATATTTGTATGTTTTAGACTCTTAAGATTTAATCAGTAGCAGTTCTAACAAACCATAATGTTTATTAGCTGGTTTTAAATTATTCTTATGGATGATAGTTCAATGAGAAAATAAATTATGATTTGCCTACTATAATGCATGGTAAATAAAATATGGACCATCACAGAAAAGAGAAATTACATATTATATCATTTGATTTTTATATTAGAAAGACGGAGAGAGTGGCAGAAAACTTGGAACAGAAAAGGGAACAGCTTCCATTTCTCATTTTGATTATGCAGACTCTTTGTAATTTTGCATGTTTACTTGGTTGAATCAAAACTTTGGATTTTTCTTAACTTTATTTTGAATCAATCATAACAATTTGTAACTAGAAATGGCACTCTTTTATATGCTATTAACTGTACACTCCCAAATCATGGCTTGTATGAGGATCAGGCACAAAATTATTACTGAACCCTCTACTTTATTATCTTGCATAGAGCACCATGCAAGTAAGGAGATGAGTTCTTAGATAACCAAACAGTTCTTTTGCGTTGAAGTGTTCATATGAATAGAAAGACATGGTGCAATGTATATAATAGAATAAAGTGGTAATCTGAAATTCGTTAGTTTCATCTCTCTAGATAATGCATAAAGACTAACTGAAAACTAATCATCTTAGGTTTAATATCATACTTAATGAGATCACTTTTTAAGAATAAACTTTCAAAATATTTTACATCAAATGCTTTGAAGTGCAGTACTAAAATATATTAAATATTAAAAGGTAGAAAAAAGACTCAGGTTTTTTTAACTAAAAAGTAAGGAATGAAAAATGAAAATGTGTCTGGATTATATTAGTGTTATATATCTCTAGGCATTCAGGGTAGAGTTCTGCTGTTCGTGGTAACCAAAACCTGGTTACTTAAACACAGGGAGCTAAATTCCCTATTTGAATTTGCAATGTTCTTGTGATTTCTGGAAACAGGTTAGAAAGGGGTTATTTCAGAACACATTTGCCTGGAAGTGCTCTAAAGGGCTGGGCTGTTCAGGATTATCAGAATACCCTGCCAAGAAATGCCTGACGTACTATGTGTGATCCCAGAAAGATGAGGGTGAGTGGGCAGAGTGTGCCAGCTCCAGATCATCTGAATTGTTCTGCCATAAGGGGAGTTGTCAGCAGTCAGCAGAATTGTATTTGTTTTTTTTTAAATATTATTTTTTTATATAACTGAATTTTATTAGTCTGAAAACGGGCAGTGGTACTATACATTTGATTAATAGTTTCAACTGATTTTCTGTGGACATAAAGTCATGGTCACATTATGCACATTTCTCTCCGCTCCTCTCCCACCTCCTCAATAACTTTGAAACACGAGTGCTTCAACTAAATTTAGCTGGGGCTAGAGGTCTCAAAAATAATTATGTTCTGACAAACTCCAGGAGAAGAGAACATGTATAACCTCTGAGTGCCCTGTTACAGAGAAAACAGGCAACAGGAGATCAATCCCAGTCAGACACTGGAGAATCCACGTGGGGAGAAAAAAGCATTACAAATCTCCTAACTGCAAGGAAACCTTCAGAGTTTCTACCATCTTAAAGAGCTAAATTAACCACAGGTCACAGTCACACGAAAAACTGATCTTTTTCTGGTATTTCAGAGTTAGTAAGTTATGAACATTTAGAGGAAAAGAATACCTCTGAATTGGTTAAAAAAAAATAATTATAAATTCCAGCCTTTTCACTGGTGATATTGAAAGCATTCTTTGAAATACAGAACTTTAACAATCTGTAGACCTATTCTACTTCCATTGCAGTTACATTGTGTACTCAATCATTAAATGGAATAACACTTTTGTCCTTGTTAAGCTTATTGGATCTGAAAAAAAAAATAAACAAGGTTTAATAAAATCTAACTTTCAATTAGTTGATTAAAGCCGAGTCTCTTAAAATGTTATTTTCCTCTGTGACTCGAGTAATCTGTTTTTGTCTGATATAGAGTTGTTCAAGGCCTTATGGAGATTTCCAAGTTACCAGTAGAATATAAAATTAATTTGCACAAATCTATTTTAGTTTAATTCTCCTAATAAAATGGAAAAGTTCTGATTGTAAACTAAGGCTTTGCCTTTTTGTATATGAATATTTTGGGGTTTCTTACTGTAAGTTAACTGTCACAGTGAATTCTCTGCTATTAAAAGAAGTGCTGTCAGAAGGTTAAATAATCTAGTTTTAGATATTTAGGTCTTACTTATTCCCTATCATAGAAAAGATTAATAAAATGCAGTATTACAAAAAAAAATTAGACTGTGTCTTCTTCCCCTGTAGGGAGAGATTTTTACTTACAATGAAGAGGAAAATTCAGACAGGAATTCTTTACAAAGATGACAGCAGTGGTAGAGCTGGAAGAGCTCAGCTTTGCTCCTGTAAATAAATATTCATGTAAGACTAGAACATTGTATATGCTTCTTAAATTTAGCTTTGAATCTGGTTGCCAGCTGTGTTGATGCCAACATCTCCCAAATGTGAAAGCCTCAGCCTTGCTCAAACATGATTTTAGAAATATGTTCCTCCTTTAGACCTCGAATTTTTTTTCCATTATCGTGAAAATAAAAACTTTCCAACTTTAAAGACATACAAAGGTGAAAGGTTTGGCCCACAGAAAACAACACCTCATGATCAGGGAGATCTTGGCCAAAATATTGCTGGAAGCTAACCCAGTCATCTGGAAAAGTATTTCTATATAACTGTCCTATGCTCTTTCAAAAGTGTCTATAACCATCCGATACTGGAGGCAGAACGTTGGGCTAGGTCAAGCATTGGTCTAACACACTGGACCTGATTTTATATTGTGTTTCGTGGTCAGTATCTCAAAATCTGCTGCTTTTCATTTTGCTGTCTGAGTAACTCTAATGAGGAATATTCCAAACCTCATTACAGAAGATGAAATCAGGAATCTAGAAATCACTTTGATTCAATTCCTATTTACTCAGAAAAAGAAATTACAAAGGTTTGATTAAGATTAAAGGTCTTAACTCTGGGGAAACACATATGGGGGAGAAGGAAACTTCTTAAATCCTGAGAGGATATTGTAGAGGGGTGGCACTGCACATGTGCCTAGGGAGGCATGATAGTGGCCTCCTGAAAAAAAGAAGTGGTGGTAAAGAATTTGCAGCAGTAATGCATGTCATTTAGTTTAATTTTTGTAAAAATCCTAAATATGTAAAGCAAACAGGACAGTATTCTTCTGTTTCTATGTACTTATATCTAATACATACTGAATCTTATCTAGAGAGGGACATTTTTTAAAATTATTTTCCTTTATATTTAATTGTTACATTGTTTTCCTTTATATTTATTTTTTTAAAATAAATTCTGTGCACGGAAGGTCATATTTTTAAGTCCTCCATGCAGTTGCCCCCAATGACTAGTGCTCATGGGTTCTGTATTGACTCACATGATGACACTTTACCATACTGCTATGTTTCTTCGACCCACCTTGGAAGTTACATTAGCTCACTATAGATTTTGCACAGAAGATCAAATAGATTTAAATTTATTCATATGCCCTGTGATTCTGATGATGTTTTCCTCTTTTGTTTTGCAAACATGACATTTGCTTTGCAGTCCCCTAGCTTGAATAGATTTTGCAGAGAAAAAAACATGACAGTAATCCTTACCAGTTCTTTCCAATGGTTCTTTATTCCATTGTTCTTTTTTTGCCCTATATTATAGAATCAAATCTTTCATCACTGAGATTAGAAATAACTGAAACCTCTTCATTTTTACTGAACAGACTCTGCTATGCCAGAGTTATTTGCCTTTTAAAATAGTTAATTGCATACAGTTAGTATTCCTTGCCATATATGCCTGCATTCATCAAATTCTGAGTGAAAAATGTTACAAGACAAAGACTTATTTTCGGCATTTTAGAAAGCTGTTTGAATAGTACATTGATAACATCTCAGCAGGTGGAGGTCCCATATGATTTGACCATTCAAGACAACTTCTTTCATATGTGATTAATTCCAAGATCCATTTAATCCACCACATTATGGTGGTCAATTTGGGGCATCTGTGCTGATGAAAATGACTTTTGATTGTACCTAAATGGCTTTTACTTGCAGTACTCCATGCCAGTTAACTCTCCAGTTCAAAGTGAGGTAAAATAGAGTCCATTTTCTGGATAGGGCTTTTTTTTTCCCCTGGCTAGCTAATCAGCATTTATATGTCTGTCATCAAATTAGCTGGTTTGTAATCTCTGATTTAGAAATATTCCTAGATACTTAGTACTTTTCTTTTAAATATTAGATAAGTGGCATTTTGATTTAATTTATCATCACTTTTTCTGTGGTACATGTTAACATTAATCTCTGCATTACTAAACAAATAATCCATCATATGCATGTTGGCTCAACTAATCATGTACATATACAGAAAAACATGCTCTGGCCAAAGAATTTAGTAGGTTCTGTATTAGAAATGGGCTGCATGAAGACAGTATGCTTTAAAGACAGTGTGTGTTAAAGACTTTACCTTATTCCTTGCTTCCTAAACTCTGAAATTCACCTTTCAACTGATTTTCAATGTGCTGGCCATCTGTGTTTGAACTGAATTGCTATCTTGGCCAAGAGCTGGATTGTGAAATGATGCTGTAAGGATTAAGCCTTGGGTGACTACCTGATGAATGATGCAGTCTATCTTAACTGATAGGTTCAGCTGATATCACTCAAAAATGAGAAAAAAAGGGGGGGAGGAAGATAGATTTAAACTTCAGCTTTACTTATCTGCTTAAAAAAAGTCCATACAAAAACTCTTGCTGTAAAGATCAACAATTAGTGAGTACAAAACGGAGTCAATTCTTCCAAAAAAGAAAAAAGTGAAAAATGCATACATTAAATATAGAAAAAACATAATTTTTTTTCCCTAAGAAGTCACAAAAGATTGTCTGTAAATTACCATTTTGTACTGTGGAATGATTTAGCAAACTACACTCTTTGTAGCAAGACCACAAACAGCTAGAAAGTATTTCAAAAAGTATTTCAAAACATTGTTTTATTTCTGTTTTTAAACTCTAGAATTCATCATCACTTGCAGTTCCATTTGTTTCAGTGTCGGCATACAGGAACAAAAATTGTTTTAGAGATGCAGTTCATTATGGTCAGGGTTCTGACAGATCAGGAAACTCCTTTGCTTCCCAGTTGGGTTACTAAGTGTCTTGAATGAATAGGAGACAGAAGAATATGGCCATATCTTTTTGGTATTGGAAATTTGACAGAAAAGTCATGTATATCCTTATATGAAGGCATTTCCAGTAGAAGCCAGGTTATCCCTTTGAAATTTTTTGAATCTTTAAACTTGCTCTTTCTAGGTTGTACTCATTACACTTCTTGGAGAGCTCTGCTGTCTGCAAGTGTAGACACACCTTCAAGTTGATCTTTCAACAAGCTAATAGATACTGTATACTTGCTTTACCTTATTAATTTTATGTTAAGCCATGTATAGATGTATAGTACCTTTCCAGTGAAATTCAGCAATCTACTTAAAAACTGATATCAGAATTGTACCATGAAGAGTTTTTTTGTTTTGTTTTTTAGGATTTGAACAATATATTTTTTTAATGTATCTAAAAGCCATAAGTAACACCTCTTTCCTGATCTCTTGAATATATTGAATATTTGAAGCCATTGTCTAGTTAGGTTTCTACCTAACCCTATCATTTGTCTGGCTAAACCAGAAGGTGCAGCCTGTATTTTTTTACTGAGACCATAACACATTGTCCTGCTGTTCATTGTACCGTCTGGTTTACTGGTATATCTTTTAGCTGTCAATGACTATTACATCTCATTTACATTAGTAGACACTGTCTTAAGAACCATGAAATATTCTACCTTTTAAGTCCCCTTTTGGACTCTGCAATGGTACCTGGGAACCAAGAAAATTCAAGGGAAGTAGAATCTCTCAGTAACCGATTTTTAAAAGACAGTTTTTTACTTTAAACATATGATGTGATGCACAAATAAAGATCAAGGTGATGCAGATATGATATGGAATATTCATATGTTAGTATGCATGGAATTAATTCATTTAGTATTAAGGGGATAATAAGGAAAGCAAAAGACGTGGAGTAGATGTTCATGTTTAAAACTGAAAATTTACTTCAAAGAATGCTAACACGAAATGAAGCCATAAGGGAAGGTCTTGTTTAACTAAATTCAGAAAGTAAGTTTCAAAGAATTAGAAGTTTTCTCATGAAAAAAAGTTAAGTGCCAGATGAACACAGTGTTTTCACAGTTCTGAAACTCATCTTATCATTAATATAAAATATAAAATTATCCAATCCATTATTAAATTAAATTATCTCAAGGTAATAAATAAATCCAAAAAACAATATAAAGTTGTCCAAGTCAAAAATTAATTCCTCTACTGGCTAGTTTGCAACAGCTGGGTTTTTGGGTTTTTTTTCTGATAGTCTTTTCACCTCTAATATTTCATGGACATCTTAATCCTTTCACTAAAAGATGAGTGATTCTGCCCAAGTTTTCCCTTGTAATTGCTAAGGTAATAATGTGTTATCTTATTCCATCTCTTAATATAGTCCTATATTGATTGTGTTATCTGAAGCTTAGCAATGCTTGCAGGCCTTCTGAAAGGCTGAATCTTGAGACGTCTCCAGACCTATATCTTTCTGGTTTTATCTTCTAATGGCAATTCCTTCACCAAGACTGAGAATTTTATGCCTTGGTAAGCATGAACACCTTCTGACTATCTCCTTTCTGCAACCTCTGAAATGAACATTTTGCTTTCTTAACCCCTGTTCTTCAGGACTTTCACTTCAGGATATTAGCTATATCTTTGTCTCAGAGTAGCCACTAAGACTCCCCTGTTCCAACTCCTGGACACTGACTTGGGGCTTTTGGCGATATAGTATGATCTACCTTAGACATTTTGTCACCTTTTTGATCCAAAACACATTAAGTGTTCAGATACTGAGTGTATCTCACAGACAGGTCAGGTTTAAACGGTAGACCAAATAATGTTATTTCTATGCAGTGACATTTACTTCAGCTTTACTAGAGTCATTATAAATGACTCAGTGCAGGTTAACAGGTAGGCTAATCCACTTCACCATTGATATATTAAAAGTAGAATACATAATTTATTATAAAACTAATAACAAATATTTATTTCAAAAATTAAAATTGATGTATTCATTTCACAAATATCAGCATGGCAGATATGGAAACAATTACTATTTTCTTTAATCTCTAACCATAAATTTGACAAAAATAGAAGATTTGTATTCTTACAGATCTATCTCCATCATCTAACCAACTGTGGCTGATTTCCTGAATGGTTTCATTTCATACAAAAAGACCAATACTGTATCAAACTTAATTTTGTATGATCTGAAAAGAATAGAAAGTTAAAGAAATGTATGATTCTGGATCTTTTTTTGCATACCCAGAATGAATTTTATTTTCTTATGGTGGGCATTTATCACAGGGTCAAACAGTCTTGAGATATGACAGAGCTGGCAGGAACCAGCAATGCCTGGTGCAAAGTATCCCTGGCCTTCCTCCATCACATGATACTCTGCATACCCCCACTAGCAAAGGTCTGTCTGTTAAGTCAAACACAGCATTTTAGTCAATCTATAAATGGTACACAATGTCTTGGAACAGCTATTCCATTATGGCCACAGTTTTTGAACAAGCAGAACAAAGCTTGCGGTAAGAATGTAATTAGAAATGTTATGTTTAAAAAGACTGGTTTTTGTTAACACACTGCAGTTTTAAGACTTTAGTAATTTGTGCTTCCAAATCCAAATCTTCATCTCTCATAAGACAATCAAATAAAACTTTTTGTTTTCATTAATCCTCACTGCATTGATTAGAATTGTATATCAAGAATATTAAACATTTGTTGTAGTTATTTTTTCCTGCATCTAATGGGTTAACAAATATGGGCAATTCTCTGCCTGTATTACTACTGCAGTGCACAGAAAACAAAGTTTGTGGCAGTCAGTTATGTTTTCATACATCATTCATTGTTTAAATGAATGGCCCAAACTTGGTGCTTAAAAATCACATGCCACTCTTCCCCAGCCCAAGACACTACCTGAAAACCCATGCAGACTCTTGTTTCATGAGTGAGATGAAGTGGAAACCTAACCAGCTGCTGATTTTGGAAGGGGCAGGGTTGGGAGGAACAGCAGAGGCTATTTTAATGATTATTTTGTTTTGCAAAAAACACATCTGTGTGGATGATTTCCTATTGGGGCAGCTGTTCGTATAATGTTTTTAATTACAGTTGCCATCAGGCCAGCTGCAACCTATCATTTCTACATCCTCAAACTAATATACTATCCTGTTGATATTTGCAGGCTCTGCTAGAGCCATAGGTTGGACAGTGAGACAGGTAGGAGAGGCAAACTTTATCCATTTTCAAATATGCAGTTCAAAGTTTTTCCTATTAGATGATCAATGCAAACACCAATTACACCATGAAAGCCTAGGTAATTGCCTAGATTAACAATGTGATTGTATTCTCCTTCATCCATCCTTAGGGAGGCTGTGTAGTAGCATCCACTTTTCTAGGGGAAGAACAGTAGTCTGGCACTTCTGGCAGTTACCTTAGTTCTCTCAAGGAAGTCAGTGTGACAGGCAGCATATACAAGTGTAGGCTACTGCTTCATCTGTGCCTGTGAACAAGGTTGTTACAAGGCCAGACAAGTCTCCCAAGACTTGTCCAAATTGTAGAATCACG
Organism: Corapipo altera; assembly: GCF_003945725.1. Classification (NCBI taxonomy): domain Eukaryota; kingdom Metazoa; phylum Chordata; class Aves; order Passeriformes; family Pipridae; genus Corapipo; species Corapipo altera. The sequence goes on along the minus strand of NW_020884876.1, from coordinate 9,015,599 downwards.
TAGAAAGCAAATGTGCACATTGCATTTATTTATACAAGTGTAACTTTAAAATATAGCTGATATACCTTGTTGAAGACATGAGAAAACACTCTTTTACAGAATTTACTCCTGAACTCACAAAGTTCATAGTACATCTTCATTCATTCTTCTGTTTTCACTGTAAGAGCACATATATCCTATGTGGATGATACATACACTGCTGTCTGCAAAAAGTCAGACATATAAACTTTTGAAACATTGTAGCCTTCAGAAGGATGATGCTCTTTCTAGGAGTTTTTTTGTTTGTGTTCTTTGTCATATTGCACAAAATCTGAGTATTATTTTGCACAAAGGATTTAAAATACAAAAGGTCTGAACTACCAACTGTATAACACCCAAATTAATACTCTGGTGTTATTTTTACCCTTAGCAGGTATTCTTTTTTTATAAAGCTACTTCAGCAAGATACTAGATCAAAAATTACAGAATTAATTGTAGTCAGGCCCCAGTCATGTGTATATCTGTGATTTTGTACTACATGCAATATGTAGAAACAACAAAGAAAAGGGTAATTTTTCTGTATCTCTGTGCGTATCCGAATGCTTAATAAAACTCATATTTTCCTTTTTGTTCAGACAGGCAGAAAAATGTCAATGCAATGAAATAAATGTCCTAATCTTTCACCACACTTGTAACACATTATTAGTGTGAAATACCGTAAATTAAGATGCTGATCAACTACATCTTACTTACTAACAATTAAAGCACATTTATTTCTTAGTACTGTGTTGCCATAAAATGTTAACCTGGAAAAACTGGATTCCCTAAAGTCACTGACTCCAGTGATACTTTTGATGTTTTTGATGAAAAGTAATACACAGAACTTGTTATAACTTCATGTGTTAATCTATCCTTTGTGTTATGTCTTTCATGGATTCAAACTTGTTATAATTTCATGTGTTAATCTTTCCTTTGTATTATGTCCTTCATGGATTCAGATCCCAAATGAAATTCTGACTTGTGATAAGATTGCATTTATTTGTTTGGGGATTTTTTATTATTTCTTATTAAGTGTATTTTTTGGAATAATATTATATTAACTTCATATTTAATTATTTTTTTCGAGGAAAGTAAAAAATTAACATTATTCTTTAAGAAACATTGAAAAAAAAAGCCATTTAACTTTAATCCCATGCATTTTTTGCATGATGTTGTACCACTGTAAGTTACACATATCACTGAAAACGAAGCCAGTGTTCATTACTGTGGGGAAAACATAAAATGAAAACGAGGTCGTTCTTCAGTGAAATTCTGTCACACATCATATCTCGACTTACTGGTCTTATGATTGTTCCAGTTCCACTTAACTAGACTGAGCAGCAATATTAGGGTTTCACTCCAAGGGAGATTAATATAAGAAGTGAAAATCAGTTAATTCAAAGGTGAATAGGTAAAGATGGCTTACTGTGGGTGAGCTTCAACTTCTAAACATATATTTTAATTTATAAGTATTAGTGATGAAAGTTTGATTAAAGTAGATTTTAGAATTTTGAGTGTACTTTGCATTTCCGAGAAGTTTTATATTTGTCTCCATGTGTGGATGTACTTTGAGTCAAGTGCAAGTATTTCCCAGTGACTTTGATTAGAAGGGTGGGTGTGAAGAGCAATATCGTTCATACTATGTAACAAAATTGAATACTGCAGTCTTATAATGGCCAAATATATATGCATATATTAATTTTATATATGTATATATTTTTTAAAATATATTTCTTTTTCAGCATTTGTATTAATATACTGCCTTGGTTTTCAGGTTTAAACTAATAGTAAAAGCTATTAAAAAAGTGAAAAGTACAGTACCAGGGCTTTGCCAAGTATACCCTAGTCTTCACAGTGTAAGGCAGGAATCATTGTCTCGAGGGGAGAATGATGTGGGAGAAAGATTGGGGACAGAAAATTGATGTCACAATCAAAGAGGAAGGAGAGTTGTGTCAGCCATTAAACAGTTTAACACAAGGTTGAGACTCTGAACTGAGCTTAACACAACATCACGAAGTAATTATCAAGTCCGATGCTACAGTCATCTCTCCTTTCAGTTCCATAGATACTATGATGCCTGGCTGAAAGTGTTATCCCACCACTGCTCGTTTTAAGCATCTGTTTTTCTGGAAGAAAGTTTATGCTGTCTGCTTCTTACCAGACATAGAAATTCTTGCTTTTCACTTTCTCTCTTACAAAAGAAGGTATAACCTTCCCCTTTTATGAGGAGAATTAATGAAGAAATCTATGAATGACAGTAGAGGATGGTTTGTGCCTTTCATGTTTCTAGTGCATCCTCATATATATTCTGTGCTTTGGTGGTCCTCCTCAGCTTTACTGGATAGGTGTACAACCCCTTTTCCGGAAAACCTGAAGTCTTTGAAGGTGGGAAGCTTAAAACTGTAAAGAAAGCAAGCCAGGCAACACAGTCAGTGTAAATAGAAATGCCTGAGAGACAGAAATAAAATAATGAGGAAAAATGTCAGCTGCTAAAGAAAGAGAACTTTTCCCTATCACCCTCCACAGATGACATAGTGAACCCTTTCATGCTACCTGCAAAGACGAATCTTAAATATTTGGGATATGAGGAATGAACAACTATGTCACTGAAAGTAATACAGAATCAGAAAATTTGTAATTATTGCATATGTTTCTGTGATACTTACATTGTTAAGATCAACAAAAACCTGCAAAAAACATAAATCAATAACTCAAGAGGAGAGCAAGGTAATTTACTTTATTACTAAATAATGTACCATGCAAAATTATTAGGTATGAGGGGGCAAGCCTTTTCACTGATAGGATAAACAAAAGCAATTGTAACACAAGGAAGAAGAAACACATTGGTTGAAGCCATAAGTTTTTACCCATCTTCCTTTCTTCTCTAGAAGACTGAGGGAACCCACATTTATTGCAATGATCAGAAAAGGTAGTGTTGCCAAGCAGAGGGGCCTTGAAGCCATTAAGAATCTGATTGCCAGTCTCACAAGCTTGCTGAGAAACTGAACCACCAAAGGCAGGTCCTGGTGGATGAGTAAGAATCATGTTTTCCTGATGTGCTTCTGTTCTGCAGTAATTTTTAGAACAGCAAATCTATTCAACTCTTTCTGTGAGAAAATGCAGTAAGCTTATTCTTGGCATTTTATTATTATTAATTATTATTATTCTAAAGGTAACGTTGACTGACCAGTTCTATCTGTAACTTCTTTTAGAGAACAATTAATTTGATTAGGTTATACACTAATTCTGGAGTAGGTGCTGTTCCAGTATGTTGGATGACATTCACAGCTTCAGATACCTCAATCAGTTTTAGGATTCCTTGGGGAGCCACAGGTCAGTAATACAGCAGGGAGCAGGCAGCAAGCCAATAGCATGTGATGCAAGCTGAAGAAAACCAAACATGTCTCTTACTCTGAACCTATCATGCCACACTATGGAAAGGTAGTAACATTTTTAACTACTAGGAAATCTATGGGTTTGTTGCAGAACACTTGTCTTAGTAGGGTAATTTAGAGACCAGTCTTGACTCCTTGAACCTCTAAGAAAGTTGAATCACTGAGGAATGTAGAGTGCTACCGCTGAAAATAGCTTGTTGTCTCATCCTCTGCTATACTGTATCAGGATGGACACTGGAGAACAGAAGTGACTTGAACTTCATTCTAAACTCTTATTTTGTTCCTTTCCAAAGAACCATCTCAAGAGATTGAGATGACAGAATAAAAATTATGTCACCTTGTACAGCTTTGGGAAAAAAACAAACAAAACATTTTTAATCTGAAAGATTTAGGCAATCAAACTGAAGGAAGGTGTGGGGCATCCTATGACAGCTATTTCCTCTGACATTGGCTATTTCTTAGCTGTGACTTTTCTGATGCCATAAAAAGTTTTATAGTCAGAAATATCTGCCCGTGTGGATGGTGTATTTGCAGTGTATACAACTCTGGGTTCTCAAAAGAGCATCAGTTGCTTTAGCACTTGTCCTAGAGTTTGTCTTTATTATTGGAGAAATATCACATTCCCAAATATGCACAGGAAAGCCCGTAGCTACAGTTTGAAGTACACTTTACAGCATCTTAGGAATGGAAATATAAATGCTGTGCATTCCTCCTCTTCTTGTATATTTAATATTAATACTTTGGGAAAAGGTTTTCCAACAAGCAGAACAAATTGCTTAAAATGACACCACCGCTCCTGAGCAGTTTATGGTGCCTTTATACTAACTTAATGTCTAACAATAAAACACATTTCCAAAATCACCGCAAAGATTTTAACAATGTATGACCACCAGGTCAAGTAAGAGAGAGTAGAGCAGATTCCAAAGCAATCTAGGACATTTTGTGACTGCCAACTCTTTTCTGTCTATGTACTCTAAATCCAAGCCAAGGTGGAAATGAACTGATTCTGGTGATCTCAATTTAATCTTAAATAACAGTATGCATATTGCAGAATTACTGCACATTTCAGCATAGTTATGGGAAATAGTATGTCTAAATGAGGAAGGCTAATGTTTGCTCAAGCTGTGAGGAAGCTTCACAATGTCTGTAATTTTTTACTTTAACAGAATATACTAACTTCCAAACTACCAGCATTCCTCTCTGTGATTATTATTCAGGAACAGCTTTTATAAGAACCTGTGAACATTGTTGATAATATTTTTTAAAATTTGTTGGTTTATTAGGCTTTTTTTCCCCACTGGTGTATTATACTCCAGTTTCTTTTTCTACTAAAGATTGTTGCACAGAATACATACCACCTGTTGTTTCCAGTTCTGTGAAAGGTTTTCAAGCTTCTTATTAGTTATAACACCTTTCTTGTGAATATCAAGCCAATAGAGTAATTCAGCCAAAGGGATACAAAGGTCTCACTAGGAGGAAGTCATGACAGAGCACCAAGTTCTAGCTATGTATATATAAGCAATTATCTGTAGCTACTCACTATTTCAAAATCATTGGATCAACGGAGTGTTTTCTTGAGAATAGAATAACTCTTATTGCTTGGTTTTTGGCCATACATTTGTTCCTGTTTAAGCAAGGCACAAAGTTCATTACAAGTTAAAATGGGAGGTACTTATTTTTTGTCTGTTTGGGTTTTTTTTTTTGTTATAGATTAAAAAATATCCTATTATGGTTTTGGTATGCTGTATCTTAAGAAATACAACCAAATATAAAATTTCTTCTTCAGCAATGAAATAGGATTATACGGTTTGGCGTTACTGATTTCTGGCAAAAACCTCTGTGCTTCCATTTTAATGTATAAAGGTTCTGAACTCTCCCCCCAAATTTAAAACTGAATTACAGATAAAGTTAAATTAAAAAATTAATATCTTCAAGAAAGTTCTGATGATATGCTGCATGCTTTCAATTACTGAGGTAGGAAGAACATTTAGTCACATTTAAGACATGGTATTTTAATATATGGATTAGCCAGCATATCATGTTTTGGAGACTATATATATGTTCAAAGAAAGAATAGTTTGTTCGCTTTGAATAAGAAGAACTAAATGTATATTTATTCAGATTAATGCCAGCTGCATTTATGACATCATTAATAAGCATTAAAAATAGTAAACATTCATGTGTTTAGAGAACAGTTTGCATCACAGTACATGACAACTATATGCTATAATGTTTCCTTTGCCACTGCCTTATTTTATCATCAGGAGAGGATAGAGAGGATCTTGGATCTAAAAATGATTAATTCTGTTTTTCTATTGTCTTCATATGATACTATCCATTTTAGAAAGATTTATTTGTTTTCCTTTTCCTTTGCCTTCATATTAATATGGTATAGCAAGACATAATGCCACCTATTCCACCCACATACAGTGAGAACTACAGAGATTATGTTTAAAAAACTTTCTTCTTCCAAGTTTCCCTCTTTCTTGGAATTAGTTTCTACATCTGTCTAGTGATATGATAGAATAATGCTTTTTTAACGATATTTGAAATTATAAAATTCATATTTCTAACATTGTTTTTTAAAATCAAAAATCAAAGATAATGCTTTTGATCAGAATTTCAATAGTTGGTTTGATTCCTGCAACGTACATTACCTATTGTGGTAAGTGTAAGTAGTGTTATTACTAGTTGGTATCTGTGGTGTTTTGCCAGGAACTGGCATAGTCCCAAAGACTTTGTATCCAAGCTTCAAAGGGATTAAGAGTAAGAACTTGTTTTTACAACAGAGCCATAAAATTTATGCCAAAGTGTGTCTAGCTGTAATGCTTGGTTGTACATTACTTCATATTGCCTTCTCTTTTATCCTAAAAGTAGAATTATCTGTTCCAAAATAAATTCAAAGCACAGAGCTGAGCCCACACAAAGTACCATTGCTGACTTTTTGCCAAGCATGTCTCATCTGTCATTCCAGTGTCAGTCCTCTAATTCCAGACACCCTCCTATTGCACAGACCAGAGGAAAAATACTGTATGTGAAGCAATACACTGAAAATCTAAATACTTCATGTGTGACCTGTATAAAATTATCTGAGTATTCTTTTTGTGGGTTTGTGATTATTATTTTTTCTGAAGAGTTGCTTTAATCAGCCAACTTTCTAATTATTTTTCCAAACCTCTTTCTGATGTACTCTGCAACCAACAGAAACTGTCTATTCCCACAATGCTTATGATGTGTTAAACTTGTTTTTAATTAAGGAATTTTTGAAAATTAATTTTTCTAGTTGCAGCATTGTATTATCATAATAAGGTAAAAATGCAACAGAGAATCTCCAAATTTTTGGCTCTACGGGTCTCATTCTGTGACTAAAATTATTCTTTTTTCCTATCCTTTTTTAAGAATTACATCTAAATGATAACTCTTATTCAAGCTTAAAACAAAAACAAAAACAAAAACAAAACAAAACAAAAAAAAAAGCCCCCTAAAAAGTACTAATATTTATCCGTAATGCATGTGCATTAATTTAAAAAATAGTAGGTAGTCTCTTCAGTATCAATATGAGTGGTGTAAGTTTAGCTTTCTCTGTGACAGGTTCAATATTTTTGGATGATGAGATAATAGCTTTTTTGTGGTTTTGTTCATTCATGAGCTTAGTAGAAGTGAAGGTGAATAGACAAAGCACTGCACCAAGATTCTTGTATTAAACTTTTTCAAAGGAGTGTAGTCAACCCAACTGGTTCCTAAGTATCTGCCATTTGAATCAGAGCAGAGTATGCATAAAATGCTGAAAACAATACAAGTGACTATTACAGTCACTAGGCCTTTGTACTTATTTTCACAGACGTAATTAAACAATGTGCAGCACAGAAAATAATTAAGTCCAGTAACCTTGACAGCAAAATTTTTTAGTTTATGCTGCAGTAAGTATTTTTAAGTAATACAAAAACAATAGAAACTATGTCAGGAAATATGGTGAAATTCCCATTTGTCTTGAATGGTCTTTAGCAAATTGTTGTAAGTGTAAAGGATTTGGCAGAAAAAAATTACAAGTTAATGGAACTTAGATTTGATAAATCACAAAATTAGGAAGTAGAGACCTTAAAAGAGCATAACTACAGCATTTGTAAGGAAAACTTAAAGTTGTATCTGTCACCCTGTTCATGATAACAGAGTTTCATAGTAGAAAGGCTTGTACTGAGGGCACTAAGATTTCAGGTCACAAGCTCCTATTTTAGATAGCCATGTCATCGTGTTCATGATAACAAAGTTTCGTAGTATTAAGGCTTGTACTGAGCAGGGCACTAGGATTTTAGGTCACAAGCTCCTGTTTTAGATAGCCATGTCACGAACTTTGAGAAGATCCATTGAAGTTGGAAGGCCAATTTTGCTATCCCTATTTCTTCAGCTAGTCAGCCATGACTCTCACTTAGTTCTGAGCCTCATCCCCTCATTTGCTTGTTTTGGACCCGATGACTGTCTAAAATTCTTTGACACCTATTCAGTCTGAGGAAATTGCTTGTTGGTGCTTTCTCTTTTGTCACTAATGTGTCTATGAAGAACAATTTCATTCCTTCTCTTTTCTCCAAGTTTTTTTTACTACTGAAACATAGGCAAAAAATCTGAGATAAAACCATGAATGCAGATGTCTATTTCCCCCCTTATCTGTATAAGGTTGTTAGAATATTGTATGCACTACTGAATACTGTCAACATATGACAAGAACCAGCAGAAGCTTAGCTGGCTTTCAGCTAGAAAACATGTATTAGGTACAGGTCACAGAATAAGTATAGATATAGGAAAAAACATTCAGAAGGAAAACATGAAAATTAATATATACAAACACAACAGATTTTTATAAAGTACACATTAACTCTCTCGGTGCTATCTCATAAGAGGTAGTCAAGAGTGACACAAGGGTTTGGAGCAGTTTCAAGTCCCAAGTGATCTTAGAATATAATTCAATATAACTTCCACACAACAGTGCTTCTGTATGTTAGGGTTTGGCAGTGATGGCTGCTGTCCTAAAGGTAGCGTTAGAGAGTTACAGCAAGAAAAGGGAATATGAAGCCCTGCTGGAACTCATTAACCCTTGCAGAATGCCTGTGCATGGCACATCTTTTCTTCAGCACATACTTCCCTGGGAAGAACATTAAGCTAACGAGGCTGTAAGAATGGCATGATTATACTCCACAGACCTGCTGATGTGTCACTCACTTATGGCTGCTGTCCTGAAATGTCTAGGTGTTAAGCGTTAGCAGCGGTCACAACAAAACCTGCATCAAAAGCTGAAACTGAAGCCAGACCATCCTGTGCCTAATTCAGATTCCTGGGTGCTTTCTTTACCTAGTGAATATTACTGCTGTTACATTAGCACTGCCTCATCTGAATGTAGCAAATAGAAGGTTAGGTAAAAAATTAGGAAAATAATTTAGCTCAATCCAGTTTGCAGATTTTCTTGAAGCGTCACTCGAGAAAGGGAGCAACAAAGACCTGTTTGGTACAAAAACCTAGTGTTAAATTCTACTGTATTTAAAAGAACCAGTGTAAAAACTTAATTCTTTTTTTTTTGTTTTTAAAATGTTCACCATTTCTCTGAGAACATGCAGTGTTTATTCCTCATTAGAAGGTGAGATAAAAAGTCCTTTCTGCAGAATTTGTTTTGCTAAGGGTTCATAAAACACATGGCTATAATTGTGCAGTCTTTAAGCAATACTTATTCTTTTTACAGATTTATTTTTCAGTTATTAGAAAGAGTATCTATTAGAAGAGTTACTTACACATCTGAACTTCAAAAGATTAATGGTATGAGCAGATACAAGGTATACCATGACCCACAGAGAAAGCTGCAAGGGGAAAGGGGAAATCTCAAGGAGAGTTTTAAAAACTGCTTGATGTTAAAAAGATAGATTCTAGGTTAAGCCCTAGGGAGCTTAGGTTTTAAGTCGGTATCCAGAAATTTTGTTTTCCTTTTACCATGGCTCTTGAGTGTGTATATAACATTTCTCTGCAGAGAAAAAGCTGACATTACAGGTGAGTTAAATGAAATTTGGTGGGTTAAAGATTAAAGTTATACCTTGATCCAGACTCTTCGGAAGATAAGAGAGGAATTGTGGTGCTGAAACATAAGTATACACTAGGTCATTGAAGCTTTTATCTGTATATTGTTTATTACACTCAGTATATACTGATAGTTCAACAGATAGAAATCCAGAAGGATATACAGTTGGCTATATTGCAGGACCCATGTGTATTTTTTCTCTCAGAAACAGTTTTTTCTTCTAATTGACCACAGATGGTTAGGTCTCTTTCTTTTAGAACAGTAAAAGCCAAAAAAGCCATAACTGACGACAAACTGACTGCTTTTCCCTTTTGCAAAAACTTGCATAGATTACAGGTTCTCTGAAAAATGTCTCTAGAGTTTTAGAAATTTCTGATAAACCATCGCATTAGAATTAACAAGAATTTGTGTGTGTGACAGTTCTTTTATGCACTAATGTAACAAATTGAAAATCAACTGCAAGGGTGATTCCAAGCTATCATTAATTTAGGCCTTTTTTAGCCTTAGAAAAAGCTAAGACAAAGAATAATCAATTTCATCTTCTTTTATTGAATATTCAATTAAGAAATTAATTACAATATCTCTAATAATTTCCCTTTATTATTGGGGAAACATGATGTTTGCGAAGTGGAGTGTAAGTGCTGAAGTTCAAAAACTTCCAAAACTATTGTCTGCATATCTCTCAGGAATATTATAAAGAGAAGTTTCAGCAACATTGAAAAGAGTAAACATAAATTTAAAAAAAAAAAAAAAGAAAGAAATCCAATGACCCTTAAGGAAACAAAGAGAGAAATACAGTAATAAAGACACTAGAGACTTGACTCAAAAGATCTGTTATACTCCTAACTCTTCTAATGTTTTCCTGTGTAGTTGTAGGCAAATCTCTTTGTATTTCCATTAACCTTCAAAAAACATCAACACTGACTGCTTCTTTGTTTTTGTTGTTTATTTAAACATACTTACTAAAGGCACCAGAGGAAAAAAAATAGCCATTTTTCTATAATTTCCTGTTTTATTATTTCTACACTACCTTTTCTTTGCTTTACAACTGTAGAAGTCAAACATAGATCCTGCAGATCTACCAACTGGGGGAAAAGAAGTTGGTCTCCCTCTTTCCAGGAGGCCAGTTTGACAACAATTTTAATCACTTTATAACCCACAGTGGGCCATTAGTTGGGGAATGGGACATAGATCTGAATTAAATAAAATGCCACTCATAGTCAGGAGTCCTTTGGAGCTGTTACCATTACAATAAGTTATTTTTATGACTGCATGAAAGTATTGATTTATGAGCACACAATAAATCCAAAGATTAGGCACATTTATAACACAGAAGAAAGAAATATGAGGAAAAAAAGAAATGTAAATTCCTCCACAATATGTTTTTTAGAGTAGCCAATGTTTTTAAGGAATAAAAGAAAATATATGTGATAAAACTGAAATGATAGGTGTACTAACTTGCAGTAGGATAGTAGCATCATATAAAAACTCTTGGAGAACAATAGCATTTAAGTTCTCAGCTGCCAGATCTCTTTTAAAAACGTACCAAATATCCTTTGTCTTTCATACAGTTTATCAGAATCTCCTGAATGGTTCCAGCATAGTTCCACTCGTACACCTTGTTGCAATGTCAATACAGAATTTTGTCCGAATCATACAGCTTACTGCCTTCTGATTGACATTTATCAGTATTAACCCTATTCTTCTAATAGTATTATGGATGAATTTTTGATTTCATGGACTATGGAAGTTATGAGGACCACATATTCGTTACTGACCAGATGCCAACCAATACTCAGCTTACAGATAGCTTTTTATGTGTATGTTACAAACCCTTTATTAAGGATGCATTGGCACTGCTGCTCCCATTTAGCAAATCAGAAAACTGAAACATAGAATGTGTGTTTTTAAAAAATTTGCTGGCAGGACATAGCTGTTCTGTATGGTTACTTGTTAGCAGAGGATGCTACCTGACTTCCACCAGATTTTGTGGTAATAATTATAGCATAAAAGGCTGACCTAGGACATACAGTAGATAATTTATCACTTCAAGGTGGAGATAAAGATTTTTTTCTATCCCGTTGTTTTCCAACTGTTCTCTCTTCATACATACACACAACTAAGGTCTTTTGGATTGTTTTGGTTTTGGATGGAAAATAGTGAATTTCCAAATATTCTTTCATTGTCTGTTAGCAATTCAGAATAAAACAAGTACACTGACTTGCACTGTATAGTCACGACACTGAAATGAAAACTTTGAAAGGTCTTTTATTATCAATGAAATTAAAAGCAGTTGTTTACTCTGACACATGTAATTTTGACTAAATAAAACCATCTTAAAATCTTTCCTTTCTGACGTTCACTAGTTTTAGTAGAAATAATTTGATTCCAGTGCTGCATTTTTTTACCTTAGCGCTCCTTCCCTTAGATGGTAAAAAACTGCCAAATACAACAAGGTCTTAAAGGTTGCTTAAGCCTTTTAAGGTTTTAGTGGGTCTTAAGTAATGCCGTAGTCCTTACGCTGGAATACAGCCCAGGATGAATGTTACTTTTGATGGCAACAGCTGTGTACCTATCGGATTTCTGAATATGTGAGGATGGCAGAGCAGGATGCTGCAGTCCCCAGGCAGCTGCCGAAAGCGGGGGGAATAGAACTGCTGTGCTGGGATCAGGGCTACCAAGTAACAGGCACCAGCGGGGGTTTTTGTCCTTTGGCATGTGACCTTCCTCATTTTGCTCCAAACCTTTCTAGGAGTTAGGTGTTTTGGAAGGCACATTTCTACCCTGTGGACCACCTCTGTTGCAGGTGTTAATCCTAGAAGCAGGTATACTGCTTCTTTTTCTTCTCTTAGTAATCCTACTGTTAGCAGCAATTTCCCATGTAAATGTGACAACTAGTGGTTGCACTCATGAGTCTTGAAAGTGAAAAGATTATGGGAAAAAAACCTTTGCAAATAAAAAATTATAAATATTGAAATGCTTTGAATATTGCAAAATCAAGAAATTACATCTGTAAAGCAATAAACAAACATTTAAATAATGTACCAAGCTTTTATGCTTCACAGAAGATACATGACAACTTGCTTTTTATTACCATTATTATGGATGTTTATCTTAATATTTTTTAAGATTCAGCTCTATTCTTTGATAGGATTTTTAAGAATGGACAAAGAGCAAAGCTGAGATTTTTTTCTACTTCCTAAAGAGTTTAAGCATAAGAAAGGGAAAACACGATGGCTTTGAATATTTCTTCTAATTTTAATTTTTATTGCTTAATATTGAATAATGTCTTCTTTGATTATTTTATCATGTGGAGACTGAATGACCTAATGACAATTTAACTAAGAATATGCACAGAATTATAAAGATTTGGGCTTACTTATTGAAAGACTGCTGATCAGCACACCTCCAGGATTTTTCTCAGTGATTCACATCCCCTCCACACCAGTGATTCATATCCCCTCCACACTGGCAATATAATCTAACACTTCCCCAGAGCTGTCAAGAAGGGGGAGCCAGTAACACTGCTCTGTGTCCTCTCTCTCACTGCACTATAAGCAGAATCTGCAGCATCTCCTGTGTGTTTTCTTCATCTGGAGGGCCCCTGCAGGTTTGGGACCTGTGAAGTCTGCAGTAAGTAACTGGAGAGCACAGGGAAGGAAGAGGGATCACATGTTGCACCAGGCAGTTGCACTAGTCTGTCTGCAAAATAGCACAAGTGCTTTAATGTAGCAATCTCTAGTTCAAATAAGAGTCAAGTCTTTCTTAACAGTTTATTAATATAAAAAGGGGGACAGTAGGGTATAAAGAGAGCAATTATACTTTCAGTTAGACATTTGAGTTGATTTAGGTGATTTGTTTTCAATGTACCTCTTCTTGTCTATTGATCAACATCCACTGAAATCAAGATACCTTCCTGAGAATCTGCTCTATTTTCTTCACCATCTGAAAAATAAAGACATAACTGTGTTGCATTAAATATCTCTATATAAGGAACTTTTCAGTGCATTCCACTGTCTCACCCTGTATATCCTGAAAATCAAAAACTCAATGTAATATGTTAAGAATTGAATAGTCCCCCACTGCTTTAAGGCACCTCAGATTAGACTTAGTCATTCCTGAACTCCTCTTTCTTCCCTGCTACAGTGTTTCAGACAGATATTTAAGATCAACTGACCCACATTTTTGTATTTACTTCCTTTTCTGTTATGTTTTGTGGTTTTATCATTGGTACATTTTTACTGCCAGTAAAATACTACTTTTGGCCACTCTACATCTCCTCACTCTCACCCCATTCACGTTTCTGTGACCCTCACAAAATGTCTTGGGTTCCCTTTAATCCTTTCTCACTTTTCTGAACTCTAATTTGATCTTTCGCCAGTTTCCTTGTGCCATTCCCATTCGGTCAAGTCCCTTAGAGAATGTTTTTCTCTCATACTATCCCTACTCCTCATCCTCTTCCTTCTCTTGCATATAAACCATACTTGATTGTCTACTTGAATTTTTTTCCGATGAAGACCATGAAATACACAAAACCTCATGACTAAGGAAGATCATTATGATTTTCAGCAATATTTGCGACCTTGACATGAATTTATTGTTTTTTACTGTGGAGGTTACAAATACACTATTTAATTCTCCTTTCATTTACACCTATTCTAATATAATTCCATTTGATTCAGTCAAGTTATTTTTAAATTAGTGATATAATTGAGAGGTTAATTGAACTAGAAGGTCAAAATTTGGATTTACCTTCCTCCAATTCTTTGTAATAAAAGATAGAATATTCCCAGGGAGAAGTTAAATAGAATAAATGTGAGAGCTTGAGAATAGCTTTTTCTAAGTATCTATTTCTAAAACTTACTTGGAAGGCTGTTGGCTATGTATATATTTTTTCACCTCTTACTTTTGTACTTTCTGTTAACATAAATCCTACATACATTATGAGATTTTTTAAATACTGGAGATAGCATATATTCTCTTTGCTGAGGATATTTTCTGTTGGTAGATATGAGAAGAGAAAGTGAACTGTGATCCGTATAATTGATCAAAAACCTAATTCATTTATTTAGACTGCAAAAGGAAATTCATCTGTCATCTTCACATGCATCTTGTTTCCTTCTCATAATTCTGACCGTATTTGTCCTACATAGAAACTGAAAGTAAAAAAAATAAAATCACAAATAGCTTAAAATGTAGAAGAGGTTTCCAGGGTGTGGGCAATCAGAGAAACTTTGTACTGTAAGTGTTTGGATTTGTGTTTTCCAAGACAAAAACTTGATGCTGATTAACACAGATTTTATTTCACTTTTCATTTTCTGCCTATAATATGTTTCATTCATTCAATTCACAAAATCAAATTTTTTAGATTTTTTTTTTTTTAAATTCTATTGGCTGGGCCAATCATGATGTAAATGCAGACAAAAAAAATCTGTATACCTTGTTAGAATCAATGGAGACTTCAACGCTGATAATTTACAGGAAAATACTGTTGTTTCTGCAATTTATAATCTAAAAATATTTACTCAGAAAAGCATTTACTACAGTATTACCTAAGAGACCTAGAAGGCTCTTATCTGAAAGGCTACTTAATAGAAAAATGGATGATTCCTAAAAATACTTGATAAATAGTAAATAAATGTAGAGCTATTAAATGAAAAATAAACTAGCAGATACACTGCTGAAATGTAAGCAGAAAACGTTTGAGAAAAAAAAGGGAAAGAGAGTAGAAGCTGGAAATGGAGTAGAGAAGAGAGAGAATGATGGAAATATTCTTGGATACAGGGAAGAGGAGTGGAGGCTTAATAATAGTCAACCTGCTCTATTTCTGCTAAATTTGGTTACTGTTGTTTTGAGAAAGCAGACTTTGTTCAAATAAAACTTCTACTCAAATAACCTAAAAACATTTGAAGCAAATTGAAATCTGTTCTTAAATGTCCATTCCTTATGTTTTACAAAAACAGGGTCTTTTCCTACTTTAATGTTTGTTTTACTAGCATGAGGACAAATACCATAATACTAATAAAGTAGTTCAGGAATAGGAAATCTGTAGTGCTACGCAGACATCTTTCTTCTTACAGGATTATCCTTGTGACTGGGGCAATTACTAATTCACAAATATTGAAATTAGTACTGATAGAGATGAAATAATTTCTCATCATTTAATAATGCTAATTACAGGAGCAGTGAAGACCTAAAACTGTTGGCAGTAGGGCAATGTGAATTTTAGTACAGAAATGTAAGGTCACAGATTTCACAGTATGTTCTGCATTGGAAGGGCCCCACAAGGATCATTGAGTCCAACTCCTAAGGGAATGGCCCAAATCCACAGCCTTGGTGTTACTAGCACCATGCTATAGCAACTGAGCTATCTCAGGGTCAATAACATTTTTTTCCTCTGCATGACATGAAATTGTGTTGCTAAATACTTCTTTGGTTAATCTACATTATTTTACATTTCTTCTGCTATTTTATCTATTGGCAAATCTTTGGGTCAAGTTCTTCTAGCAGACGACCCTATTTAGTTAGAGTCATGAGAGGTTTTGTAACTGAAGGCCAAAGAGATTTCACGGTTTTATTTTACCCATTCTGTGTTCCCAAATGGCAAAATATTAATGCTAATTGGTGTCATTTAGTCTTTCATCATCTTATCTTATTCAATTTCCTAATAAAATGGAGAAGTTGCTTCATATAGGAAAATTGTGCAGTAAGTTTCTTATAATAATATTAGTAAATTCTGATACATTTAAAACATGAGACAGAAAGTGGTTTTCTAGTTGCCCATATAAGGCTAACAAAAATGAACTAATTTTGAGAAAGCAAAAATCAGTGTCTTTATAACCTGCACTTCCTTAGCTGATAAGATGCCTTATTTTGAACATAGTGTAAATGACCCTCTAAGTCCAAACTTCTACTAAGAAGTTTCATTAAAGTACATAAATTACTACAACTGTCAGAGATGGCATTAAGTATTCAATAAAAGTAGACTTAACACAATTAATAGCAATTAAAATTATACTTTTATGATGTCAGCCACCAGCACTGTAAAGATATAATTGCCTGTAAGGACTTCTCTACCATATTTATCCTCTAAAACTGTCCAATTTATATGAAAAATGCCAAAAACATATCCCAAATGGGTACCATTATCTTCTTGGATTTTTAAAAGTGATCTGTCTTTATCCAGCCTGTGCACATTAAGCTAATTTACTTTAATTAGTTTTTTTTCTCATTGTCTTAATAGGCATGTTGATAAGGTTTTATTGGGGAGGGGAGGGGGGGATGTTGGTTTTTTTCTTTTCCTGACTACGGATGTTAAACTTCATTCATTAAATATCTTTTAAGAGACTACTACCTGGAATCCTGCACTTCCCTGTTCCTACGCTTTGTCTTCTGTTTGGTTGTCAGATACAAACATACTGAATGATAGAATGTTTAGTATTTTTTAGAAACGTAAAGCAATTGTACTTTGGTTAATTAACTGGTAATTAAATAAGAGACAATGACATTTTAGGCTGTGCTGTGAAAAGGACCTTTGTTTTTGACATAACAAATTAGTTAATTCCTAGAACAGTTACTTGTGTCTCTAATATCGAAATACAATATCTGTGAAAAAATGCTAGACTCTTCAAGCAATATTAAGAACAAAATACAAGTGTGTCATCAACAGGTTGGTGTCTGACATTAAGATCTAATCTCAGCCTTTGAATTTAAATACAAAGTTCTGTTAGCTCCCAGTGTAATTGGGATACCTGTGTAATCAATAGCAAGAGTGAAGCTCCTAGCCTAGGTCTTAGGAATTGCCTTTGGAGACACATAAATCACTCTACTGAGTGTGCAATTGAGTTTCTAGTGTGTCATCACTGAGCTACCTGCAATCTGGATGTGTGAAGTTTAACAGAAAATCTTCCCCACCATATCGTCTTCAGAAATATTCTCTGCTATCTAATAAAGTTTGGAAAGGTGTGTCCAGTGTTTCAACAGCATTCCTGCAGGGCTATTTTTTAATTCTGCAAATTTCCCTTATACAAAACGTGAGAAGCCAAACCACTAGCAGGGTTTTATCAGACTACACTGGGATTTACTCCTTGCTTTTCCAAATACATTTAATGCTCAATATGAATGTTTTGCAATACTCAAAAGACAAATTGATGACTGATTTATGCTACTGGAAGGATAGTTCAATTTTAAACCAGCATTGCCACAGAGTCTAAAAATCAACAAGCTATAAAGAATGCTCGGAATTGGATTACATACAAATTTCTGACAGTGAAAATAGCCATGCATGTGTCTTAAAGCCGTAGAGATATGGAGAGGTTTAAAAGTGCTTGGGATTCTTTAGAAATTAAAACTTTGTTTTTGATAGAAATTCCTCAGAAAAGCACAGAATCTAATGATGAATAAATTCTAAACACTGCAGAATCAACCCCTGATTCAGCTGATTCATTTGAGAATAAGAAACTGCAATTTCATTTTGGATACTGTTAAATTAACTTGAACTCATTTCTCATTCTTAAGCATTTACATGAATTTGAAGAATGCCAGAAAATTATATCCTGAGGAAAAACTGATAAACTACTTTAAAAATAGGTAACAAGTTTATATATAAACTCTAAAATTATTTTACTGTCATGTATTGAATTACGTTCAAAGTAATGATAAGGAATTCTTGGTAACTAAAGTATTTGTATGAAGCAAATGAAGGAGGGGTTTACAACAGAGCCAGTTTGTGTAAGGTAGAACTCTCCAAAGGTTTGCTTCTTATCTGGATTGTAGCCTCTGGTGATGGATGTTCAGAGAGAGGCTTGGCCCTAACCACTCAAAAACTCACCTCCTCCCCTTTGTGGGGTGCACCCTGTCACCTCCACAAATTGGCAATTGTTCTGAGTCATTAACCATTAACATTTCAGTCTCTGACAATAATATGTAAAATTCTAGTCATAGGGTATTTTTCAATATAACCATTTCTTGGCAAAATGGGTGAGAAAAAAAAAAAGAGTAAAATAACCCAAAAACCCTACTTATAGGAGTAACACAGTTCCATTGAAAAATTCAGTTAAGGTCTGAGATAGTGCCAGGGCACTGTGAAAAGATGTACAGTTCTTTCCTGTACAAGGTAAGATGAAGACTTGAATTTGCCTATTCTTATTCTAAATTGTAATAAGCCAAAGAAACAAAATAGATGTTTGAATATTCTGGACAAGTGTTTGGAACTTTATTAAATCTTTACTTTTAAGGTAACTTTTAAAGGAGAACTGTCTCATAGGAACACTCAGTGTTGTTTATAAAAATTTCCTTGAATATTTAATGAATTACAGTTCTGAGAACTAGAAATCTGTTTTTTTGCTGACATTCAGGGCTTAATTACTTTCTGGTCCAA
Source organism: Corapipo altera (assembly GCF_003945725.1). Taxonomy (NCBI): domain Eukaryota; kingdom Metazoa; phylum Chordata; class Aves; order Passeriformes; family Pipridae; genus Corapipo; species Corapipo altera. The sequence continues at coordinate 8,996,749 of NW_020884876.1, read as the reverse complement.
GAACTAAACTCCAGACACAACAGTATCAGAAGAAAAAGCTGAATAAATTTAGGTGTTGTTCAGTTCCAACTTTTGATATGCTGAATTTGGTATTTGATTTTGCAGGAACATCTCTCCAAAGCCATAATCAGTAGAAGTTATATGGGTAAGAGTATAAGAACAGAGAAAATGTGTACAGCCAATTCCATGAAATAAATCAGATTACTAGAGTAGCACCTGAGGCCCCTGTAGAAGTTCTCACAAAAGGTTTTGTGAGAGCTTTGGCAAGTTGTAAGTAACATGCAAATTACATACCAATTTTATGTCATCTGCCTCTCAGTGATGTGATTTGTAATTCATTTAGACTTCTTCTGTATCTAATATTTATCTAATAAAATCACTTGTCATAACAGAATTGACAATTGAAAGTAATGACATTGAAAAATAAATTGGTGTTAGAAAACAAGTCTTGGGATTTCCTTATGAAAGCAAAAGCATTCCAAGGGAAGTGGTGCAAGGAGCCATAAGTATTCCAGATGGTAAATTATTTTCTATATGACATTCAGATTTATCTGTAAGAGATCAACATTTTTTGTATTTTATAAGATCTGCCTTGTCTTTAGCCCTTCAGTATTGGAATATATTTTTATCAGTGATGGAAATCTGATAGAACCTAGCAAATATTTCTCAGATTTGTATGTTGATTATACAAGCAGAGTTACTGAGCTATTGATTACATTGGAGGTGGTGATTTTGCACTTTAATACTAGGAAATATGAATAAATCAAACTATGGAAGAAGTTTCATAATAAAACAGAGAACTGAAAGCATAAGTCAAAAAAATTGAGAATTCATTAGCCTTAGCGTTTTATTAACTTTTACAGTGTTATATCAAGGTGTATGGTTGTCTTCAAAACTAATGCAACTGATTCTTCACAGTTGTGTCCAGATATTAAGCTTCCAGTTACTAACAGAAATACTTTTTGTATATGATCTTGAGTTACCTATTGTTAAACTTCATCCCATTTCTATTACGCCAATCTTCAAGGTCATGTACTGTTTCCTGTATGATGTAACAGTCATATTCTGTATCGGAGCACTTTCACTTACATTGTGTCATCTATAAATGTCATCAGTGTACTCCTACTATTTTTCCTAGCAAGACCACTAATTAAAATATTAAATTCCATAACTGAAAAATCAGGCTCTGAGAAATTCATCTATGTCTGGATTTTACCACTTCTGGCAGGTATCTTGCCTTCAGACAATTCCTTGTGTAACCTCAATTACCATGAGCTAAGTTTATGTGGTATTCTATCAGTTTACTAATGGTAGTGGATGAGAGCTACTATATTTCCCATTTCCAGAAATAAAATGGATATTTTTATTAAAGAGAGGGACCAGTCTAGCATGGTTTAATTTTGATGCATAAGATACAAACATATGGAGTCAAACAAGTAGGAACTTCTAAAGGAAGGTACAAGAAGCATTTCTGAGCAATTCTTCCCTGTGTATATCCTCCCACCACTTGGTAGACCATACAGTGGCTTACAGTCTTGTTATATCAGAGGCCATATTTGGGTCATTATGTTTGATAAGTGTTAATGAACCCACTAGGTCTTTTGAATTATTCATGCTTTTGGGGTTCATCATCTTGTGATGGTGACTTGCACAACTTAATTATGATTTTGTTTAGGAAACCATTGTGTTTGTTTGTTACAATTTCTCTTGTGATAGTTGAAATGAAAGATTCCTATTCTAATGTCATAGTAATGAGAATTCCCTATATGGGAATTTATATGGGCCTTTGTCATATCCTTATTCAATTATCTCTTTTTCAGGCTGATGAACCATGGTCCATTCCAGTGTCTTCTAGTATGAAATGACTTCAAAGTCTCTCTATATTTTTTCTGCCTTTTTTTCCGCTTTCCTAGATCTCATCCTTTTTTTTTTCTTGAGATGCAGTGATTAGAAAATAAGTGTTGAACTTGAATATACAGTCGATGGATTTATTGCATTAAAAAAAAAGTTTCCCACTGTGGTTTTCTTTTTACCTAATGATTTCTAATGTTCTAATGCAAGGTTTTTTTTACTGGGGTTGGAAGTTAGTGCTTTTAGAGAACTAATCACAGTGACTCCCGTATTCTATTTTGAAGCAGAATTTAGAATCCACTGTTTTGAATGTATAGAAAGGGATATTTATCCCCACACAGACTGAGTTGTATTTATTGGCACCATTTCACTCACTCCTCTTCTATGTACCATTCACATCTCTTGTTTCAAACAAGTAGCTCTACCTGATGGAACTGTCATCAGGGAGGACTCTTGAATTACATGTTCCCAGACAAATCCCAAAAACTCTTTCTAATAAAGGAGGTCACAGTACAATATTGATGCATCTTTTACTGATCCATCCTCAATTAGTAATGCCGAGTTGAGAAATGGTAAACTACAGTGATGTAGAATTGCTACCCCGACAATGAAAGGCTATACAATTGTCATGAAATAAGTAATCTTTATTTGCTTGCCCTTTATGAGAGGATATATTTTAAAAATATATCATGTTAACATCATGTTAATACCATGTTAACAAAGGATATGTTTAAGGCCAAGTTGGATGGGGCCCTGAGCAACCTTGTTGAGCGAGGGACATCCCTTCCCATGGCAGGGGGGTTGGAACTAGATTGTCTTTAAGATCCCTTCCAAAACACAAACCTTTCTATGGTTATATGAAATTTACATGGAACCTGATAGTTACATGAAATTCTTCCACATAACTGTGCAACTGAATGAAAACTTGCATACAAAATGAATCACAAAGTGTATTAAAACTAAATTGTCTTAATTTTGACCCTTCAACTTCTATTCACTTTACTTTCTATTGTCACTTACTTCCTAAACATTAGTTTTCAGACTGCAAGTGCTGTGTGGCAACAAATTTTTTTTTTGTGGGTTTCAAATTTGGCAAACTCGTGACATTTTCAGCACTTCTCTGCTAGTCCTACATATTATTGTATCGATAGTATCAAAGCAGCTAATTCAGATTAGTAGAAAAACTTTCATTAATATCAATGGAGAATCAAACTGATAATGTATATAAAGCTATGCTATCTTTTAGTATGTAAAAATTAAATGAAATGCTGTGTCATTTATGCCATGGCACAATAGTTCTGTTATCTTTTGAAGATACCACAATCCAAATGAACATAAAAGATTCACCCAGAAATCAACCTCCATTTCTTCAAATGCCCTTGCTTATTTTTGATAAGACTAACAAATAAAGATCAGAAAATCTACAAGATTAAATTATCTACCTTTATTTACAAGAATCTCTGTCTTATCTGTAGGAAGAGAAATATATGGTATACAAGATCTTCTGAGGGAACTCCACTGTATCCACCATGATTAGTTCAGTGATGATGAAAGAGTTCAGTTTCACAGTATCACAGAATCACAGAATATGCCAAGTTGGAAGGGACCCACAAGAATCATCAAGTCCAACTCCTGGCCCCACACCCACTCCCAAGAGTCACACCACATGCCTGAGAGTATCATCCAAACACTGCCTGAACTCTGTCAGGCTTGGTGCTGTGACCAAATTCCTGGGGAGCCTGTTCTGGCATCCAACAACCCTCATTTGATTTAGCAGAGATTGCCTCACTGACTGTAATTACTTTGCTGGCAATGTATGTTCTCTATATCTTAGTGCACAGATGCCTGTATTAGGTTTCAAATTCTGTATGTGCACATATCAAGAGACTTTATCATTGTTTTCCCACATTTCAGCTGAACTTGTTCATTCTTGCTCATATTAGTTGAGTTTATATTGAAAAAAGTTAATCAGATCTTGCTTTCTTTTATAGGAAATGTGAATTTCTTAAAAAATTTCAGGCCAATAAAAAGACATAAATTAGATATAGTCAGTGAGAACACTTTTTCAGAATAGACATATTTTACACAGAGACAAACACTACATTTTTGTCTGCTTTTCTATTGGTATTTTACTCATGATAATGTGTACATCTTTAGTGTAAAACAAAGTATATATGCTGTTAGGAGAATAGAAACTCTGCCAGTAAAAATCATAATTCATAAGCAGAAGCATTAGCACTTTGGTGTAAATGATGAGAGGTGGTCTTCGGTGTTCCTGTCACTGCAAACTGCAGGAGGAAGGCAAAGACTCCAGCCCGCCCATAGTGTCAGTGAATGTTGATTTTTGCATGTAGTGTTGTTTTCTGAGGAATAACACACGTGCATAACTTGCTGTCAGTTTGCTCTAATTATTGTAGATCATCTTCATGATCTGCCACTTGCAACCTAATATATTATGATAGTTGAAGTAATATGTTCTGGTTATAATTGGTTGCCACTATTGATATGGGTAATGGATCTCTCCTGTGAAATACAAACAGTAACTAGATGCACAGCATGCAGGTGAGTTAAGTACCTACACTACCCAGAAATCAGCAGGTATTCTTCATGACTTAGTCTCTAGACATATTTTTTCTGGAAGCTCAGCATATCTCTAATTGCAATTATATTTTGTGTCCATCTTGTCTCAGATCTTAGAAAAGGAGTTTCTGTGTATAAATATTTAAGTACGAAAGAAAAAGGCAATACCAAGCACTTTTCTGCAGACTTGGAGAACTATAACTGGCATAGATCTTTTCACAGAATTCCAATTTATATTAGTAGAGTTGGTCTCAAGGATACAGGAAAGAAAAATAAAGAAGAAAATCAAATCTTTAAACTGGAAACTGTGAGCTACATTTTGACGTGGCAGGTCTTCATATTACATATTTAGTTCAGTGTAATCAATAGCATTAATAAATCAGGGCATTGACTGAATTCTGAAAGGATTGTATCTCTCACACAATTAATTGATTTTTGTGTTCTCCCTGTGAACACAGAAACACCACAGTTAAGTGCACAGTTGGTGTAATATTGACTTTTTTTTTTCCTGATATTTAGTCACTAAGTGTTCAAGGTTGACAAGGGCAGTTATATCCCACTGTTTTCTATCAGTAACCATATTTTTCTAGAGCACTGGTTTCCCCCAAAGCACTTTTTGGATTTAAAGGCCTACCCTCTTTTGCGTGTTTTATTCCAAACTTCCGAAGTAATCTAGAGATAAAATTTACATCCTTGCAAAGTATTATCAGAAAGTTTGATAAAAAAATGTATGCTTGAGGCAAATGTTTGTGGTTCAGCATAAGCTCTTTAAGTATTTCACTTGGTTTCTCTAAGTAAATCCAGTTATAGGTGTTGAAGAGCAAATTGTCAAACCCTTTAAAAGACTTAGCCCCACTTTTCTCATCCTCCCTGGTTTACGCCTTTCTAAAAAGACTTCAAAAATAAAAAGAAGTGCAAAGGACATTGCATCCAAAACCACACACAGGGCTAGCCTAGGGTGGTTAGCTAGTTTTAGTGAGCAAGGTCTCCTTTGACTTTGTGTATTTCAAAACTAACTTAGACTTGGATGTTATTTTTGTGACATCCATTGCAAGAAATCTTCGAAAAGAATAAATTGCATTCTATTCTATTCATTTCTATTTATTTGACACTTTTATGTTACCTCTAAAATACGTGACAGCAGTTTTTACTGAATTTTCTGCTCTAATTACAACTTATCTAATACTAACCTGATCAACTACCAGACAGTGATTATATTTCTGCATAACTTGCAGAGTTAGTGGAAATGTTATGACACAATATAAATTAAATTATTTGAAGGAAATTTGTCAGTTCAATAGAAATAGTTGAGTAGATACCATGCATATAATACATAGATAAAACATAAGAGAGAAATGATACAACTGAGAATTCGGAGGGAAAGGAGAGGATTTGACATTTTCAAATTTAAGCATTAAAGAGTCTGAATTAGCTACTGTGCATGTCTGGTTTAAACGTGGGGACTGGTGAAATCTGTGTATCACTTTCATTGATGTTGGCAGCTGGAATGAGGGGGCAAAAACCACTTGAAAATGTTGCATGCTTGGGCTGGGATCAGAATTGTGTTCTGATAGCAGAGGTCTTGGTACTGAAAAACATTCATTTTCAGCATCTTGTTGTCTCTTCTTAGAAACACTAGTTTTGCTGGTCCATAATCTAATCTCAAAACTTATTAAAATAGTAATTATTTGATTCATCAGTGAGGAAATAGAGTTCCTTTAAAAGGCACTCTCCATTTAATTAACAATAATTTGAGATTTTAGACAGTACAGTTCTGAATACTAAAATTGTCTGATGACTGGTTTTCAAATATGTTCTCTCAGAACTACCAAAATTTATCCTAAGTGTTCAGTGGTAATCTGTGGTCATATATGCTCATCATATTATTCCATGTACATTGCCCATTCTTGATTTTATCTGAATGTTTCTCATGATCTAAACATACAGTACCAAGGGAAGGGCAGAAAAGAGGTCTATTCATATGATAATAATCATACTATATCTTAATCTAAAGTAAATGTAGAAATGCAGTCTTTATATTCCTAAAATTGCCTTCATATATGCAGTCATCTTTTGGCTTTTCAAGAATATATATTGATACTTTTCAATCTACAACTTTGCTAGATAGGATAAATTTTTCATAGTGCCGTCAGCAGCAAAATTAATTGTATTCTATGTAAACAAAAGCCCCCATTCTTCTATTTAAGAAATAAATCCATGTTGAAAAGATAGGGCTCATTGCTGGTTTATGCTTATTCAAAGTTTTGTTGAAAAGTTAGTAAAAGTGTAAAAATTAATGCAGTCTTATTCATAATAATTTAAGCAATTAAATATCCCAGTTGCTCTTAAACTCTTTTACCTTGATCCCTCCTTTTTCTCATGCTTTATTCTTCCTTTCTATTAAGAAAAATCCAATAGATATTTAATAGCAAAAGTGTAGTTTGGTTTCCTGTTTGTTTTGCATAGTGGACTTGGTGTGAGGTAACAGGAAGCTGAAACAGTTGCATGCTATGGGTGAACACATAACTGAAGTAAGTGGTCTTTTGTTCAAATAAGTCAGTAGTCATAGCATGAATTTCATACTTACAAACGGTTTAAGCAGTGCCAGGCTTGATGTGAAAAGGGATGCACGGTGCTCCAATTATTACACATATTTTTAACATATGTTCTGCATTATATCACAGAGAGACTTGTTCTTTAATGCTGCTTCCTCTTGTGTTACTTTTCCTGTGATACCAATTATTTTAAGCATGTATGACAGGTAACTGGCATCTTTATAGCATCTCAGCAGGTTTTACCAGTAACACTGTGAACATGAAGATAATATGTTAAAAATCTGTTCTATGGAAAAGCATATCACAGACATAGAAAATGCACTAAACATCCTTCAACAAAAAACCCCAACAGTCGTTCGTGAGCTGGAATACATAGTTTCTAAGTAATGACACTTTAATATTAAAATGTTGCATAATCCAAGGTTGTCTTTCGAAACTGCTCAAATTTAGTGTCACGAGCTCTAGTGAATGCACATCACTGTTAGTAACCAAATTAATTAACAGCATGTTGAGGTTCCCTAGAGACCATATAGATATCCTTCTGTTGCAATTAAATAAAAAATGTGAGTTTCTGTAGATTTACCTCCTTCTGTAGAAGGAGGTAAATCTTTATAACTAATATACAGTTATAGAATTGGGTTTTACTGTGGCAAGGTTATAATGTGTCTGTAGAGTACACTTGTTTTTTCACACAAGCAACAATTTTGTACAGAACAATTATATGTTTAGTTATATATAATTGAAGATGTATAAAACTAAAAATTTATACGAACATAAACACATAAATAACTACTTATACATAACTATAGTATTTGATACATATTTTTCTACGTATGTTTGTTCTATATAAACTATATGTATGAATATATGTGTATATATATACGTACATACATATATATATCACAGAGTCACAGAATGGGTAAAGTTGGAAAAGGCCACAGTGATCCATCTGATCCAACCTCTCTGTTCAAGCATAGTCATGCTAGAGCACATTGCACAGAATATCTATCTATATTTTTTAATTTTCATTGTATTTTTTACATGAATTTTACCCAGATGGATTTTCCTGGACCTGAGGTTCTCATTGTGCCTTTCAGTTTTACATAGTTGTTTACATCACAGTTTCTATTCTTAGTACAAGCACTGTGGTCCCTGGTTTCTGGCATCTCTGGGATCATAGTAGTAGACTGTTGTTTACCACAGTAGGCTGTAAAGGCCATCCATTCGTACTGCATGAGGCTGGTGCTGAGAACCTGGCATTATTTATTCTCCATAGAACAGCAACTTTTGGCTGTTTCTAATGCATTTGTTACTAAGAACTTCAGATCAATTGTGCTAATGATTCAACTCAATAAACTAGTAAATAAAAACTACCTACATGATCTTTGACTGAGGATTTTTTTCCACCTGTGTCTAGGAACATGGCTTAAATACAATTTATAGAAAAGGACTATTCACAGAAGTAGCCAGGTTGCTTCTTTGCATTGATGATCAATGTCTAGCACCATCCATTCTGTTCCTTATAACTTGTACTGTGGGGAGGGTCCCATTTTGAGAGAAGGTACTTACCTGCTTAATTTCAGTGTCATAAATTGTAGTTTGTTAGATGGCAACATCAACTCTACCTTGTGCTAGCTCCTCAATTTACAAACACTTGAGTCATTGTTCTTATGGTTCTCAGGAGCCCCTACCAATAAAGGTGGAGAAAGAATGTTTGTATGGAAAAACTCACTACCTATTTTTGCCATCTAAACACATAGCTGGGCAAAAGAGGAGGAAGTTGAAGTTCAGTGTCCTGAAACTGAAAACTGCTTTTCTGGTGTGCAAGGTATTCTTCCACAATTCAAATCAGTCTAAGCTTTCTCATGGATATTAACATAGCAGTATAATCACTCGAGTTCCAAGCTGGTAGAACTTTAAAGTTAATAGTCAAACAGATAGGATGTGCTCCATCATTTCAGCGTTTTATCTGGCAGGCAGCAGGACAGCGTTATAAGTTTTTTTGAGTCATTTTTTAAGATAAAATAGCACTGATGTTTTACCATCTCTTCTATTTTGCGTTTTCTCCATGGGATAAAATGTTCCACCTCAAAATGTATAATATACATTCCACTGACTTTGTGTGAGTGGTAAGCAAGAATCACTATCTCTAGCTGACTGCTCGAAACTGATGTCATTGTATAACCCTATGTGTCCTGTCCTGCAGGGATTAAGACCTGCTGCCTCTTGGAAAGGCAGCTGAGGCAAGGCAGTCATATTGCTGCCCTGTTGTGTGGACTATATGACTTTCTGTTGTCTTCTTCCGGAAGCTAGTTAGGAACAATTGGATGTAATTTTAATTTTCTTGTTAAAGTTTGGCCATTTACATGTTCTAACAACAATAAATTCCTCTTCCTTTTCTCTACATGAGCCTTCCGCTATGCTGGAATACTTGTCCCAGGTCTGCTGTGAGAGCCTGTGCATGAGATGAGCTACTATTGATTAACAGTCACTTTTTTAATTTTAAAATTCCTATTTGCAACCCCTCTGCCAAAGATTACATTTCCTGTTAAAACCAACAGACTGATTAATTGGACTGAATCAGGTGAAACTGAAGAATTCCACATCTGAGCACCTCAGAAAGAGCTGATCAGGGATAAGCCTCTGTTGCTATTTGTTGGACTTTGGCTGTTATTTTCAGTTTTCTTTCCCATGTTTCTGAGGGCAGCACTCTTTGATCCTGCTCCAGTAAATGAAGATCAGAGCATCAAAGGGAGTTTAATATATTGGCAGTGGGTGTCACCAAGCCTGACTTTCAAGTGTGCAATGTTAAGAATATATTCAGAAATGCTCATTAAGTGAATCAGGACAGTTAGGCACCTAAGAAATGAAATCATGAAGGAAAGAAATTTGAGCACAAGATTGATTACCTAAATCTAGAAATAGGAAATGTTGAAGAGAGCAGAGAGAGAAAGCTTCCTGCTTTTTCTTGAGTCTGTTATTCACAGTCGTAAAGTCATAACTAAGAACTTATTCCTGAAAGTGATAACATATACAGAAAACACAAGGTTGTCTTAAAGCTCTTTTCTGTCTGGAGTCCAGAAGCAGGCTCTATTAAGATCTATGGTGCAGATACTTTGAAGACACAAGTAAGAATGCTTAGACACTTGGTGAGGAAATTAGGTACAAGTCCATTTTGTAGTTGTGTTTATACCAAGAACAAAATTTCTCACATGGTATGAATTAATGATGTGGTAAATGGTCACCGTGTGATAGAACATTTTTAATAGTGATCTTTTAGATTTCAGTACCTTACCACCATATTGCTACAATTTTATATTAGTATTTGTCTTCTCTTGTGTTTACATTGCCTGTACAGTCAAGCTATGTATTCATTTTATTATATGTCTGCACATATATTTAAAAAACATTTCATTTGCAATCTAGGACTTAAGGTAAGAGACTTAAGTGTTGTGCTTCAGTAACATATGGGAGAGTTTTTACTGACTTTTTGTATCTAGAGATACCATATGAAATTATTTTCATGGTTCAGGTAGAACTTGGATGCACACATCCAATATCTACCCACTTTTTCAGGCCGTAGAGCCAGTCAATCTTATGATCTAATGTAGCATTTAGCCAGGTTTCTCCAGAAGTTAAAAATAGGATGCTTATCCTCTTAATCTCTGCCTGTCAGAAGTTTGGAGACAATATTAAGAATGACTTTTCTGATTTTTATGGATTAATCCAGGCAGGCAGCCAAGTCCCACGCAGCCAACCACTGCCCCCAAGCGAGGTGGGAAAGAGAATCGGAAGGGTAAAAGTGAGACAACTCATGAGATAAAGACAGTTTAATAGGTAAAGCAGAAACTGTGAGCACAAGCAAAGCCAAATAAGGGATCCATTTATTACTTCTCATCAGCAGGCAGATGTTTAGCTGCTTTCAAGAAATCAGGGCTTCATCATGCGTAACAGTTATCTGGAAAGACAAATTACCATAACTCTGATCATTCCATCCTCCTCCTGCTTTCCCCAGCTTTTTTGGTTGAGCACAATCTCATATGGTGTGGGATATCCCTTTGGTAAGCTGTCATCTCCCAGCTCCCTGTGTATGGCCAACTGACTCTGTGGTGGGACAGTGTGAGAAGCAGAGAAGGCCTTGACACTGTGTAAGCTCTGCTCAGCACTTACAGCCCTGAAAACAGCCCTGTGTTATCAATACTGCTTTGGCCACAAATCCATAACACAAACACATACTAGCTACAATGAAGAAAATTAACTCTCCCAGCCAAACAAGTACATTAAAAGTACATTACCATTATTTGGATCATATTGATACCTCCTCATCTAATTCTTTGATCAGTCAGTCTAACACATACCTCTAAAAACAAAAAAATCCCAGAGACTACTGAACTTTTACACTTGACCTATTTCACTTGAATTAAAAAATAAATAAAAGAAAATATATTAAAAAAAAAAAAAAGACAGAAAAAGCTCCTTCACACCACGTTTTTAAAATGAGAAAGTACAGTGAAATGAAAACATTTTGTCATGGGAAAAAGTATTTAAACAAATATAGGAAGTGTGCATTTTTTTTCATATTCCATCCATCATTGTAAATTATTATTATCAGTTGCAAAATCACAGCTTCATTAAAGGTTCAGAGAAAAACTGTGTAGGTTGTTTGGATTCTTGTTTGAAGAGGAGTTCTAGCAACAAAAAATTGTGGTTGTTCAGTTCGACATATTGTAATTTTCTTCCTTCCCGTTTTGTTAGACAGTACAATATGAACATAATTAGAATGCAAGAAAGATAAGAATGAAACAAGATTTTCAGATACTTTTGTCATTTGCAAGAGCTTTATTCCATGTATCCATTTCATTTATTAAAGCTCAGTCTTCATATGTGAAATACTCCCAAATTCCTGTTTATTAAACCAAAAAATCATTTTATAGTTTATTTCAGAACGCTGTACGCTTGTAATACTTATGAAAAATACTTTCTGAAAATAGCTCTTTGTATATATTCTAAGTGCCATTAGGTTTGTTTTTCTTTAAAAGATTATCTTTTCCATATGTTTTATGTACATTACTGTTGAATATGTTTGCTTTGCAAAGCTATGACAGGGGATTTATAATATATTTGCTAGTTCATACATCAACAAAATTGTTAAGTTGCAATTGAAAATTCATGTCAGCTGTGCTGAAGAAAGGAAGACCTTTCTCTTAAAAATTTTATTAAATTCTCAGGCCACATGATCCATTTTCCACAGTGTCAAAAAGGAAAGAACATTTTCATATGTGACATGAAGGAATCATATGTGAAAGCAAATGAGGTACAATGAACATAGACTGATAAAATGCCATTTTTACATTCAGTATGCAACATACAATCAACACTTCCATATGGTTCAGAGAAATAAAATTGCATTTTACAGCATAGTAACATGTCGGTCCAGCAGTAGCTATAATAAATATTTTATTATAGATAATCTGCATCTCATTTAGACTTTTGGAAAGATACACAGTTTAAGAACACATCATATATCACAATGCAAAGAGGAAAATAATGGTGAAGAAAAAATTGTCATCTATCATATCCTGTTTTGACTTTTGAAGCTACTGTGGTATTCTGTAATAATAATTAAACAATTGCAAAATAAAAATGTTTGATAACCAAATTCTTCATAATTTGTTCTCATTGCAGATCCCTGGCTCTTCAGAGACCTACTCACATAACACCACATAGAAAGCTAAAGGTAGGATGAAACATCCTACAACCTCAAGCTCTGGTGGGTCCTGTGTATTGTATTGATGTTTTTAAAATGACACCCCACTGTCTAGCTGACAGAATACAGCAAACTACAAAATTTCAATAGGCCAGTATGTGCTCGGTATACGTTTTCTACTGACTCGCCCATTATCAACAATTTATACTGTTGTATCTAATTTATTGTTGCAATAACAGTGCAGGTCAAAATATAAAATGGGATAAATTCACAGAGCACAAACTTTGACAGATATAAACGTTTTGTTCAAGCAGGAATATCTAGGGTGATAAATTCTCTGCCCTGATACCAGACTCATGAAGAATAGAACATAATTGAATAAATAGTAAAATTCTTAAAATGACCTATTAAATCTGTTGTGAGCATTCTCAAGTTTCCACAAGAAACTACTGTTGCCTATGTATGCCCTATTGTGATGCTTTTTAATGATGGCCCTCTTTAGATTAGTAATCTGCAAATGTAATTTGTAACCATGACTTCAGCTCAGCTGAAAGCACATAAGATACCAGAGCTCTGAACTGGTGTCCACTCAGAAATGTTTGAATTTGGCAGCAATCTGGCTGTGAGCAAACCTTACTGTCTGATCAGTACTTATATAACAACTGTACTGAATTGAACAAGTACATGGAGTTTAGGTTTTCTTCCTTTGGTTTTTAGCTCAGTGATTTTTCTCAATGGAAACCAAAGTCAAGTAATTTATAGCTTGTGAACCTCACAAAAGGGTACATTTACAACTATATTCTGCATTTTGTGACACCAAATGGAGAGTGTGTTCCTCTATGTGACTACAAAAGATTTTAGAACAGCGATCAGAAACGTGTTCTGCTCATTAATGTTTGTACAGTAGCTGCCTTAAAAGCGCTACAGTTTCCTAGAGCAAGTCATTCAGAATTCGACTGCGCTCTTTAAGTTTAATAGGTTGAGCTCTTTGAGTTCCCCTACCTCCTCCTGATTGATGGTTTGTTTCTTCTTTTAATACAAAATTCAGTAAAATTTCCCACAGTGAAAAGGCTCTTTTAATTATAAAACACCAGCGTGTGGGAATGATTCAATTTACACATCAGAAAAGTTCAGTTACTTGACTATAATTTATTTTTTGTGCTGATCATTTACAGACCACAGATTCTTCTTCCTCTGGCCCCCTCCCCTTCTTGCTTGCTCTCTTTCTATGTAATAAAATAAAAATCTCAATAAGCTGGAAAAGGCTTTAGATATTGTATCACTTAGTCATCAGAAATAGGGTCTTCATTATCAGACTTTTTTGTACCAGCTTTTATTCCTTTCTCATTTCCTAGATATGTTGTCATATTTAATTTAAATGTGTTCTGTAATTGCTGAATAATACAGCTTTTTCTTGCATGTGACAAAAGGACAGTGTAAGGAGGAGTATGGTATCTCACCCATGGAACTGTGAACATAAGAGATATTCCCAAAAAAAGATATTTGTAGATCTAATGTTTCATGTGACACAACTGACCAGCTGTTGATTCTTTTTTTTAATCTAGTAGCTAATTAATATTGAAATAATGGTCTGAAAGGGATTGGAAAGTTTCATATTTTCATGCATTTTCTCTATGCAGTACTAGTTGTCTTTCTTGGTTTATTTTCAAAATATAGCTTAGGACTTGTATTTGTAGATAAAGCAGCTTTTAATGACAGAGCTTTGTAGATTCTGGATATGATTTTCCTAGCAAAATCAAAAAATTTAATCTTGCTTTGTGCTCATTTTGAGCAAAAGCAAAGTAAGCAGTAAAAATATCCAGAGTAGCATTTATACAAATAGTTTTAAATATATTTACACATACATTCTTAAATTTATTTTGGTTTTAATCAAATACGGGTTTTGACTAGGAACTATTAGATTAGACTATGGTCATTTCAAAATGAAAAAGTACCTGTAAGAAATTGTAGGTATGCATAATTTATTCTAGGTTGTATATATAATTTTGATTCACCTGAATACTTATGCATATTTATTGATTGGCAATTTGTTGTCACATACGTATGATCACAATATCTGTACTACCGAAATACATTGTCATTACTTCCTTGCTTTCTTGGCATCTAATTTAGTCTGTTTTCCACTTTGAGAGGGATGTATTGAATGTTACTCTAGCAAAATATGTCATACTTGGGGGCAGGGTCATTTCTTCTAAACTTTTCAAATACTTGAAAGGTGCTCCTCTTTGAACTGAGTAATTAAACATAAATCCAATATGAATGTGTGTTTTGTAGTGTGCTTATGAGAAAGAAACTATTAGGCTATTTTGGAAATATCTGTACCTGCTGCTGTTTGAGGATATGCTTTTATGTAGAAATACAAATGTATCCCTGGATAAGATCTGAGAGCTGAAACTAGCATGTCTAAGAAGCCGATGCAAGACATTCTCTTCCATTGCCCATTTAGCCGTCACAGGCTAAAGGAAGTCAGTAATTCTATCATTTTGATTTTACAAATTTAAATTTCCACTACTGCAGTTTTTTCTAATTGAACTGTACCTTACTGTACCCTTCTCAGTAAAGGGAACAATTTTGATAATATGAGGGCAGCAATAATCAACATCAATAAATAGAGTAACAGGTATCTCCAGTTCTTATTCATGTTCATACAGGCAGGCCTCTCAATACTAAGTGCACTCAGTATTTATTTCCAAAAGATAATTTTTTAAATTCTTTAAGATCCTTGAATAAGCAATACACCTTTATATCTTCCGAGTGGCACACCCTGCTAAGATGCTCACATATGTGATCTCACAAAGATTCACATGGAAGACTGGTTGTACTTCTCTTACACAAAGCTAGTACCAGATATATACAGTTATTCTGGTTTTTTGTTCATTCTTTTTTTGTTTTAATGCAAACAAACTCCTCTCCTCATCTACATCAGTGCACCTGAAGCCATGAATAGGCAGTGGTTTCAAATGACTTCCAAGGTTGTTACGCTATTCGAACATTGCGTGTCCTGAAAGATGTGACCAACCACTTGGTACTCCTGCTGCTGGTGCAGAAGATGTCCTGTGATGATGCGCCTTATTCTTCTTGGGGTTCTTTTGGTATTCCCCATAATTACCCCAGATCCATTTCGTTTGTCAAGTAAGACATGTAGTGTTATTCTCAGTAGGTCTGTGTTCCTGCAGTTGTCAGCAGTTTGCAACAGTGTAAGTCCTCAGTAAAGACA
Source organism: Corapipo altera (assembly GCF_003945725.1). Classification (NCBI taxonomy): domain Eukaryota; kingdom Metazoa; phylum Chordata; class Aves; order Passeriformes; family Pipridae; genus Corapipo; species Corapipo altera. Next base: position 8,980,818 of record NW_020884876.1, on the reverse strand, counting down.
TCTATTGTAGGGATTAAAAAAAAAAAGAAAAGATCCTAGTGTCAAGGGGGTCTCTAGAGGGAAGAAATTTTTAAATAATTTTTAATCCCTATTCTTCCAGACCATTATCTTATGACTATTTACTACTGTAAACAGTAAGCTAAAATCAATATCGGTGTACAAAACTTACTAATTTTGATTAAAGTCTTTACTCACTATTTTTATCATTAAACTTTTTTGTGATCATTTATTTCCAACTTCTCTTCTCTGGCTTAAACACTAACATTTTGTATGAATTGCATTCATGACAGTCAGATGGTGTTGAACACTGTGTTAAAGGTTGGTATTTTAGTAGAGGTTTCTATATTTAATAGGTGTCCTGATGATACAGTTTTATGGCAGAAGTTATTATTGTGACAAGTTTTTTTTTTTTTGTTTTCCTTTCATGACAATGTACATGAGAGTGTTGAGCATCCAAAAGATTGCAGTGTTCTCACACAAATACAAAGAGCTTATGGTTTCTGCTATATTGTATATATTTTTGGACACCCATGGAATTTTTCATTTAGTAGGTAGGGATTGCCGTGACTTTGTCCTGTTGTAATTTGGCTCTCTCTCTATGCACTAAATGTTACAGCATCTCAAGTCCTTGCATTGCTGATATAAGAATCAGAGATCCCAGATGATACTAGACCCACCTCCTCGGTACTACACATATTTTATTCTTTTTTTTGTGGGTTTTTTTTTTTTTTACAGTTAACTATCTCTATGATTACTGTTTAAATGCTGCTATGATTCCTCCACATTGCTATCAAGTTCTTGTCAGGCTACCTATATTTATGAGCTGTAGAGAGGCATGCCAGTAGAAATAATTTTTTCAAGTTGTCCTCAGTAGAATAAACAGGTATCATAATCAGTCTTTTGAATTGTCATCTAGTCACAGTAATCAGTCAGTCGCTATATCATTGGATGAATGTCTTCATATTTTCAGATGCTTCTAGCATCTTTACACAAAATTGCACTGTTTGGCATATTAGTTGTAAATCTCAGAAATTATTTAAAAAAAAAAAAATCTTAACCACCACTAGGCAGTGGTTGAAAATGAGTTTGAAATCACTGCATCAAAGATGAAGTCCACTTCTGAAGTCCTGAACTGCAAATCAAGTTAGCCTGGGAGTCTCCCAGGCCTGAATTCCTGGACATAATTGCCATAATTGAAGACAATTTCTCACTTTTTCCATTCAAAATCCAATATGGGGTTACTGCTGGGGCTAGTTTCTGTCTTTAGAAAATTATTTCCTTGAAATTGGAAAAAGTTCTAGGTCTGTCTCACAACCATGTATCTCCCTTCTGAGAAGTAGGAGGAAACATCATGATTTAGCCCAGTGCCTTGTGTAAATAGCTCTGGAAATATGGATTAGAGTGAGGATTCTCCTCTCCTAGTCAAATTCCACCATTTCAAGGGAAGTATTTCTGTCTCCAACATTCAGGAATGTGGTGTACCTCCAGTGTATAGCCCCTGTTGAAAACCTCTTCTTGAGAAGTATTAATTTATTAATTCAATCTCTCAAGCCAAGGACAATGCTAAAGATACAAATTTTAGTCTGTTATCATCACAATCAACATCATACTTCTAATCAGAAGCGGCCAGAGTCATTTGATCACTAATTAGCTCAATTTTGTCAGGCTATTAAGCAGTTCCTGAGCATATCTAACTTAACCTGTGTAATAGCAGAATAAAGTATAGAGATGCCTCCTTTGAAAAGCTCAGATGGCCTCAGGTGGAAAGTGATTGCTCAAACACATTCCTGTTTTGCCACATAAGCAAGATCCTAAATCTCTTGGGATTCCAGCAGACAGTGGAAATTAGCCCTTATTCTTGAGCCTTAGCATAACCTGCTGGCATAGCCACAAGCAAGAGACAGTAGCTATAGAGTTAGTGCTGTTTCATCAAGGCAGGGCTGACCTAGTGCATACAGTTCATCAAGTGACCCACTGTGAAGCATTCTGGCAAATATATCCTCTGCGGACATGGCACTTAAGGACATGGTTTAGTGGTGGGCTTGGTGGTACTGGGTTAACAGCTGGACTTTGATGATCTTAAAGGTCTTTTCCAGGCTAAACGGTTCTGCGATTTTTTTGTTTTCTGAAAACCTGAAACCTTGCCTTTGTCCTTAGGAACAATTTCTGTCCTTATTGATAGGATTCTCTGTTGGAATATAAGCAGAGATAACAGGCAAAGTCATGGGGTTTCCTTTCAGAGTACAGAGCAATGGAGAAAAACACTGTGACTAGGGAGGTGCTATGTCAGAACAATCCAGGATTTTCAGTAATGTCTTTTAAGACCCTTTACTGTTTGGCAAAACTTGCTTTTAGTTCTATGTCTTGTTGCTATTAACAGTGATGTTATTCAATCCAGCATCAGAGAGTAAATATCCCAGATTATAAAATCTAGAAGATACTGTCATTTCTGGTCTGTAAAAAAAATTATATTAACTGGATAGTGGAATAGTAACATTTTCCTTTCTATGTAGAAAACCAAGGATGTTTTTCAGAAAAAATGTTTACAATTAAATAGAAGTTGGGGTTTGCCACATACTATTAATACATTTGAACTAATTAGGGTGTGGGTGTTAAAAGTAGTGTATTAGATAAAAAAGAGCAGAAAAATTTCCTTTAAAAAGTCTCTCTTCTGGGTTTTTTTTGTGTTCATACTGTTTATCACTTGCATGCCAAAAAAAGAAGGTAATGAATTGAAGATTTTGTTGCTTTCTTAAGAAAAATGTTAAATAAATTTGACAGTTTCATTTTTGTGGCATAGTAATAACATGTCTAAAATAGTCCAGCTGATGCTTTGAGTTGCCACAAGTATTGTCGCCATGTTATTTGAAGAGGCTCAATTATTTTTGAGCCACTGAACTATTGTTTCAAAAAGCATTTTTGTTATTTCCTTTCAAGAGACTAAAATCACTTTCTTGTGGTTTTTTATGGTTCTTTGAACTACTTTTTAAGGCTAATTTATGGTAGATTTTGTATTATGATTTTTTTTTATTTATTTAATCTACTGAGTCCTTCTGACCTGAATAGCCTGAGGGAGCTAAGTCAGGAAGCATAGAAATCAAGAAAACCTGAAGTTGGTACTTCAAGCTGAACCAGAAGCTGGTAGAACTCAATTTGTCAAGTATTTTGCTGACAGAACTAAGAACTGGATTTTATTCTTTTTCCCAGCATTCTGCTTTTGTGTTAAAAACTTCAGAAAGTTTTTAACACAAAAACATTCAGAAATGTTTTTTGTGAATGTTTTTTGTGAAATAAATGAATGTTTTGTGTGAAATAAGAAACAACATTTGATTTTTTTGCTGGTTTGATGTAGTTTAACAATCTCTACAGGAAGGGGTAGAGTTTTCTGAAACCGAGATTTGACCTCCAGATCTATTCTGTAGAGGTTTGAGGCATTTTCCTCAGTTAACAGTGACAGAAAAGGACATACTACACTTCTGAGTTGATGGGAAATTGGTCTCTGGTCCAGCCATCATCTATATCCTTTTCTTCAGCATCAAACAGATATAGAGAAGAGACTGTGCACTGGCTCAGTATGCTCGATGCTACTGTACAGATTATGCTGTTCACAAAAATCATTTTAGCATTATGGTAAGACAAGCAGAAAGGTGAACAGAAGCTTTATGGGTGTCAGGAGGATGGTCACTGACCTAATTTTCTTTTAGTAGAAAAAAAATAAATTAGGACAGATCATTTGAGTGACACAAGTCAATGAACCAGGCAAAACTCGTCAAAAAATAAGGAACTGGTTGGTTATACAGAGACTGCAGAGACTTCCCAAGAATTGTTCAGCAGTATATAAATTAATGGTAAGTACCAAAATCCAGATGTACAAAACATGTGTAAGATACAGGTTCCTTGTTAAAATTTTAATATAGTTGTTTCAGAGAGTACAAAGCAGTGTAAAATGTATGCTTACTTTATTCATTTGTTATTAACCAGCCACATGGGTAATGCTATTTATACAAAAGTAAGAATCTTCAGCAAAGTCCTACTGAGTTTTGGTAAAGTGTCCAAAAATTGCAGCTCCAGCACATGTGAAGCTGAATGTGAATGCACGGTCCGATTGCAATTTGGTTTTTAAGTGGAAATTTGGTACAAACTATTTCACACCCCGTTTGTGAGCAATAATGTAACTATGCTGGTTTTAAAAGAAAAAGTTTAAAAAGTGAATGATTGTATTCCTCTGTTCTACTCGCTGCACAGTTCAGGAAGGTAGTTATTTAGTCACTGAGACTGAACCTGCTGCAAGATACAATACAAACTACCTTCCAGAAATATCTAAAAATATAGTAACTGTGCCCAAGTACACAAGCTCCAGGTGTGATTTTGGAGACTTTGCAAATATTCCTATTACTGAGTACATGTCTATCATGTGGAAAAAAAGGTCTAATCTCAGCTGTAAATGCTGAGAATTACATGTCATTTCCATTTAAGCAATAAATGCTCTTTTGTCTATCTAGATTTTGTTATATGTTTTTCACAATAATTCCTAACAGTATGCTATGTCATTAAAATATCAAAATCTAATAAGTCAGCTGGCAATAAATGGAAAAAATAGAAATCCATAGCAAAGATTAGGGATATCTAAAAGTGGTTTATGGGTCCTAGTGGGATTCCTCCTTTTTTAACAACAAAGTGCAGAGTGAAAGAATATGCACAGCTTTCTTTGTCTTCCTATTTCTTTTGATCTGAGAGAACAATCAGATAAGGCTGATTTCTGAAGACAGTTCAGAATGAACAGATCTCAATTGCCCCCAGTGATAACCATCATTGTCAACAGGAGGCATTCCAGGTACTGACACTAGAGCCTTAAATGTTCAGATACTGAACATTTTATCTTTTATTTTAAAAACTACTGCTGGGAACTCTCTTTATAGAATGTAATGGATGATGAGTATTTAGAAGAAGAATGAACCCTGAAGGAGAATAAAGCCCAAGCCTCAGAGACTGCCACTGAACACCAGAAGGACAGAATAATTTAAGGTTATGGTGGGGAATATCACGCACACAGAAAATCTGAAGCTATGAAAAAAAATGGAAGGATAGAACTCAGGAGTTACAGGCTACAAAACAAAAATTAAAATAATTTTAAGGCCCTGGCCCTTATGGGTATTTGTCGAGATTAGTAAATCAGTGCACATTCTGTCAGAGTTCAGCAAAACTAGGTGCTTCTTCATAGGGAAAGCTCAGAGCTGGAATATGTTGAAGTGTTAATAATGAAAGTTGAGGTATCTGGATTAAACCAGTATGCAGAAATGCTAATAGCTACCTTCTGTAAGCCTTGTCACTTAACAAGTGTTATCAGTCCCTCTAAGCGCAATCTTCAGTTCTCAATTTTTGAAGAAAATATTGATTTTTGACACAATGTGACAAGTTGTGTTTTACATGACTCATGTACATTCTACAAAGCTCACTGAACATGGCACAATGCCAGCAGTGTGCTATGAAAACTGATGGCTTACAAATGTTAAAATGATAATATCTTTCTAATTTAAGGGTATTTACATTTTGCCTACTGCCCAATGCTGCTGATTACTTTTTAAGTTAGTAGTTAACTATCTTTGTGATTATCTAAGTTAGCGTTGATAGCCTAACATACCTCAAAAATATTAAAAAAATACTATTATCATTAATGAAAGATAACTAATTTTGAATGAGCAGATGTCAATGAATTCATAATCAGAGGGTTTTTATGTGCTTCTTACTGCCACTGCAAAACACATGTTATTCCTTATCTAGTCTGTTTTCAAGTAGTTTGCTTTGTCTACCAAACCCACATACTGCATTTAAACACATTGACTCCAGTCTCCAAACTGGTGTCATTGTTCCTTTCATGGGGTTTGGATAAATGCCTTTGTTTGGTTTTACTCTCATACCTGGAGCACAGTTCAGTTTTGGAGAGTTTACAAATAGGAGCTCCATTGACATATGTGTTCCCCTGACATAGAAGAGAAATACAGAGTTTTTGGAGATAGAGTCAAACCATACTGATATTTGTGAGCCTGTGGGTAACACTTCTTTTGTTTAAATCTAAAGAAGTCTTAAGATTATCTAGTTTTTACTAGTATCTGGTCAGACTTGAGTATTAGGTAGTGAATCTTGTAGTCCAGTAGGATTTTTCAGGGCGTTGATACAACAAATGCAAGTGCAGATGAGCTGATGGCCAGGTTTGTGATTGTGGATGCCTGTGAGTAGTAAAGTAGATCAAAACACATATTTGAAAGTCACAGACATTGAGAAGTACAACTAAAGGTCTCTTCTCTTCTTCCTCCCTCCAATACCTTGATTTAGTCCTTGATCTTTTCACAAGTTTCTACCTGTGTGAAAAGCACATAGTTTTTAGTGCACCCTCGGTATGTATCTTTGAGTTGACTGTAACTATAACCACCCTTGAGGCACATTGCCCAGTTCCCTAAGCACACAGGAGTGCCTGTTTTTCCCCTGAGTTTCCTTTGTTGGTAAGTTACTGCCAGTTCTGACCTGCAAGGAAAATGCAACCCCGTAACTTTCACCTATATCCCTCAAAACAGATGGAAGCCTTTCTGCAGGAAGATCAGGGCAAGAAAAGTTAGGAAGCACCAGATTACTTTTGGGAACTCCATGTATGCCTCTCTGGCATTTGTTTTTCCTACCACCCAGCAGCAATAAGTGCTAGATAATGTCCTAGGAATACAGTTTTAAACAAAGAGTTGTACGTAACATGAACATAATTACTTGTCACATTGCACAAAAAAAGTTGCAGTGATGGCAGGTGTGGAATATGATTTCTCATTTATGTATCTTGAAACAATTTTTTCAAATGCAAATGTAATATACAATATACGAAAAACAAATTTCACTTAGACTTATTGCACTTTATAAAACAGTTTCTAAATATACGTGTATGAAGGCGATTGAAAACACTGTACAGCAAACACATCAGAAACACCTGTAAACTTTAGGATGGGTTCTAGGTTACATATTTATGACGGTGAAATACATGTTAAACAGAAGCACTTAAAGTGTAAAACTGAAGAGAGTGTTCTCTTTAAATAAGCATAATCCAAATTTTAGTCATCTGGAACCTTCAGAATTTTTACAAGATTTGTGTATATTGGGCGGATAAGCTTGACCGTTGTGCTGGTGTACTGTACTGCTAGCAAACATGTACCATTAGGCAACTGGAGATTGAAACTGTACTGTCAGCTTATATAAAACTAGACAGCTCCATCTTACATTTAAAGTATGCAGAGCAAAAACCTGATGCAAAAGAAAATACATTTTCCAATATATTTTCCCCTAAAAAAATGCCAAAGCTGTCTTTATGTAGTGAGTTTTTGTCAATGACACTGATCTGAAAGCCCACCTTGCTGATCTTTTTTCATAACTGTAGTGCCTGCATATTGCTTTAATTTTTATGTAAAGTTATACAGTGTTGACATGTTCTGTAGCCCTTCTATGACAGGGCAGTATGAAAACCTTTCTTTCCATCCCCACTGAAGAAATCATTGGGGTTAAATGACAGGGCTCTACCAGTGATTTGCCTGTCACAGAGGACTGTAAATTGTAGCCTGTCTCCAGGATAGTGTTTAGACACATTTTGAGATTAATGGTTTTGCATAGACACTTTTGACTTCAAATGATTTTGAGACAAGCTCCATCAAGAAGATTCTTCCAGTTTGAATCCAACTGAAAGTGCTTTGCATTTCAGCTCTGTTTATATGTGACTTTGTTGGTACAGAACAGACAGAATCTGATATAAAAATGAAATGGTTTCTCTTATGTTCCAGACTACATAAAAAGTTTCACCTTTAGTTTAACTCTTTGTGACAGATTTCTTTCTTTTTTTGGTAGTTCTTAACACTTTCAGGTAACAGACAGCAATGAGGTATTTTATTTACATGACCGAGCAGGTCACATATTTTTCTCTTAAAGGAGCATAGCTTGGAAAAAAGGTCTGTATCCTAAATTTAAGGAAGATCAAGCTAAGGTGTATTAATCACCTAGAAAATCCATTTAAGAATGCGTTAATTCGTTCACTTTTGAGAACCTCAATTGGTAGTATGTGTTCTGCAGCAAATGAGATGTTATGATTCAGGAACTCTAACATAAGACAGGTAATAATAGGGTTTCTATTCTGTTTAACGTGGAAATGAGAAAATGTTTATCAGAAGAATACAGTGAATGTAGACATTTCTTTATTCATATGCTCTCCAGTCTCCTCTTAAAAAAAAAAAAAAAAAAGAGGAAGAAAACACCTTTTTCATTATTATCAATTGGTTTTCAGCTCTTCTAATAGGCACTGAAGGTCCTGCCATTTCAGTAGAATAGCAGACAGTCAGATGCCACAGCAGTGGTGGAGCCATGCAAGGATCAGCATAATGGGCTAAATATTTGTATCTTTCTTATAAGTAATGTAAAGTTCACGTACACTGCCTCTCCCACTGGGGTAGGAGAGAGAATCTATTACTTAAGCAGACATTTTAAAAGATACATTGTATCATTGACCAAATATACCCCACCAGAGTCTGACAGCTTGTGGCCTCCGTGTGTTACTTGGAGTAGGAATGCTCCTTATGGATGACACCGTATGCCTCCCCTGTTCACCTTAGTGTAGTTACATGATCTCAGGCTTCTGAGTCACATCACGTGATTAATGGAGAATTAGAAGGTCTTTTCTAAGAGAAAAAAAAATGCTTTTCTTTGTGAAATGATATGCAAATTTGTTCAAACATTTATGGAAGCATCTTCATGATTTTTTAATTTCAGGGTTTAAGTTTTTACGCACAACATCTGTGATTCTTTTTTATATTTGTGACTGAAACATTGATTAAGATATACTGAAGACTGAGGTGAAAACAGATAGATTTGAAAGCAGGTCAGAAGTTTAATAACCTCATGTACCAAATATTAAATGGAGTCCAGGCAGGAAGTTACAGGATTCCCTCCTTAAAATCCCACAGCAAATGCATAGTGTCTTCAGCCAACATGTCAGTGATTTTGGTGATCCCTCTTTCTCATCCATGTCAGGTAAATAAAGTAGAAGCTGGTTGTTATGGATAACAAAAACCTCACATTGCTGATTTGAAGGACCAGCATCCACTAGGAGAATGGAAAAAATTCCAACTTCTGGGAGCAAACCAACTGGAATTTTTTTCACAATTGGCACAGGTGCCAGCCTCCTAGTCACTGATTAGCAGCCATACTCTTTAAAAGCCATTAAAAAAAAAAAGGTTTCTTCCATGATATTGTAAGACAAATATATCCAAAGCAAGCCAAACTGAAACCAATTTGGGTGTGGAAACTGGTTAGAGCCTCAACAGCTGGGGACAGAGCTCCTGCAACAGCATTGTAGTTCAGAGTTCGTGAAGTGACTAGACGAAGTGAGGGGCTTCCGAAGTCCTAGGGTGAAGTTTAAGTGCTGAATGCAGGAAATTAATTTAAATTTCCCTTTGTCAGAGAGGTCATCTTTCAGGAGGAGCCAATTTTATGTTACTCAGTAACATGCATGATTTTCTTCTGAGTAATGAGGCAGACTGCCATTGCCTTCACTTGCTGAAAACTGGATAGGCAAGTGACTATTTAAAGTAAAAAAAAAAAAAAGACAACTCCAAACCCCAACATAGTGCCAAAATTCTCCAGCTATAATCACTTTTTTTTTTTGTTTTAATGCAGCAATGGAATGTCTTCACCTTTTTTTTTTTTTTTTTTAACAATCAGAGCCAAAGTCTACAAAAAATGTAAGGCACAAATAAGTGTATGTAAAAATTCCTATTCTGAATGTGATTAGTGCATGCCACTTGCAAATGTCAGCAGTTATTTTTAGAGGAGAGCATTTGTAAGATCTGGCAGATAACTTTTGAAATGTCAGGAGGGTAAGAGGAAGCATAGCAGAAGCCAAATACATATATAAATATGTTAGAGGATTTTAATACTAAGTCCATCATTTTTTGAAAAGCAAGATGCAGCTATCTTGAAACCGACCTGATAGACCATAGTTCGTCTCCCATGTCATAGGTATTGTGCAGACACGACATAATTACTTGAATTTTAGAAAGAAGCTTGGTTTCCTTGTAACCTGAGGAAAGAGCTCATTCTCTCTTTCCCTTCTTTTTCACAGGCAGGTATTGTTAAACAGTATTTTGCACTCTACTTTTAAGTAGTGTGTGTTACACTTATGTAATTTCTTTCTGGCAGATTTATCATCAAGATTTGCCTCAAAATATCTAAGAAAGTTTATGCTCTGTCTTATATTTCTAAAAATATACCTATTAAACCCTCTTGGAAGCTATAAACTGAAGGGCAGTTCTTTGACAGCATTGTTCCCAAGCTCAGGAACAGTGCTGTTCAGTGCTGTTATTGTTTTGTTTGATATAGTAAAATACTTGCCAGGTATACTCTATAAAAAATATTTTCACAGCGAAATATGGATCAGACTTGTATGCAACAGTATTTCAATCACACCTTTTGTCTCATGATGATTCTCATTTTCTCTACTGTTTCTAATAACTCTAATTGTATATTTCCACTTACGTATAGCAAGGAAAGCTACTGAATCATTATTGGTGTAAAACTTGATATCTCAAGATTAAAAACTTTAGGTCTGCATTTGTGCAGGAATAGCACTTTCTTCTTTGATAAACATTGTACTCGCAGATTTCATGTCATCCAATCTCAAGTATGACATTTTCCCTTACAGGTTATGTAGAGGTTTTTGTTTCCTGGTTGTTTTGTTTTTTCCCCAAAGTCTCCTACCTAACTCCCATTGTAAAGTAAGTCCTGTATCCTCCACGCTTACCAGTGCTGGTGTCTTTGCATCAGAACTCTGTCCTCAGAAATCAGTCTGAATCCCTACGGTTATTAAGGTCTCTTTAAAAAGACTCCAGACACTGGGATTACCAGGAACAGAAGGCCTCCCAACACTTTTTTATTATACTTTTCTCATTGACTATTGAAATATTGCAGGTGCTATACCCATTTTACAGATGTTACATGCTTCACTGCTTTCTTGGGTTACAGGAAAGGTACTTTTCATCCTTTAAAAATAGAACAGGTTATGGAAAATTACACTCAGAGTTGAAGATAAAATGGATCATCTGGGTAAACAAATTGCATACTAATGGCCAAAAAATCAACTCTGAGTTCTCTTCTATTGAAGTGCATGTTCTGAGAATTAAAATATAGGATTTATTGATAGGCCAATATATTTCTGCTTAAAAAAGAAATTACAGGATTGACTGATGGAATACGAAAAAGAAGAATAAGCAGTACCTTAATTGCATCAATGCAATTAACAATTTTAAATGTGATGGATTTTTCTTGTTTTGGAACAAGTTAAAAGTAATTTTTCAGAGTTCCCTTAAAAATATAAAGCAAGTAAAAATCCTGCTCTCTGCCTAATCCTGGAGGATTTCAATAAAAATAAATAAATAAGTAAGGTTAATAAAAAAGCTTAAGGGGCCCAATCAAATTTTGACACATCCAAAATTTGACCTAATGTTCAGAAAAAAAATCTGGTTTTATATATGCTCTTAGCCTGAGAATCCTGCCAAAATTAAAATTTCAATACAAAAAAAAAAATCCCAACTAGGCAGTCAGATCATATTAACATAACTTCTTCCTTGCATTTGCAGGTAAATCTCCTTTGTCTGCTTACTTCCTTCTTGTACTGAATACTTCAATACATACATACAACATTCTGAAGCATTTATAAAGTATGACTCTCCTTTGCTCTATTACAACTATAGAGCAGGCAGACCTTAGACTTGTATGTTACCAAAGTCTACTAGTATGAAAATATATGTGTGAATAGCATCCATGTTGTGAACTCAATTTACAAGTCTAATACAAAACAGTGTTTTCTAACTTTATATAATTATTCTGTGAAATTTCAGCTATTTAATATCAAAATATTTGGATAAATACTAGTTTTGGTTAAGAACTGTATGAACCAGAAAGAGGAAAAAAAATACTAAACACAGGACCATTTCTTTTTGTTGAGCTTTATTCATACAGAATATTACCAGTTTTATTGTTGATGAAACTAAAAATAAGAGAAGATAGATGTCAGAAGGCAGATCCTTTTGTACTGGTGTGAAAGAAAAATGGTTCACTTAAAAATAAATAAGCTTGATATTATAAAAATATTGGCTATAAATACATTTTTTCGTGACAGAGTAGGAATTTTTTTTTAATGGGGAATGGGTAATGGTATAAGAATGATTGAGAAATTGCCAATGTCAAAGTACTGTTTCAAGACAAATTACTAAGAGGAAAAACTAGGGCAGGGTTCTAAAAGATTTTAAAAAAAAAAAGGCAACCTGAGTTTAGGACCTAAATCCAGATTCAAACCCCTTATTGTAGAGCTGATATTTGAAAAGTGGTTAACACACAAGTTCTCCCACAGGGTCTTAGGGACCAGGGCATGAATATAGACGTTTAACTGAAAGTTCCTACTTTTGTGATGCTTGATTAATATCTTAATAAATAACAGAGTATAAAAATCTGAAGGTAATCTGTAGAGGAAGGGTGGGGGAGAGCTGTGTTCTTCATCCGAATCCATGGAGAACCCAGAGCAAGAGATGTAGGAAGTTTTGTTGGCACTACCAAGAAGATCCATTTACCAGGAAGGATGGAGAGGAGACTGTCACTTTTCGAAATGTCTTGTCTTGGAAAATAAATCAGAGATTGATTAAGAGGACCAAAAGTGTTGAAATGAGGCGGAAAAACAGATCAAGATGTGCTGGACCTTGAAGAAGTCTAGAGATAAAAAAAAGCCGTAGTGGAAAAAAAAAACCACCAAGATGCAGAGTTCTTAGGAAGGCAGAATTTGTTCTCAAAAAAATGCTAGTCTAGCACAGAATTATTTGCCTACGCAGTTTGAGTGATATGTGGGCCGTGGTTGCAAAATACACCTGTTTGTGGGATACACATCTGTGATATGAATATATAGAATTATAAGGAACTGAGAGATTTAGGGCTATGAATCTCCTCTTTCTCTATCCTATATGTCATTCCTGATTTTTACTTGACCAAATAAGTTATGTGTATATTACATGAATCTAAAAGAAAAATAATAAAAAATAAAAAAATAGAAAAGCCTTAGGAATATTTTTATACATAAATTTCCAGAATTTTTAGTGTGCTGTTTGGCAGTTTAAGAGATGTCATGGTTTGAGAGCCCCAAAATCCAATTCCCTAGTCCAAGCCCCCCTCCCACATCTCAACCCAGTGTGAGATGGGTTTTCCAGACACCACACGAGACTCGGAATGGGGGAAAGGGATGATATTACAATGACTGTACAAATAAATACCTACAATACATTATATACAATCTTAATTATCTCTACCATGACATAAGTGTTTACAATGGATCAGATCTCTTCTCCCCTCCAAATAAAAGTCCAGGAGGGAAGAAGGAAAGATCCTTTCCACTTTCAGAGCAGCATTCTCTTCAGAGTAGCAGTCTGTCTCTTCCATGCAGTAGGTGTAGCTGGATCTCTGCCAGTACACATGAGGGGGTATCCAAGCCCTCTCGGCCACTCGTCTTCAAGCGAGAGTCTTCTCTTCCGTAGGCTGTGTTCACCGGGACAAGGGTCGCTTCACTACGTCATACCACGAAGTACAGGGGTCTTCATGATGGTCCCTATCTTCAGGGGATTCAAGTTCCCCTACAGAGCTCTTGGGCTCTGATCTCAGGCTGCTAGCTTAGCTTAGCAGCAGCAGTGAGGGGGGCCAAGGTCACCCCCTCCGCATTCTTTCTCTGAGCTTTTCAGCTCCCTTCTGCAGTGCTGTAGCACTCTAAGACTCTTTCAAGTAAGAGTCCATCATCCTCCTCTCTCTGGGAGGGGTCTCCAAGGAGTTTGGGGGTTTCTGGTTCAGTTTCTTACCCCAACTCTGTCTCTGTCTGAGCTTAGTTCTGCTCTCTGTGCTGCTGGCTGGGGGCCCCTTCTCCTCGTGGCCTCAGAACGTGGCCACCTCTTTCACAACAACTACAACTACTTTCTCTTCCGTTCTGCTTGTGGTATGTTTATATTTTGCAGAAGCGCTCATTGGGTAAAACTTCAAGGGTCACCACCCCCTGGGGTTTTACCATTTTATAACTTCAAGGGGAAAACTGTTTCCCCTCACCACAAAAGATTTGCTTTCCAGGTACTTGGGCTACACTAATCTTTGAACCTAACAGAAAAAGAACACTGCTGTGGCAGTTGCATTGCAGCACAGTGAATATATATTGCTGGCAAGCTGGATATTTTGATTTTTCTTGGGGAGTTCAGACACTGCTAATAACTTGGTAACAAAACAATTAAATATGAAAATAGTGTTGTATAGCTTGTCAAACAAAATTCATGTACCATCATTTTAATTTCTCAAAAGAATCAAAATTACGAAACTCTGAGGATGTACTTGCACTTGTCCAGCCCACCTATCTTCTGTGGCTACTCATTGCAATCTTTATTGTAACTGTACTTCTGTTGATTTTGTGAAACTAGAAAAATTTTCTTCAAGAAAATGTAACAGACAGTAGTCTGGTTCCTTCTGAGATGTCAAATACCTACTTTATTATAGCGAGAAAGTGACAGTCAATTTAAATCAGAATTTATTGAGAACATTAAGAGCTGGAAGGGCTTTGGCTAATCACTGTAATGTCCTCAACAAATGGTAAATGAAAGCATGAGGAAATTGAGTTAACACAAGTTAAAAGTTCACATACTTACTGAATTATATTAAAAACCCTATAACCTAATTAAATTATCTAAAACTACTCATTTCGGTCTGTCCTATTGTACTAGTGAATGCATATGATGGTATTTTCTTAGATGTGTAACAGTTGACAGGTTTAGCATGAGTCAGATAAAAACCCAACCAACGAGATAAAAGGATGAATTATTTACTAATCCGCAATCTTCTGAATAGTTATACTTAATGAAGAGTTTTGCGTTGGTGCTTGTTTATATACTTCATATTTTTAACTTTAAAAATCAGTGTAGTCAGAACTTGCAAACATAGATAAAATGTACCCATTTCTCCTCCTTTATGGAATTTGGGGAGGGGGGAAGGAATGCTAGAGATGGTATAGTAGCTTGTGTCATGTATTTATATCCATAGGCATGTGTATCTGGTAACCTGAATGCAAAAGCTGTATTTTATCTGGTTTACATACCATCACACTACTTAACAAAGATCCTTTTACATGCCTGGATTTTATAATAAGATGTAACTTTTGAGATCATGTTTTCTAAGTTCTTATCTTACTGGAAAAATCTTTCAATTCCTTTGCTTTGGTTTTAAAATAAAGAAAGAAAAGTACTTCACTAGTATAACTGGCAAATTTTCTACAATTCCACTTACAGATTCAAGGTTTATTGAAAATAATGGGTAAAGGACCTTTTTGTGGTTTCAGGTTATGGCAGAGTAATTTGTATTTGAAAATAATAGGCAGATCTTTGAGTATGTATGAGAAATTTGATTCAGTAGTCAGATAACGGCAGGTATGTGAAGAATCATTCTCACATCTAGCAGCAAAGATGACTGTTTCAAGAGAAAAAAAATTGGATAGTGAACAGCATAAATTTTTGCTATTTGGAGAGGTTTGGGGTTTACATATTTGCTGGCTTTGCTTCCCTGAAATGAAGAGAATCGTGTAGGATTTGGCTCAATCCTTTGGCTAACCACAAAGGACAGAATCAAAGGACAGAATAGCTTTTTCTAGGAAAAGTCAAGCACTACAGAGGAGTCATCTCTGTCATCTAACATACAAATGTGTAAGGAAAGTTACTGATGATGGCAGAAGAAAGAGACAGTTTTTAGTTCTATGGGGAAAAAAAAGTGATAATGTGACTGTAATAAAATATCAAGATGGTATTCCAACAACATTAAAATTGGATGTATCCCGTAGGAATTTTCATCTTTTATTTCACCCTGAGAATGTATTCTTCTCCACAACTCTTACATAGAAAAATAGTTGATTTTCAGACAGAAATAGGGTGTTACACATTTGTTTTTAACTTCTTGCTGAAAGAGAAAAGCAAATGTAGAGATGAAACTGTTCTCCCACCCTCAGAAAAATAATTATTTTATGAAATGAGATTTTATGGTCCTGTGACCTGTCTGCTCCTATTCTAAGTGCTTCCTTACCAAAAAGAAAGGCTATCATTGATTGTTTACTGCTGACACCAAGATTAAAGAAATTTTGTTGGTTTGGCTCCCTGATGATTAGTTTGACTTACTGAAAATAAAACAAAAGGTATTATCCTTTTTTCCCCCCCTTAAATATTTGATACTTTTTCTTCATTTAAAACTAAGAAACTTAAAATATATCAAAGGTAATACATGTATTTGAAATAAATAATAACAGTTTTTCTGTGTAGAAAAGAACTGCTGGTTTTGATGCTGGTTTTCAAACACACACACCCACACACAACCAAATAGACAAATAAACAAAAAAATAAACACTCTATATTATAAAAAGGATACTTTGGCATTTCTGAGTAACTTGAAAGCAGTTTTAGATAAATGTTTGAAAATAATCGTAAGTTTACTTCTTGCAAATGCAGAAAGAGCTTCATTTAAAATTGAGGCATTTGTATATATTTTCCCTCATGAGACAGATAAAATCCCATCAATTTCTGTCACAGTCAGAAGCGAATGGAAGGTAAAAGTCTCTGGGAGCACAGACCAGCTCAGAAAGCCCATTACAGTCTAAGAAGATGACCAAATCCAGAGCAACTTTCAAATCTGTAGTGTACTCTAAAAGCATGAAGAATTATTCCAGTGAATGATCATTTTGAAGTGGGGTTTTTTTTCCTTTCAATATGCATGCAAAGAGTTGTTTTTAACAAATGAGGAGAAGGAAAGAAATATATGTTTTAGCTCTGAAGTGCTTTCTGAAATCCCAGCATCCATAGTAGGTAATCGAATTCCCTTCACTTTAGCGGTAAGCTGCTCGTCCTTGGTGATGAATGCCACATATCTTACAGTTCTGATCCCTCTCTCTGCTAAGCTCAGCGCTGGTGAAAATTCCACTGAAATCAATGCAGTTATACTGATGTAAATCTAGCCTAATGCAATGAAGGAACAAGCTCTAAAACTCAAAACTCCTTATGTGGCTGTCAAGTGAAAATAGTCCCTGCTTTTAAAACCATTTCACAAAAGACATTTGTAGATATTTATTTTAGTGGGATTTCCCAAGGTCTTTTATCTTAGTACTTTTTCCTTTAGATTGCCCAAGTGGAGGTGAAAAAACCTTTCACTTCACTCGCAGTGGCATGTGTGCTGTACGTCTTTGTGCTTCCAGAATATTATGCAATTGCTTTTGGTCCTGAGAATACCATGTAAAACAGAAGAAGATATTTTCTAATACATAGCTTATATTAAAGAAATAGGACATGGTATGTCAGATTCCTTACAAGTAAATTCTAATAATGACTTACAGAGAAATGAGCGTATTTGGTTCTCTTAGCTCTGAATTTAAGAAGTGTTGCAGGATCTATAAGTATCTCTGATTGCTGCATAGACATTCCTTATGCTGAAATTATTTTCCATGCCCAAACAAGTTTAAACAATATTTTAAAGACACTTCTGTAAACCCATTATTTAATTTTACTAAAATAATGAAGAGCATATATTACTTTAGTTTGCAAAACACTGAAATGGTAATTCATATGAAGTGTTTTCTACACATATGTTGTATTTTTGTATGTGAAATTAAAAACTGTTCCTTATTTTTCATTTTTAGTTTTTCTTTTCTTGTATATTTTGCAATAAGATGCATGGGCATGTTAAAATTTTACCAAAGTCTCTAGACTTTATCATCAGTTTAGGCCATCTAATATATGAATATTTAATATTGCATGTATTCAATATGAGTTAAATAAGAATATTTGTTGTCAACAGACAACAGTGAAACAAGTAGCAATTTGAATATGCAACATCTATGTGTGTTCAGATAAAAGATGGAATTAAAATGAGTAAATTACACAACAGAAAAGAGAGAGGGTCCAATTATTAGTAGGTAAATGGAAAATTTTAGCATAATGAGAACAAAGTAAACAGAGATGAAAATTCTTTAAATTGCTATATTCTAACAGAGAAAAACTATTCTACCATTATTTATGAAAATTAAGTTACACCAAACTATGAATTATGTTTATTCATTTTCTAGACACCTTTAGAAATGAAATTTTCCTTTTTAAAAAAGACTATCTAGATCCACTGCTCTAATACAGATGACTGCAATGACTTTGAGATAACAATTTCTTTTTTACATATTATTTTTCTCTGTTAATAGAACATATTTGCATGCAACGTCAGGTTGCTTTTGGTGGGTTTCCATCAAGATAACCTATCATCATTCAGAGGATCTCAGCAAATGACTTCTTTTTTTTAATTATTATTATAGTTTTATATGTTTCTCCTTTTCTTTTTTTCTCCAGCACTTCCCTAGAATGCTCTCCTTCTCCCAGTTGTCTACATGCAGTTACTAGGGTTGAGAGTTTATTCAGGTAAAGTAGTTGTAATTACTCAGGTACATGAGATCCCTGAATGTTTTGAGGTTTTTTTAATTAATACACACTTATGGAAAAGTATTTTGGGTTTGGGTTTTTCAGGCATTTTTTTTCCCCAAAGTATATCTAACATTGAGACACACAATTTATATGGATTTACACCAGGAATTAAATTGATGAACTACCATTTCTGCTTTGGGAATTTTTGTAAGAACATTAGAGGGATTTGGCTAGTAAATTCAATTACCTAGCTACAGTGACAGGAATGCAGACCCTTGCATATGGAAAGATCCCTGTGATTTACAAAAATAAGTATTCAGTCTGAGATGCTTATTCGCACAGATTTTCCTGACAGATGTATATCTTCTACTGCTTTTAATGGGCCTTCTTGTGGGACTAAGGATTAATTCTGCAGCATTTATGTAACTAAACTCATAGTAAACGAACTGGAAGCTTTTTAAGCATAGGAACTGCATTACGGATATCTAAACATATTTACTTTTTGTTTTAAATATACCAGTATATTTTTAAATAAATTTAATTTTTGTGTACCAAACATCTGACCTTATGTGGTTACTTCCAGAGGATGAAACCTGAAGAGATGTTACTGAAACATAGTTCTTTGTTAACATATAATGCCACAGTTAATAACTGTGAACAATAACATACTGCAGAGTGTATTTGATTCTCAAAACAAGTACATGTGCCTGTTAAGCACTGGAGCTCTGTGTTCTGTAAGTTCTTAGTGTGTACCATACCAGTATGCTACAGCTGAATATGACATTAATATTAATGGAGAATGGAAGCTGAGAAATAGCAACTCTCATTCTTTCCCCAACCCCCTACATGCTAAATCCATTAGTATAGATAGATTAGCATTAATAAACAAGGAGGACAAAATAGCTTTCAATGCAGGGACAGTTTTGCATGACCTTTGGTACAATAAGCTTGTACTTGGTCATTGTGATGCTCTGAGTTGACCTATGCAGCAATGTTAAATCTGATGTATCCATAGAGAAATGTTATCAGTGCTTCATGTGCAACTTCAGTGTTACAAGCTGCTGAGTTTTAGGAGAAAGTGTTGAGCTTTTCTGTTTGTATATCCTTATACCAATTGCAAAAAGGTTTCATCCAGGGATCTCAAGCGTAAATCTATAGAAAATTACTTGTCAGGGTCATTAGGGAAAAGAGGCCGTTTATTGCTTTATATTAAAAATTAGTACTTTTATGCTGTGATATGCATAAAAGCAATACTGCCTCAGGATCCAGATTGTTTCTGGACATCCATCAGAAGATTTGCTTTTAATTGTTAAGGCTCAACATAGTCCCAACAGATTTCAGCATCTGAAGAATTATTCATCTGATCAAATTTATACTTCAAGACACTTAGAAATTTCTTGGAGATTAAACACTATACTCTTGATGCATTACAGGTCTAGTGAGAACACTGCTTTCACGAGTTTTGAGAGCTACAAAACTTTAAGAACTCTTTTTTGGAAAAACAATGGC
This sequence comes from Corapipo altera, assembly GCF_003945725.1. Taxonomy (NCBI): domain Eukaryota; kingdom Metazoa; phylum Chordata; class Aves; order Passeriformes; family Pipridae; genus Corapipo; species Corapipo altera. The sequence goes on along the minus strand of NW_020884876.1, from coordinate 8,960,782 downwards.
ATACAAAGTATTATTGGTTTCATTCATTTCTAAGATTACACAAATGAATCTTTAAATGTAGCTTCCACATCTTCCATTTTATAAAGCTTCTGTCTGATACTGCATGGCCAGACAGAGGAATTGTGAATACTTACGAATAATTATGAATGTCCTAGAAAAATGACAAGAGCATTCTTACATTTTAGTGTGTGTACGGCAGTAGAAATGACCATACTTACAGTATATTAATGCTTCAAATCATAAATGGTACTTGCAACTCACAAGGTAATCCACTTTTGTAGAAGAATGTTGTAAAGGAGGCAAATACTAATTTTTAAGTGATGTGTACGTAATCTTCACACAAAGCTGCAGCAGAGTATAGTGAGCATAAGACCAGGGCTGAGTGTGATCTCCTAAGCCAGGATTTAGAGTGCTACCCTCACTTCATTCCCAAAACTGTTTCATATATAAAGCTGCTTTAGCAATTTTAAAAGCATACAATTCTAGTTAGACTCTTCTGAGTATATGAGTATGACCTTTTTCTGTACAGCCTGAGAGAGGTACCTGTGTCTTTATTCAGCATAGTAACTTCAACAATTTTGGTTTCTGGTTAAACAGCTGACTTCTTTTTTTCCCCCATTACTGCTGAACTTTTCTTTGGTTTCTTTGTGCTGAACTCCCACAACTCCTCCATGTTCCCAGCAATAATATTGCTGGTTGATGTGGGGAAATATGGACATAATCCTACTTCAGATTGCAGTGAAAACTTAAAACTATGACCTTCTGGGCCAGGGGGGAAATCCTGTCATATTTGTAGCAATGAGTCTCTCACTAGGTAATATAGTTGGACTCTGAAGAAATTTCCCTATGTGTATTTTCCCTCTTATGCATTATTAATACTGCCACTTAGATCCAATCTAGCTTCCCCTCTTCTTTTTTTTTCCCCCCCTCCCCAGTACTTCTGTTTACTATACTATCTGGACTCTAGCTAGCTCCTCTGGCTGGTTGATGGAGACTGCTGTTCAGAAACCCATCATCTCAGCAGGATGTTGACTGTTCCTGAAGCATCATCTCTGCTATAGGAGGAAAGGCAGTGCCCTTCTCTGGGCTGAGTCATCAACAGCTGTGGTAAATACTTCTCAAATGAAAATATTTTGTAGTATATTAAGTTCTAAAATGGATCTAGATTATAAAATACAAATTCAAAACAAAAGGAAAGAAATGAAATATCACTAACATTGATGAAGTGAGACTCGGATAAATTTTTGTATTCTGTACTCCTTTTCATTCCATTTTAATCTTCTGAAAAAAAAAAAATCCTTTGCTTTGTTAATTTTAAGCCATTTCAAATTAAAACCATGTTAACTTCAGGAATGTTACCTCAAAAAAGTTCACAATATTTCTCTCTGCACTCTCTCTACCATCTGAAATATGCTCCCTTTTATGACTAACAAAAATACAATCAGCAAATCATTTGATCACTTCTAGATAGTGTTTTGTGAGTCATATGGCAGGAATGTGACTGCAAAGATCCATTCTGGATGCCTTGAAAAAGATCATCAGTCACAAAATGCCTTGTAATGTGTGCTTACCCCAACCATTTTTGTGTTCTGAGTGATACTAGATGTTACCTTAGTAACTTTGAAGCCTGAAACATTTTAAGTAAATACTGAAAAAAGAGAGAAAAGGAGGGAAACTGGAAACAGTCAGGAAAGGAACATACATTAATTCTATCTCATCTCATTTTTCTGATTGTTATTTCCTTGAGTATACCAAACCTAGAGCCTCTGCTTAACCATATATTTATGCTTAACAAAGTTCTTGTGTTAAAGGAATGCAACAGATAAAATTTAGAAATACTGTTATAAACAAGAGAGTGGAGATTGCTATCACATGTGTTAATCAGATGGATTGGCTCACTTATTTGGAACTGAAGTCTCCCACTGCCTACATTCAACCTCCCAACTCTCCTGGAATAAATCCTCTGCCTTCCAGATGATAACTGCTGATCTCTCTTTCTTTGGGTAATCCATATTACTAAGACCTTCATGCCACTCTGAAAACACTCTCCCTCTTGAAGCTGGTTCCTTGGTGTTAAGAATTTCTTAGTGTTATTTTACAATTAGGAATGCAATTATGTAGAAGTACGATGTTAGCCGACTAGTTTGTAATATTGGTTAAGAGGAAGGCATCAAAAGTATTATTAGGTTTTATAATTTTTTTCTCATCCTTGTCCTAATTCCTTACTGTGCAAAAGACACATCCTTTTCTGCTCCTGGCATTGTTTCTGTTAGCAATTACTTCAGTTTGGTGTCTGTCAGGCGGAGAAAGCTGGTTGTCGTTTTAGCAATAGCGCACCATAGGTTATTTGAATTAGGATGTTTCAATAATAGTACAGCTGCCCCACCAAGCTGAAGTATGTCACCTTGGTAACATGCTTAGTTTTCATCAGTCTTAGATCATTTATTCACTCCTGAACCCAGTTTCAGCTGGTTTTTGAATACACTCCACCAGGACACAAGACCAGCTGTTTCTCCACTCATTTCAGTGAAATCCATATTTCTCCTCATGTCTTAAATAACTTGTTTTCCTGTTTTACCTAAATTAAATCACGCAGATACCACAGTGTCCACATTAGAAAAGGACAACTACTTCTAAAAAAATTATTCTCTTTTTTTAAGCCTCTACCTTCAGAGGCATTTTCTGAAGGATCTATGAAGACTAATAGAGGTCTTGGTTCAGGAGGAACTTCCAGTATTTTTCTCATGGTGCATACTTGTCTAAAAACTGCTTCAGTCTTTCTAATACTACAAGGAAAAGACATTGCAGAGGGCTGAGAAAATATGTGTAGCTTTAGCTGCCACTTTTGTAGCTTTTCTTTTCAAAAATATACAAATTATATACAGGATATACTTTCAAAATATCTCAGTTTTGTTCAGAGAGAGATGTACATTATTTACAAATTTAAAAATCATCACTGCATCAGTAAGAAAGGGATCAAAACCTTTTAAAAAGTAAGTTTTAATCTAACCTCTGTTCTTTAAATTAATACTTTTCCAATTAGTCTTTTTATGTAAGAACTTTGAATATTATCAGTAAAATTACAGAAAGCATTTATATTTCCACATGCTTAATATTAATAAAAGGATATAGAGGATATATATATTATGCAAAAGTAGGATTGCTTTATGTAAAATTCTGCACTAATGAGTATGTATCTAGACTACAGGAATATGGTATTTCTTTCCTGGGCAATTATTATATAGGATTCTGGCATTAGAAAAGGCCTGATTAAAAGACAGAATATAATGAATTATTTCTTTTTGTTATGATACAGGGCAAATATCAAACCATTTCAACTAGAATCTAGCTCTTTCACAAAACTAAGAAGTATTTGGGAGCTCTCAAATCCAAGTTCTCTTGTTTAACTGTGGGAATTAGATGTTATTGTAAGCATCATACCAAAGAGTTTTGACTTGTCATTTTCAGTATTCTGAAAGAAAGGGTAGGAAATACAAAAGTAATTGCTAAGAAAAACTTTACTGATAATTTTACGTGATAGGGAAACTACAGTGCTTGTTCCTAACAAAAATCAAAAGCGACATTCATACTTGACAAGTATCGATTTTTTATAAGTAGAAATTAAAAACTGCATATGCAGAAAGGTCCTGTTCGGATTGGCATTGTTGCATGAGAAAAGGACTTGTATTTCACATTCTGTGCACGTTGTTTTCTGATCCTGAGAAATAACATGGGCTCTGAAATTTGAATCTCTTGCATATAACCTGCAAATAACTAATGGAACCCTTTTTGCAAAAAGAAAGCAATTATAAACATACGACTGAAGGGTTATAACAAAAAAGTAGTATTATTAGAAAGACAAATAGATCTGGCAGTCTCAGATATTAGCAGGAAAAAAAGATAAAAACAAGAACTACTTTTGGTGCCTACACTACTGTATGCTTGATCTATGCCATGATTTCCATATAAGGTGTACATACAATAATTACTTATTTTTTTGGCTTTTTTTTTATTTAAAAAATACATTTATTTGCAATGTGCTAAAGGGATGTTGATCATTAAAATACAATTAATCTGAGGTGTACATTGAATTATTTTTCTTACCTGCAATCTTAAAATCATAAAGTGTATGAATAATGATCTTATTAAAAATTGTTTATTTTACATAATTTTAATCATCAATGGTTAATAAAGATTTAAAATAGGATGAATTGAGAAGTATTCTTATAAACATCAAGTAAGTGAGCTTTTACATTGGTAAAACTGATAGCAGTCCCATTTATCAATAAGAAATTGGGAAAAAACCCTAAATTGTCCAGATATATAATCTTTAACTGAATTAAATTCTTTAAATCATGAAATTTTTATTACAAGTTCCTCCTTCATTCCTTAAAAAATAAATAAATAAAGGGGAGAAGTGGTGAGGGAGAGAGAAACTTACACAAATCTCTCAGCATTAGTTTAGGAATATTACTACTCTATCAGTTAGGGCTTGGTAAAAAAATTTAAAGGTGCAAGACCCCTGAAAAAAAGCGATGTCCTTTGTAACTTTTTTTCCTAAATTCACGCCCAGCTTTTGGTTTTGTCTGGTGTCACATGTAATAGGAAGCCTTGGTTTCTTTGTTTTACAGTGGGCAATCGAATAAAAAAGGGATGAAATACAATCATTGAAACAGTCTGTGTTCTTATTTGAGATGGCAAAATTACTCAGGCCATGCTTTAATTAAAATCTGTGTATTTTTGTTTTATTTTGCTTCCCCACAAAACAAAGTTCTTCGTGTTTTTACCATGTCAGAGTGAACTATGTGATACCAAGAACACATCTTAAGTGACTGATCCAAACCTAGATAGTTTTTAAAAAGCAAGTAGCTTTCTCTTCCTCCCTTTGGAGTTGCTGGTTCTTCTGGGTGAATCACTTAAACCCTAGTATTTCCAGATTTTAAAAATATTATTGATTTTAAAACTAAGGTGAATCATTAGACTGATATTCAGCTACCATGCACAAATTATGCGAGTTTCTTAGAAGCACCTTTGAGAGTAACCACACCTTGAGGACATGGGTTTTGGGTGAGAGAGCAGCACTGGAGGTGGTTTCACTGCAGCCTCTGTTTCCAGGTGCTGCCTGGCTGAGCTGGACACCTTTTTTTCCCCCTAGTCTGGGTGAGTCTTTTACCTACTCTGCATTTTGCTTGGCTCCTCAGGGAAATAAAGATATTAATATTCTAGCTGTTAAGCCTGGTTTTAAAGCCTGTTTTCTCAAACAACTTCTGAAATGGGCTTCACTATATTAATACCTAATAGTACAGGTAATAATCATAAGGAAGACAATGTTACTATGTTATTATTTTGATTTTATTTGTCTTGAATGATAAAGGATATTGACAGCGTATAGTATTGAAGTGACTGTTTTTACTGAATCCGTATTTACAATGATCTTCTTTGAAAAATAAGTAATGGGAAGAAGTCTTCATATGTATTTGAACCTCTCTGTTGAAAAAGAGGAACAACTCATTGTTCAGTTCAGGTGAAGACTTCATTTTAAATAATAATCAGCATCACTTAACCTTCAGTGTGTATCTTAAAACTTTAAGGAAGTTTTTTGGGACATAACCTCTTATAGTACATGTGCTAAACACAGCTGAAAAACCTTTAGTCTTGTCTCTTGGAGAAGCATGGTTACTTTTGTGTTGTTGGCTCAACATTTCATTTCCCACTGCTACAATGTTAGACAGGTGATTATAATAAGAAGTGCTTGAAATCCCTAGCAACTGATGAATTTTGATTATGATGAAATGTATTCTTCTGTGGTTTATGTTAAGGTATTGAATTATTATTTATAGAATGACTATTGAGCAAAAAAAAAATTAAAATTTCTACTGGAAATACCAACAGAGCTTTGACCATAATAGCATAAGTGCTAAGATAAGCCAAAGGAGTTTGCAAATTCCTGTGCGAGCTGTGCTGTGCACAGGACAGAGGGAGGAATGGATAGACAGGCAGATAGGTAGCTAGGTACATATTGGACATTATAAGGTATAATTGCCATAGAGTAAAGGAATGCATGATATGAAATTAAATACTTGTGTTAATGAAGTAGGGAAATTGTATACATTTCAGAATTGTTCATCTTTCATTCACATGGGTACACAGAATAATAGTACCTGACAAAGAACTAAGAGGAGGGTTAACATCCAACGTGAGGTGGAGTGTTTAATGGATGAACTTAAAAGCAGATAACAATATAGCATCCCATGTATACTTTTGTAATTGTGCATTCCCCCAGAGATAATGGATATCATTATCAGCGGCGCCTGTCCTAAGAAACTTGGCAAGGTTATGATTGTTTGTTACAGCTTTGGTTATATTAACATACACATTAATATTTATAAATATTTGATGTCATGTTAATTTTTCATATAAGATGATTTATGTAATGCTGCTGTGCCCTGTTAGAGGGCATTTGCAGTGTGCTTCATAACGGAAGAGAATTGATGCATGTTCTTTAAAAGGACTTGCCTGTGTATTGCAGTGCTCACAGTGCATTATTCTGGAGAACAGTGATTTAAGGATAAATTATCTGAATTGCAGATACACTCCATTAACATTTTAAATAAAACATAAAGAAAAGACCACTATAGGAAATACAACAATGATATCAACATGGGGGTTTTTTTGCTCCCAAACCAAGACTCCTTGGTTTGACCTACATTCCAAGGCCATTTTTGTATATTGGGAGAAATTAATAATTATATTCAGGGTATAGCTGTCAAAATTTGGGAGGAAATACTGCATCAATTTTGCAAATAATTATTGAGGAAAGAATAATTTTATGTATGTGTATATATGTATGTATATCTCTCTCCTTTGATGACCCACAGAGCTTACTATAAATCCAACCACAAAGAAACATAAAATTTAGCTCTGTCTAAAGCAGTATCACATGAGAAGCGATAGAGATGTAAATGATTACACTGTTCAACCTCACTATTTCTCACTAATAACTAGAAACATAATAACAAATCACTGAGTTCGTGAATTAGTGTACAGAATAGTGTCTAGAATCTCTATAATCTGCACCACAATTATCCAAACACCCACCTTTGTTACTGCAAAGTCTTTTGACTTTTGAAGTCAGATCTTGGGATTTCACTTGAAATCACAGATGTGAAGGAACAGTATCTCTTGACTTTAGGTCAATCTGTTTTTAAAATATTTCCTCTGTTTTTGCTATGAAATATGAGCACATCTTCAAAACTGCATCTATACTATTACATAGACTTTTGCCTTCAGGGATAATGCTTTGATGAATTTGTGATTGGATTTGGTCAACAAAATTTATAATATTTTAAAATGAAATGAAAATAAATAAATAAATATAAAATGAGATAAATAAAATAAAATAAAATAAAACCTGGCAGCACTTTGACCTGGAATTGGATTAGATAATGTAGTGTGAGTGTTGTGTAAGACCCTACACTGTAAGTGAGAGTACTGGAGAAGGTATACATGGATTTAGGCTACTATTTCTTAAGTCCTCTTTTCAATTTTCAATACCAAATGAGAATTTCATCAGAGTTAACTACCATAGAAGGGGAGGGTGAGAAGAAATTATAGAGAATCTCTGGGCTGGAACATGATTAAGTAGTCATACAACACAGTAACTGAAACGACAGTGGACATTAATTGGTCTTCTCTGTGGGAAATGCCAGTATGGGCAGCAGATGCTGACAGTGAGAAGAAATGGCACATTTGTACAAAATATAAGCCCTTATTATCTAATGAAAATCTTATAATAGATTTGATCACTTTTAATGGGAAGATTGATTTATGCAGGGTTTAAAAAGTAAATCTGTGTTTGGCCAAATGTTGATAGCATTATTGGAAGTATATTTCACATAAAAGGCAAGTGCAAGGCAAAATTAACAAAAATATTCTCATCACTGTTTTTTGGACCAGTAAAACGAGTTGTTCTCAATCATATTTTTTTACTGATAAAATCTTAATGTTTGCTAGAAAGAATATACAAGGACAATGTTTATTAGCTTTCTTTACCCATGTTGTGAAAAATTCAAACAATAAACAAAAGTCATATATAATGACAAGTACATTGAATAATCAGAGTGAGGAAATTCTAAGTAAATCTTGAGTGCTATTAATACCAAAGCATGGCATTTGCAATAAATGTTTGTACGGTTTCTAGCCTTTTAAGCTTTTAAGTGCTGAAAGCCTGCCTGACGAGTGATCATAGACATGCACTGGCAGCAAGAGGAGCTAAGGAAGGAAATTCCACAGTTTAGCTCTCAGCATAGAAGCAAGTGTCCTGCGTTTGGTGTAATGTGAAGTAAAACAGTGTAATTCCAATTAACAGCTAATTTCAGATTTTAAAAATTCACACATATCTAAAGAAGTGATTCAGTGAGACTTTCTTGTTTGTACTTTTTTTTTCTTTTTCCTGTTTTTTGTTTTCCTGTTGTGATACTGGGCAGTAGGTAGAATATAAGGTATCCAGATAAGAATAGATGTGGCAGATTGTGCTGGAGAAAAGAAAGTAATAAAAAGATCTTGTCGAGAAGTTACTATCAGAGTGGTTATTCTGTAAGGAAGAAGTTCACCAGTTGTTGATACAGTCAGAATGGAGATTCCTTCTAGCAAAGAGAGGTCTGGAACCTGTCCTTAATTTACAAAATAAAAGATGATGTAAAGTCCTGCACTATCCATGATATTACACTACAACAGAATAAATGATCACCACAATTACAAAAGGAAGACAATAAGTACACAAAAATAGCAATGCTCTTTTTAAGCAATGAGTGATTTAAAATATTCATTTTAATAAAATATTCTAGTAAATAAAAATACTACAAATGCTCAGTGCTCTATACAAATCAGAGTAAAATAGAAATACCAGTAAAATATTTAACATTTCATTATAAAATGGTGATATATACACAAAAATTAGTTTTTAATGCACTGATGGAAAGGCATCCAGCTGTAACTGACATTTCTATGCAACAGCAACAAAGAAAGGTGACTAATTCCTTCCCATCAACTTAGAAAAAATGTTTTGAAGTAGGAAAAACACTTAATGGAGCCTTTGCAAGGTAATTTTAAAAAACTGTCTCTTTCTACAGCTTAACTTTCTGATAGCTTTTTATTAAGTATTTTTTAAAGTTGCTAGTACAAAGTAACTAGTAAATGGTACAAAAGTGAGATCAGTAAAGTCATGCTATTTTCTTCTAACCTAAGCGTTTGAAATTCTCACATAATATATTAATACTCTCTTAAGCTGAATTAGGGTGTTTTTTAATTATTTATTATTTATTCAAAATTTATTTACTTGTGCATAGATGGATACAACGAGTGCTCGGCATCACAAGTGACCACAGCAATCAAAGAAAACCCCTTAATGAAACTGCAAACCTCCCATTTCTCTTCCTTGGCAAGCAGGGGGCAAAGCAACAATCTAGCCGTTTGAAACTGTTTCCTATATTTGACACAAACAAGGCAGGTAGATCAGGAGAATAAAAATAACAGCAGAGGGAAGGAGGTGAATGATACATGTTTCCTACAATCAATGACTAGTACTTTGAAGGTCTGGTTAGATACATTATTTGCAAGATAGTAAGCGCTGCTAGTTTTCCTCCTGTTCATTCAAACCCCAGACATTTTTTTGCAATGATACAGATTATTTATTATTCTCTTTTTCAATTTCCACCAGTTGTATAAACATGGCTGGGAGTATTGTACCTGCCAGCCATCTTAATATACAATATATTCTACTGAAATTTTCTGTCAAAGTAGTGAGAGTTTGTAACTCCAGTTATCTTAGAGTTTCAAAAGACTAATTTATTTTATCATTTTGTGAACTAAGTTATGAAGCATCTTCTAGAAAAAGTGTAAGTTTAGGCCAACTAAGCAGTCTGAAATCTATCAGCTCAGTATTAAATGCTTGGTATGCCTGAATGAGAAAATAGCCTAAAAAGAAGGTTTACAAGTAACTATTTTGAATACAAAGTTTCAAAAATTTGACCGTTCTCCTAAAACCATTTCTTTTCCTTTCATTGAAAATTGAATTTAAAAATTAAACCTACTTTCTACTATACCAGCTCCACCATTTTTGCACCATTTGGAGCTAGTGCAGAAGAGAAAGATTTTAAGTCACTTCTGTGTAGTTAAGTGAAGGTTAAAATGGCCCTAGAAAATCTTCCACTCGTTTTCTGGTTATTCTGAATTAAATGGGTTAGAATGATGACACAAGGGCTACCCAAAGAGCCAAGGTTAAGCTAAATCACTTCACTGATACTGGTACAGTGTAGAAATGTCTTTTAATGAAACCCTTACTGGCTGACAACTAGCAGCAATGAAGAGGTACAGTGGAGCTAAGTTCCGGATAATGTTCCCTGCTGGGAAGGAAATGTCCCCTTTGGAAGGTGAGGTTTCTGAAGATACTCTCTGAACTAAGTATTTCCTACTTAAAAATTGCAGAAGTTTCATCTAGGCCATTCTGCCTAGTTTCTGAAAGGGCACTTGTTGATGAGCAATGGAATTTAAAATAAAAAGATTTTTCTTTTCTTACTGTAGTCTGTCTGCTAGTCCCAGCACAGTCATATTTCAGTGTGCTGATGCCCACACATCTCCTGTGGTCAATTAAAGTGTAAAACTGAAGAGAAAGTGTTGCAAGCATGAGAGCACTGATGGGAAAATCAGGTGGACAAAGCTGTGGAAAAAAATACAGAGCTTAAGTAAGGTAGATTTCTGTCTGACATGCGTGAACTGGAGGGGATGTACTTGGGGAGAGCTAGTGAATGTCCTCAGAGAAGCTGACTGTGTGATCACTGATTTAGTCTGATGTCCAAACAGAAAAAAAATAAAAGTAGAAGAGGACTGTTTCAAGTAGAACTGAAACAGAATAATGGAGAGGTTTAAAGTGACCAGGGAAGGAGAGTGGGAATCAGTTTCCTAGAGCAAACTTTTTTTTCCCCTCAAGTCAGAAATGAAAACTCTTCCTTCATTTCTGATCATTTAACTTTGGTTAGCATTTTAATTTCAAATTGCATTGGGGTTTGTTCTTTCTGAGAAGGGCATTCCAAAATTAAATGTGATATTACTTAGTTTATTTTAACGTTTTCCAAAGCTGTTTGAAAGAAACTGATAGCTGAAACTGAATAGAAAGAGAATAGAGAGATGTTCCTTTCACTTAGTCCACCATCATACAAACTTATTAGTTGATAAAGATTTTTTGACCAGAGACTAAAATTTTTGAATACTTGTTGTGAAAGCTAATGTTAGTCCAACAAATATAAGTTTTTCGTTTTCATGTTTTTTTGCTAAGAAGTTATAAGAATCAAATAAGTATTAAAATCTGTTAAACTATATTCTACAAGAAACAGCAAAATGTGGGGTGCCCGTGAAATATTATTTCTGTGGTAGTGTTATGTGATTTAATTAAATGACTGCTTCATGCACAGAATGGCCAGTCTATAGAAATGAATCACAAGTTTGTAACAAATGTGTTTTCTTTAGTCTTTTCTTCTTTAGTTGAAATTATGAATGTGTGTTTGTGAAGGATTGCAAGGTGAAAGGTGATTTCATGGTTAGGGAACATAACATGTCACCTGAAGAACGCAGTCATCAGTTTGCCTCTGTTAAAGGTTTTTATATGGTTATGGCTGAGTCAAGTCCAAATGTTCTTGGCTCTACTGGGTTAGGTATTTTCTAGAAACCTTGGCAATGCTATGCAGCACAATGCTTTCTGTCTTCAGTCTGCTTGTATGTTCCAGATTAGGCACGCAAAATTTCTACACTAGTCAAATAACTCTAGAGTTTGAATTCTGGGCCCCAATAGGTTTCTTTTCAATGTAAAATACTAAAACATCATGTTCACAGTAGCACAGAACTCCTATGACAGAACTGATGTTTTCATAGAATCATAGAATATCCTGAGTTGTAAGGGACCCACAAGGATCATCAAAGTACAACTCCTTTTTATTCAGTCCATAATTCTAGTGACATGTAGTAAGAAGGTCAGGCAAAATCTATTGATTGTATGAGATAAAACTACATTGCGATTGTCTTTCCTGTAAATAAGATGATTCTCCACAAAAACTAAATATTTAGTCATTAGAGTATCCTTATATCTAAAAGCAGGATACAGAATTACAGTTACACAGGCAGCCTTGAGTATCAATGTCATTGGCTGCTTTTTGATTGATATAGCAATCTCATTGCTCTTTGTATATCACTTCTCATTTTAAGATGTAATAATATGTGTTAAAATAGCCTGGTATCATACATGAGGATTAACACATGCAGATGCATTTTTTGAAGCCAAAGGGATACTTACAAATATAGAAAACATAGAAAAATGAGGAATATTATCAGCATAGACACGGAACCTATTATCAAATTACCAAAGGAAGTGGTGTGTGAATTTGATTATTGCCAATGTTGTTACTTATTTGTATTGCCATGGCTTCGATGAGCACTCAGACTGTGAGAGCTCTCAGACACGCTGCATTAGACATAGCAGAATGGAAAAAGACTCTTCCTGCTTCCAGAGAACTTTACTTTCTAAGCATTAAACAAAAGCAGCAAGGCAGTGTGGATAATGGCAGCACCAGGAGTACTGGTCAGCACAATCAGAAATACTGTCCAAGCTTTTTTGAAGTTACCATGGGAAATAAAATCTCTAAGCAGCAGTTAGAAAACAAGTGAGATAGCTGGCTTTGTGGGTTTTACCAAGAATTTCTCCCAAGTGTGAGAGAAATCAGGGCGAGGGGGGGTTGGGAGGGGGAAGGAAGAGAGATGTATTTCAGACTTTAAGAGTTGGCAACAGCGACTGGCATCATATGCCAGGTTGACATGGGTGTTGAGCTCTTGACAGAAAGAAAGTGTTCACTGGCAGGGTGAAAAGGGGCAGTGGGAGAATACTTAAAACGAAGACAAATAGCCTAAGTTTGGTACTAGAGAAGAAGCTGCCAGAGGAAGTAAGTGCTATTGCCACAGCACCTGAAATAGCCAGAATAGCAGGCTACACAAATACAACCATTGCAGGAATACTCAAGAAAGTCAGTATTGAATGTTTAGGAAACAGGAACTGTAGCTTCCAAGGAGATTTATGTTGTAAAGTGAAGCTAGTTAGAACTATTTCCTTTTCCATTTTGCCTTATTGCAAGTCCTGTTCCCAGAATAGTGGGACAGCTTTCCTCTGAGTAAGTAAACGCGAGAACTGACATTAGGGTTGAACTGGAATTTAGGATTCAACCCTTTCATCTGAATTCAGGGACTTGTTATGATATCATCAACACATCACCAGTGTTCACTGGTCTGATGACAATTCTGGCTTTTAAAAAATCCTGCTGTTTCATCTGCTATTGATAGCCTTAATGAATACACTATTTTGGATCTAGAGAAGTAATGTGGAGTCAGACATGCTCTGTGCAATTATACTGCCATGAAATCAGCAATGCAGATGTTGCACTGCTATGTTAGTAGCTGTGAACTGAAAATAGGAAGATAATGAAAGCAGAAGTGCATTTTCTGTTTTCATCTTCCATTCTGCTTCATTTTTCTGTATTTAAATTCCTGAAAAAAGGAACAGAAAAACTCATGCATCCAGAAGTTATGGGTGTTTCAACATCACCTCAACTAGTATAGGCGGTATTTAATAGACAATTGACAGAAAATACAAACAGAAGGTTGAAAGCATATGATGGAAGGGATTACAGCAGTCCAAATTTCTATCAGTCTCAAAACTGTCTCCAGTGTTGATGGTTGTCCAGTGCTGAGGTGAAATATGTAGAAGAGTACAGCATCCCACTCAAATCACTATGTTTTTGCACCCGCATATAGAAGTCATGTTCTGAATATGAGCTGAATATCATTGAATCCAAATTTACATAACTCTAAGTGACTGAAACCGCTTCTGTACTGAAATGCTATTAGAGGGCAGAATTATCTGGTAGGCAGTTTTTTTGTATGTGTAATTATACTGAAGACATTTGGAGTTTCTTTAGTTAGTTTCTAGTGATTTAAGTACTCCTTATATTCAATTCAATTTATTTCTGTTTTTAAAACAAACCAACAAAGAAGCAAAAACAAAACTATATTTTTGAAGTGTTTTAAATTTTTCTCAAGCTTTAAAAATAAAGACATTTGAGTAGAAAAGATTTGGAAATCAAGAATGAGGATAATTCTTATCTCCTGAAATAGCATAAATGTGAAGTTAAAAATTTAAGTTCTGGTCTAGCAAAGTTGGTAAAACGACATCAATATTAGCACCTGTGGTAAAGTTTCTGGTTGATCTGTCTATATATATCGATACTTGTTTCTCTGTGTCACTTCCTTGGTTTTCCTAAATGGAAATCTCTCTGAGAGGATTGGCTTTCTGCATTATATTTCTTGTAACTTTTTAAAAGGTAATGGTGATATGTTGTGATGCTGTTAACATACCATATTAACAGAACTCTTGGTTGTAGCTTCCATAATGACTGGTCTGGTAACAGAGTGAAGGATCTCTACCTTTTAAACTAGGAGTTACCATACTCTTTCATCTTCATACCTGGTACCTGGACGGTGATGAGGTTCTAGAGCTTATCTGTGCCCTTGCTCCACAAAATAGTAGGTAAGAAGGACCCATGAAGTCTGAAAGAAGGGGAGCTTACAGCCTGATTCCTGGCTAACACTCCTCCTCTTCCTGAGTTCTTTCATCATCAGGTTGCCCTGCTTTTCATAAGCAGAAAGAAGACTCCTAAACAGCCTGTGGGGTTCCATGTGTGATTATACCAACATACACAGCATAGTACCTTACCAATATAGGAAATCAGCATTTTCAGCTCATATTCTTTTCTTTCCCATAAGACTCGTGTTTTGAATGTCTATCAGTAGAACCCATTTCAACAGCAACAAATTTTTTTTTTTAAAAGAAATCTTTCACTGAAAAGTTACATTCCATTGCCATGGAAACACATGATAAACCCTACAAACCAGGTTCAAAGAAGGAAATAATGTTAGGAAACACAGATTCAAAACCGACTGGACTTGCATATATTAGTCCTTAATAATAATACGTCATTTATATTACCATAGGTGAGATATTCTGAGAATATATGAGAAGTAATTATTTAAAAAAAACCCCACAGTTATTTTCTCTGATTAACTGATACAATTGGGAAAAGGAAACAAGCTTTCACATACAGAGTTCCTTCCTCAGAATCTTCTCTAAGGTATGATAGGAAAGTGTTTCCATTAAAAACTAAGATAGTACTTGACAGGGAAAGTGAATATATATATGTTTATATATTTTAATTTTACAAAGAAGCACTGAAACATACAATGTTTTTGTGAAAGCAGGGGAGAAAAGAGCTCTATCTTGAGGTTGTAAAGACCCAAGACAATTGGGGACTAAACTGGTATTTTTTTTATAACATGAAGTTCCGTAGTGTCTGTGTGTATACAGAGAGGTTGTAGCCCCATGGTAAATGTGTGATGTGCCAAAGTTAGGCTCAACAATCCAGCTCTTCTGAGGCAACTCCTGTGATTCCAAACCTCTGAGCCACTTCAAAGAACTCCTGTTTTAAAAAGTATCAAAGACATGCTGGGGAAAAAAAGAAAGTATCCTCTGAATAGAGAACAGTACCTGTCCAGTGGTCCCAAGGAAACGTAACTGGCAGAGCACTGTATGGAGTAGGCAATATTTAGGCCACAACAAGAATTTAGTTTAGCATTTGCAGCCCCATGTCATACCAAGGCTTTTGTACTATTAGAAAAAGAAAGGAAGAGTTCCCTCTTCCAGATACAAATCAGTGCTTGCTTCTGGTGCTGAACATCCACACTGCCATTCTGGAAACAAGGAAACCTCTTATCAACAACATAGAAAGCACAAGATTCCAACACAAAGTATTAGAAAAACAAAAACAAATTTAAAAATACATTATTTATTGGGTTGGTTTATTGGTTTTTTTGTTGGTGGTTTTTTTTGTGTGTATGTACGTGTGGAAGAAATATGAGGTATGTGTAAGCCCTTTACCAACAGAGGAATACTAAGAACAGTTTAACAAGCAGAGTACGTATAATAGCCCAAATACAATAGGTGTTGTAAGAGTACTCATTTGGAGCAATCTGCCCACCTCTGTTTTGTAGTGTATATCAATAAAACCAATGAGCCACAGCATTGCGTGCTTTCCTTTCTGGAAACAAAGGCATCAGCATGAGTTTTTAATGTATGTGCAGGTTTGTTATAAACAACACATACATTAGTGAAGATATTTCAGGATCTTGTGGTGCAGCTTTTCTGAGTTAGAGAAAAATTATTAGACTTCAAATTTCCATTTGTAGAAAGACCATATCACCCAATTCTCCTGTAAATACATTCAGGTACTATTTATTTTTAGGCTGCTACAATTATGCCATATATGATTTGATTATTAGGGTTAGCAGAACCATGGCTAATGGAATCAGTACCATGGCTACAGCAAGCTTTGTCAATTCTTCCTGCGAGTTTTCTGCATAACTACACTTGTGTCACTCACGCGGCACAGGAGAACTCTAACAATTAATTGTAAACCAGGGGGAAACTTTTAATGGACCTCTTCTTGAGATCTTGTGTTAAAAAAAGAAAAGTTCCCATGAGTGAAGTATAAGTTAGCTTTTCCAGGGGGAAAAAAAAGGAATGAATTACATTTCTCTTCTTGTCCTTTAAATGAATAGCATAGTTTGGGTGAAATTATCAGGCAATTGCATGCCTTTTATGCAGATAATGCTATTTGATGAAAGCGGTGTTTTGATCTGCTGAGGATAATACAGATCCAGGGTTGGATTCATTGGTAAGAGTAAAGCTGTCTTCTGTGATAACTTCATCTCAGCATGAGGTCAGACGGGGAAAACTGGGATGGGGGATTAAAAAATGACACAGTCGGAGCAGTATTCAGTTCCCTGCTGTGCTCCTGGCTGCACACTATAGCTTATGTTTCTGATCTGTTATGGTATTGTCTGCTTTTCTCTCCCAGAGCAGAAAGAGATTGCTTAAAACTTTTCTTTTTTCAGCTAGAGGGATTAGTTCGGTGCAGCTTTTTTAATTAAAGAAACTGTATCTTTTTCAATGTAATTTAAGGCTGTACAAGAAGGCCATCAGCATTCATAACATAGCACTATTACCTGTAACAAAGCCAAGCCATTCATTTTAAGTTCAGAGGAAAAAATCACTATTAAGAATTTTGAGGGTTAAAAATTGATAATTGGCCCTACGACTGAGAGAATCACAGTTAACCATTGTCTCCTAAGAGTTTTCTGTGAAGGAATTTCAGACTGCTTTGCTGTTAGTTTATTTGGGATTTCTTAATTAAATCTCTGTGACGTCAGAATGGTTAAAAAATATTCTGATACGTGGAAATAGATCTAATTATATTTTCTCCCCCCAAAAAAATAAAAAACCACCCTCAAATATTAAAATGACATCTATAGAAAATGACTCTATAGGATCAGCAACTTCTGCTTTAGAACAACATTTATTTCCACTCAACAGATTTTCTAAATCTCTAATTAGTACCTTTATTAATTAATAATAATATGCAAATAATTGACACATATTCATGATACCTAACAGTAGTCAGTGTGTATGCGTATCTGTAGATATAGATGTGTGTTTATGCATATATGTGTGCATATGTATGTCTGCATTCATACATATACACATATATATTCAGATATATACCAGATATACATATAAATACACAGTTATACATATTTTTCAGCTCTGAGAGTTGAATTTGGAGCACAATTTAAACAGGGTTAATGGCTAAAACCTTCAAATGTTTCAAATAAGGCCCATATGGTGATCACTTTACAAAGCATACAGGGACTGTGCTTAGGTTGCAACATACACATTTCCAACTAAATTCCATGCCAGATCAATTAGAAACAGTTCTCCTGAGCAGACAGGAACAAACACAGATTGTTACCACTCCACTGCCTGAACTCTTGTCTTCCAGGAATGAAAGCAGTCATCTTGAATACAATATATTTTACTACTAGCAGCCTAAGAATTCTTTTTAAACTAGTAGTATTTTAATAAAATCTCTGTTTAGGCACATCAGAGCAATTAACATCCAAATTATCGCAATAAAATAGCAGATTATTGTCCCTCATTAGAGTTTTTAGTTAGAGAGGTATTTTTCCCAGACTGCATTTGTTAGCGATGTCTTCTACTTGAAGGAGTACATAAGAGAAAAAGAAAGGAAAGGATCAGACAACAGAAAAGCACATTTAGTTTCTTTTTTCTTCATTCTATGTGCTTATCTTTTCTGTACATTTCCTTTATTTGAACAATTAACTGGTGGAATTTCTTATAATGATTTTTAATACATCTTTCAGCCAGAAAGCTATAAAGGAAAAAAAAAAGTTAATTATGACTATGAAGCTTAGTTAAAACAAGGTTTCATTCTTCTTGCAAAAATCATAAATTCTGAATAAATGCGACAAACTTCTGCATATGCATATAAGGTCTGTATATTGACTTCTGAATTGCTATAACTATTCTGCATTCCTCCTGTTAATGGAAAATATGGATAGCTACCCCCAGCTATAGTTGCTGGGAAAGTTATACCAGCAAACACAAATCTTACTTTTTTTTTTTGTCTAGTGTACTAACTCACACACTGATGGCAGTAGTGGCGCTTTTTGACGGCTCCTGCTTATGAATACAAGGTGATTACAATGATTATGTGCTTGATTGTAAGCCCATAAGTTTAGCTCAGCCAGTAGTTCCTAATGCAGAATTAACACTATATGAAAGGCATTTTTGTATTCCAAATCGTATGCAAACTTCTTCAGGTTCTTTCCTAAGGACCCAATGAAGAGGGTCAGCAGTTTTGTGCAGCTGAAGTGCATCATTTTCACCAGAGGTCAGCTTCCCATATAGCTTTGTTTTATGCAGTGGAACACAAACTAATGTAGTGGAAAAGCATGACCCCCATTTAAAGGTTGATTTGTATGATAATCAGTACATTTAGTGGCTTCAAAATGAACGTGTGTAAGGCCCTATCTTGCTTTAATTAAGGTAATTAAGACATATTTCCCTCTGCAGACAGCTATTTAATTTTATGGCTTTGTCAGTGATCAGATTAGAATATTTGTTTTACAATTTCACCACAACTCGATACTCGAGGAAAAAGTGCCTCTCGTTCCGCTGCTGGCAGTGAGACGGGCGAGAGAGCTCAGCCCTTCCCGCGGAGAGAGATCCCAGTGCAGCTCCGGGTGTCCCCAGACCCCGCCAGTCCGTCATTTGCGTTCCCCCAAGGGACTTTCCACTGGGATTCCCCCCTGACTGCGGCGCGGCTCGGGCGGCCCCTTCTCCTCAAAGTTTCCCTGTTCCCAAAGCGGGGCGGGGCGGTTCTCTCCGGGGCTCAGGGCACAGCGTGGTCACGGCCGGTTCGTCACCTCCTGACCCGGTCCCGCCGCGCTCGGCGCGGCGCGGGGGCTGCACGGGCTCTGTCGCCCCGCCCGAACACCGGGGAGGGGAGCGGGGCGGCTCCGCCGACTGCTCGGAGCGGCCGCTGGAGCGGCTGCGGAGTCGGTCCCTTCGCGGGGCTTGAGCAGGAGCAGGAGCCGCGGAACTGACCGCGCGGAGAACTAATGGGAACAGTTGCTGCAGTGTTAGGGTCAACCAGCAAGACTGAGTTAAAAGGGGCACTTTTTTATTTTATTTTATTAGGGTTGTGATTATGAAGTATCTTGGTGAAGGGTAATGCTGCTACTTGTTTCCATCACGTAGAGGCAATCCCTACCTAGCCGCACTAAGCCGCATCTTGACGCTTACCCCGAAGGAAAACGGGTGGTTTGAAACAATTTCTTCTTCCCTGAGCTGTAGACCCGGGACCGTTGACGATGCAGAGATTTTGAGATCTGTTGCTTCAGACACGCGAGTATCCTAAAGAGCGTGGAGTCCTGGGAGCAGAAAGTGCCGATAAGCCTGGCAAAGCCCGAGTTACCATTCAAGCACGGAAGGACACGTTAAGAGCAGCTTAAGAAGTTTGAAAAGAACGTGACAATGTCTTGAATTTGTCTTATCTTTTGGGGTTACTGAGTAGATTAGTGCAGAAGCCGACGTGCCTCACATCACAGGACGTCCTACTCTTTTCTCTCACTAACACCTACTGTCCAAAAAGATTTGATAGTCCCATTTAAAAAAAAAAAAAGTCTCTCTAAGTCAATAAGGAATACATATCCTGTTGGGTTTTTTCTCTGCTAAAATACGGAGCTTATTGGCAATCCAAAAAGTAAGGAAGAGCTGGAGTGTGATTTTAGGGAATTTAGTCACATTTAATAGTTGACATTAGGAAGATAGTTTCCTACAAAGCTCTAACTCAAATATGACTGCACACTTTACAAATTAACTTAAACTGTGAAGACTGAAATTTAATTAAACTTTGGTAATCCTAGTAATGCTGCTTCAGTGATGTCCAAGTTAAGAGTACCAAAATAACTTACTCTGAACTTCAAATGTGTATTGATAAGTAGTTGACGTTTGTTGTCTATCTGTAGGTTTTGCACAAGGAAGGCATGATGTTATCTTTCTATTTATAATGAAGCAGCATCTTAACTCAGTATATTTGAAGGTGGTAAAAAGTTCATGTTAGTACTAGATGAATGGATTTAGCAAAGGTATTGTGAATGGGTGTAGTAATGCAAAAATGTAGTGCTTTAGACTTGCATTTGTAAAACACCATTTTAAATTTAGTGTTAGAGGACTGTAAACCCAAAAGGGAAAAAACTAAGTAAAGCCCTGAGTCTACGAGATGTGCTTTTAGTTTAGCAGAAATATTATTTTGTATAATATGCAACAACAATTGCAGCATTTGGTGTAAATTCAGGGTTGAGATTATTCCTGCATGCCTAGCCATATGCTATGAATTTTGTGTAATTCACGTTTTCACACTTCGAGTGCTTTCTTATAAGGACTAAACCCTTTGTAGGATATTTTATTTGAAAGACAAGGTCATGATGATTCCAGTGCTACCTGTATTGTCTGTGCACTTACCCGTACAGAACTCTCTCTAGAGAGGTCTCTGTGACTCCTACCTTCTAAAATGAAATCCCACCATTTCTGAGCCACCCACAAAGTCAGCACAGATTATTCATTTCAATCTCATTTGTTTAGTTGTTGCATCTTTAAAAGAACTTTTCCAAACCTGTATTTAAAAGTAATTACTTTTATTACAGGTTATTTCCACTATAAAATACTTTTTTTGGGTTTTTTTTAATGCTCAAGAGTATGAATTACACATTGGCTGTCCACTTAAAAAGGCTTGAGACAGTTGTGGTTTTCTATTACGCTTGCTGCATAACGGTGCTGTGTGATGCTGGCTCTGTGTGTGTGGTACCCGCTGTAATTCTCAAATGCTGACCTCAGCACTGTCGAATCAGTTTATATACCCAGGTACTTTGCCTCTCAGGTCGAGCCCAGCGCAGCACAAATAAAAAGGAAAACACAGGGTGAAACATGGGCATACGAGAGAAAACTGCTGGACTTATCACAGATAGACCCCTCACAATGCCCGTCGGTAACACCTGCAATAACGTTTCCATGATTAGGAAGTATTTCTAGTTATTTCAGGACAGAGGAATGTAGGGATTTTCCTCGGGAGCGTTAAAGATAACACATCCGCAGAGATGCGGCGGATAAAGTTTGGAAAATCAAAGTACTGCAGTGGGTAGCCAGCTAAACGTTCAAAGCTGCTCATCTGTCTAACTTCTCCGAGTGTTTTGTACCTCGCGTGTGAAACGCCTTTGAGTTTAAAAGGGAAGGATAAAGGAGTGAAAAAGAGAGCGGTCCTATATAGGTAGGTAGGTGACATCTCAGTGTGTGGAAAGTTACAGCTACTACTTTGAGCCGAGAGGATGCTGAGGAATCAGGGAGAAAAATAAGCAGAAGCGCCTTTGTACGCGACGGAGAAATGGCTTTAAAAGCAGATGTTTAAGCTGTAATCAGGTCACTCGGAACCCGGCTCCCGCCCAACTCCGAAAATTGCCGGGGTGAGGCGGGAAGGCCGGGCGAGGGGGTTGCGTGCGTCGGTGCGAGGGGCGGGCTGCCGGGCCGGGGAGCCCCGCCGGCACCTCCGGCCTGCCGGGCGGCCGTGCCGTGCGGTGCCGTGCTGTGCCCAGGCTGCCGCCAGCGGCGAGGTGCCTCGGCGGGCGGGCTGCCCGCGGCGCCGGCTCTGCTCGGCGAGGCGCGGTGCCGTGCTGCAGGGAGCCGCTGATCATTTCCCCAAATTCTCCCCCTCCCCTCATAAAAATAAACAAGTCCCCGCGGAAAACAAAATGCGGCGGAGGTTCCTGCCCCGCCGGGAGGAGGGAGCGCGCAGTGGAGCCGTGTAAGTTCATTAGTGTTTGCAATCAGGAACACGCAGACACGCTCATCAGGGCAGACAGCGGCCAAGAGCCATTCATCAGCCTGAAGAGCCGCTCGCGGATGACCCCTAAATCACCGCCGGCGTCGCGGATGCGCTGATTAGGCTCAGCGTGGGAGCCGCGCCAGGCACTCCACGCGAGCCGCGGGCACGGGGGGCAGAAGGCTGAGGGTCCGCAGACCAGTGGGTCGGGTCCCGTCCCGGGGCGGCGCGGGGGAGCAGCGGGGCCCTCGACCGGGTGCCCCCGCGCTACGGCGCAAGTAGGTACTGGTGCTGGCAGCGGCGACTCCTCCCCGCGCTCCTCCCCTGCTCGGCACGTCGCTGTGCGCGAATCTTCGCCCTCCCCTCCCGCAAGAAGAGGGGCCAAACTCCCTGCCCGCCCGGCGGGGGAGGAGGCGGGGAAAGTGAGCTCCGCGGGGCGCGTAAGCTCCCGCGGCGGGGGGCGCGGGCAGCAACTCGTGGCCCTCCCCCCGCCCGGCCCCCGGCCCTCCCCCCGCTCCCGCCCGCCCTCCGCTCCCGCCCGCCCGGCCTGACAAAGTGCCGCCGTGCGCCGCTCTACCCCGCGCTGCTGCCGGGGCGCGGAGGCGGCGAGGCTCGCGGCGCGCCCGCGGTAAGTGGCGCACCCCGCTCCGCGGCTGCCCGGCCGGCGGCGGGGCCCCGGGGCCGGTGCCCTCAGCCCGGACGAGGGCGGGCGAGCGGACTGGCGGCCGGTGCGCGGGGGACGGCGGAGGGTTCCTGCGGCCCACCCTCCCTCCGTTTTCCCACCGCCCCCACGGTGGCACCGTTGGCGGCGGGACCTTCGCCAGGCGGTGGGCGGGAATTGCGGGGTACCCCGGGACGCGCGGCTGCGGCTGGAGCGCGGCTCCAGGTAGGGCTGCGCGGGCGCGGGGGAGCTGGAGAAAGGGACTGGGGACGCAACTTGATGTGGAAACTCCGCCGCGCGGAAAACTGAGCTGGAGGCGGGGGGGGCCGTGTGCCAGCAGCGCTGCGCTCTCGGCGGCCGCTCGGCTGCGCCCCGCGCTGCGGGGGGAGCGGGGCCGGGGCTGCGGGCGCTGGGGCGCAGCGCGGGGCTCCCCCGGACCGCGGCCTGAGCGCGCTCCTGGGGCGCCTGAGCGCGCTCCCGGCGGCGCGTGGCGGCGGCGGGACTGGGCACCACAGCAGTTTCTTGGCGCTTCCCCCAAGTCGGCATCCTCACTCTCGGAAGGCAAGTGGAAGTGTCCGTACTCCTGTCCGGTGAGCGTAGTGGCGCGGGCGGAGGCGCGAAAGTTCGTCCGAGTAAGTTTGTGATGGGTTTGGAAGTTGGTGTTTGGCGCTCCTGCTGGGTCCCGCGTCCTCGGGCAGCGCGTTTGTCAGACGGCGGCAGGCGCTGACAGACCCTGCCGGGTGGTCTGTGCTCGGAGATGCTACCAGGGCTTTACCTGCCGTCCTTGTAAAGGAGGGGGTATCTGAGGCTTGTATCTCTAATGGTCTCTTCAATAAACTGTAGTGAAAATCGTGTTACTGTGCAGCGAAAACACACACTCGAAAACGAGCAAAGAAATTTTACGTCACTGTGGTTTGGGGAGAGAAAGGGATGTACTCCCTCGTGAAACTACATGCATTTCTGTTATCTTAGGGTTTTTCTTCACGTGGATGTAGGAAGCAGATCCGTTTTTCTGTGGGCTTAAAAGTTCTATGTTATGAAGTTGCTTTAAAGCAAAGTAACGTAGCAAAATAAAACACAACAAAACTCCCATACTTGTGTGCTCACACACTGTTAGAAGTTTTTTAATAGGAGCTATTTCTGTAAGATACGTAGTTGTAGGCTCCTCTAAATATTTAGATATAAAATACTTTTCTTATACAAGAACTTTAGCAGTTTTATTTTTCTGCTTTCTGAGTATCATGTGTCCTTTACGCTGAGACTTCTTAGTTGGATGCTTGTTTAGTTTCATTTGACTGTTATCCTCTGCATTTTAAATATACTTCTTCAGGCAAAGTATTTTGAATCATTCCACTGAAGAGTTACAGTAATACTCTGTGGATGCTTGCATCTTAAAATTCAGTCTAGTAAAGAGAGTATTGAAGTATAAACATTGGTCATCTATGGTCTTACAGAAGAGTTAATTGTAAAACGCTTAAAGACACTCTCTGATGAAAAAGACAACTGCTTTTCCCTTCTAATATAATCCAAATGCTATTTAGAATTATTATTGTGTTCACATCTAGGAGATTGGTTTCATATTGTATGCAGGAAAAAAATTTCATAAATTTGTACTTTGGTGTAATGAAAGAATAGTTAGGAAGAACAGTCCCTATATGGGTATGAATATATATGAAAAATATATCATTTAAATTTTGGAAAAATGTAACAGGCTGAGAAAAATATTATTTTCTGATTCCAAAGATTTGCTGTTATGAACTTGCTGGGTTAGATTCAATGGTCTAGTAAATTAGGGGAGGAAAAAAAAGCCAACAATGCAGAAATATTAGACACATACATCTGATTAAAAAGTAAAATGAGTGAACACTGAGATGAAAGATGCTGTTTGGTAGAAGAAATACTTGACCACATTGAGAAGAATCTTTTGTTTAATATTTTTTTTGAGGAAAAAAGTCCAGAATAACATTTCATAATCCAGTTAGCGAGTTAAGACTAGTGCTTCAGTCAAGTCTCTTTGAGCCAGGAGTAATAATTCTTTGTTCAAATGGAAAAGGAAAAAAAAAGATTTATGAATAGAAACTAGATATAAAGTTACATATCAGTAGACAATATCTGCTTTTAATAAGAATCTTTTTGATACAAACCCCATAAAATATAAGAAAATTAAATAAAAATAAGTATTTTTTTGTCGTCTCCCAAACCCAACAATTAACATATTATAGGCTTGGCTCAGTAAGATACTGAGTACCTTTACCTCTAGTTAAAATCAGTGAGCGTTAGTTAGGCAGACTGATGCCCGTTTGCCCATGTAGATTGATGCAGAAGCTCCCATTGACTTGCATCAGTTTGGGATTTGGCCCAATAAAAACTGGGAGTGATCAGCAACTTGGAGGATCAAGTGCTGTTTGTGGAGGGTCATTGTGTTATATAGACTTAAAAGAAAACACCAGAGCTCCTAAGGCTTTAGGTCAAAACTACTCTTAATTTTATGGTTATACTGCACTTACTCTACCGAATGCTGCATTTCTGTTATAGAAAACTCATCTCTGTCAGTGTACAAAAGAAAATACAAAATTCTTAATGAGAAATCTTAAAAAAATATTTTTTCAAAATATTATGTAAGTGTGTTGTGCTTGTGTAAGGTTTAGAAGCAGATTTGAACTGTAGTGGTACTACACATTAGAGATTGTTAATAAGATTAGCATATCTATATAATATTACTGTCTTCTAAGAATAGCTTTATTGTATAATCTGTTCTATTATATGAATATATGTAAATTTGTTAGGTTTACTGTTTTAGCAAATGTAATGATAACGTGACTTTATCTCCTGCATGCTTGTGCAGTATCAAGTCCACAAAATATTATCAGAAATAATTTGTGTGTTTCTTGGAAAGCCTTTGGTTTGATGAAATAAATTTTTTACCTCAGGCTATTCTGGTTCAATAAGTAAGTTCTTTCAGGATGCCTGCATGCGATTTTTCTTCATAGACTGAAGAGTATCCTGTGATCTTAAAATAAATGCTTTAACTTTATAATAAAGTAGTATTATTTGCAAAGAGTTTTAGCTTGTGGTGAAATATATCAGGGACCCAAAGTAAGGATTGGGGTCCGTACTGTCAGCTGAGTAATTAAAACAAAACCCTGAACATTTAATTTTTTGGAGGTAACAGAGGCTTTAAAGAGTTGCCATTGTAAAAATGTGCCGCTTTAACAACCTTTCCTTAGTTCTAAAACTGATTAATTGCTGTGTCTTATAAAACCTGATTTATTTCATACTTTTTTCATACCAGGCATTACCATTATGAAGCTCTCCTTATAATTGAGATTAATGTTTCTGAGCAAAGAAGTGGTTTGGAGGGCTGCATTCATTTTGAGTGCTATTCTAATCAATTTTAGATACAGCATTTCACAATGTATCAGTCTGCATCTGATCCTGCCTTATTATGTAGAATTAACTTGGTAGTGATTGATAGGAAGCCTGCTCTATCTCCAGAGGTGATTTGTTTGAAAACAAGTGTTACAGCTTCCAAGAGTTTACATACAGGGTCAGGCGACTCAGGTGTCCATTCTGTGGCCTGACTGAAGCTTGGCAGAGTAGTTAGAAAAAAATTCTGTATGCTTATGGAAAAAAAAAAAAAAAGCCAAAAAACCAACAAAACCCAAAAATCCCCAAACCAAAATGTTACACCTCTATTGAATGGTGTTCCTTGAACTGTGGTATTGGTCTTCACAAACAGTCTGGACTCACAGGTATAATGCACAGGCAGTGTCTTTGTGCGTCACTACGTACTGTCACAATGCATGTCTGCTAGATTATTTTAAGAAATAACTTTAGTGTTTGAAATCAAAACTTACAAGGCTAGTTTCAGATGACAAGGTGCACACCTACTGCATATTTCCTGCATAGTTAATGAAAGACATGCTAATTTTATTTTTTATCTTTTAAAAGTAGCAAGTCTAGTACTTGTTTCAATAGCTACTGAAATATTTGCACATTTTGCCTCTGCACCTTCTGGTCCCAGTTTCAACACTGTTTAATCCTTAACCAATAGGCTATGGTCACACTCTCTGCTGAGTGTGATGCATAAATATTTAAAGTTCAGGAAAAATGATTTCTCAATAGTGAGAGAAAAACAAGTTAAAAAAGGTCAAACCGAAAAAAAATAAAATGTGAGAAACTTATGAAAATGGTAAACAATTGTAAGAAGATATGTGTGTGCATCTATTATCAGGATAGTGATTTAAATCTGAATTTTAGTTATTTATGTGTCTTGCAAGACACGGTAATTGCATTCAGTGCATCTTTAAAGTTTGCATATTGGACTAGTTACGTCACTCTTTTAGTTCAAGTATGCATCTAAACAATAACAGAACGTTGCAACTGAGATATTGCATAAAAATATTTCTGATCTTATGCAGATCAGAAGTTAATAAAATTATAAAATGTTTACCAATACCAGGCTGCAAGTGCTCCTCACCACTTAGTTCAGTCTTTTTTTATGGAAGAAACAGTGTCAGTAGAGGTCCATTTTAATGTGTTAAATAGCTGCTACTGAACTAATATGAAGAGAATAACATCTTAAATGTATTATAAAATAGTGAGTACAACACAAACTGTATCTTCGATTACCTTCTTAGATGGAAGTCTGTCCACGTTACATACTTTCATCCTACTGTTGTTGTAAAATACTTTTTATGTAAAGCTGATACTTGGATGACATAAGGTAGAAAAGTAGTTTAAGCCTGGAATTGTTTTGTGCTGATGTATGTTATGAGTCTTGCAAAGGAGTGGGTATACTTTTATAATTTAGACTGAAATCCAACATATAAGTTCAAGCCTAGCTGACCTAATTATTTTAAGTTTGTCAACTTGAGTCTGTGTAACAGATTGAGGTTGTTGATACTTGATGTGTTTGTGTCTACAAAAAAAGTTAATTGTAAACATTAGTGCCTAGATATACAGAAAGCAAAATAGTAAACTAGAAACTTCGGAAGTGCTGTACTAAATCCAGCACTGATTAGCGTACTCTGCAAATCTACTGAAATCAGCAAATTACCTGGATTGCTATGTACTAATGAACTGCAAGGCTGTTGTAACTCTTTGTGTTAAAATCTCTTCATATATTAACTGAGCGGTATACTTTATAAAAGCAACTGTGGATTACTTTTACAGTAGGCTTTCATGAATGTGAATTCAATCTTCATGTATAAGAGAAAACAGTTTTCAACTTGAGAAAAGACATGTTAAATTATTTTCGTTTATTTTCCTGGGTTTTTTTAATGTTTTTAGCACACTTCTAATAAATGTTTGAAATGAGAATCTTAACACGTTACCTATAGATTATAATTATGTGATAATAGATTCTCATATGTGATAATAGAAGCTCTGTTACTCTTTTTTTTGTTCTCCTTATCCACCACTCCCCCCCATCCCTGGCAAAATGCTGGAATGTTAGCAGAAATTTTTAGTGAAAAACAGGTTTGGCAACTTTGTTTACTCTTTCAAGTAATTTATTTTAAAAGGAAGGAGAATACCCTTTATAACAACAGTCTAAAATCTGTAATCTATAAAAGTTTTAACACATCGGTATTTTTGCATCTGAATTACAGAAGTGTAAAATAGCAGTTTGCAAAAATCTTAAGATATTACAACTTCAATTTTTCCTGTGACAGCATAGAAAAACATTCAGAAAAGCAGCAGATATCATTGTAAAAACTGTGCTGATGTAGAACTTAAAATGTGTTGTGTTGAAATCAGTGGCGCTGGTGGTGTTATTTTTCAATATTATGTTGAATTTCTAATAGTATTTCTTGACAGAGGTTAAGCAAGCATACAAAGGAACTAATGTCTTATTTCCTTATTTGAGTCTTGACAATTTTTAGTGTCTTAAGAAAACTCCTGTCAAGGGTAAAATTGGTGAAATATAGATTTAAAATATTTTTCTTGGCAGGAATTGAATAGAAAGCTACACGTTAGAGTTTTTAGCGGAGGGGGGAAGAAATTAATCAGTACATAACTTACTATAAAACAGCAATAGTTTCCTAAATCATAGAAGTCCTTGATAAATTTTGGCTGGATCATGAAGGGGGTGACTGTGTAGTGGTTGAAGAAATCATCATTGCTAATAAGTGTTACTTTAGATTAGCAAATGAAAGACTGCATAGTCCTTCAAAGGCCTCATCCATTCTCATTATAATCCTTTGAACGTTTGTCTGACCTTTCTAAAGAAATCTTATGAAACTTTATGCTTAGAGCTCCGCATAAATAAACTGACCAGCACTTGTCTCGGGAAGGTTGTAATCTAATGACAGGAGCAATAATACATCTTTTTAACACAAAAATATCAAATCTTACTTGCCACAGCAAATTGTTAATTTATTTTAAAATCTCTTTTCTTAATGATGTAATGCCTGAGACTAATGAATGTGGAGCAGCTTTAAAAAAGCAAATAGTATCACAGTTGTCTAACAAAAATCTAAAGCCAGATTGTATTGCTAATATTTTTCCTCTAAGCCTTATTACAGTCTATACATTTAGAAAGCTGGGGTTGGTGGAGTAGTTTTGTTTTTATGGCTGGAAGTGTGAGGGTTTGTGAAGCTAGGATATGCCCAGCTAAAGCAAACCAGCATAGCTCTACTCACCCCAGTGAAGATGTTGTCATTTACCTTCTAGGTGATGAAACGTAGGGCTTATGCTCATGAAACACTTCAGATTTCACTTTCTCACTCACTCACTCTTTTTTTTTTTTTTCTGTTATAAAATACATTGCTAATTTGAATAGGCTTTGGTGCCCATGAAAAGAACCATGGCTCATGTTTTTTTTCCATAAAAAGAAAAAGAACCTCATTCTGTTAGTAAAATTGGCAAAGCAGAAAATAATTCATGTTATTAAATCAGTTTTTCTTAGAAAGACATTCTTTATTCATGCTACTGAATATAAATAAAGTGCCTGATATCTCCCTACTCCTCCTAAGAGATATTCTTGATTTCAATGTCAAAAGGTTGAGTGGCAGCGTCCAAACCTATGCAACAGGAACCGAGAAAAGATTTGATACTCCAACAAATCAGCTGGTTGAAATCTTGGTTACAAGTTGTGAGCTTTTGTGTATTGCTTTAGCAACAAAGGCAGAGTCATTGGAAGCCTTACTGTTCAGGCAGAAATTAATAAAGTACTATTTGTTCACCACTGTTCCCATGCTGGAAGGTAGAAATGTATATTTAAAGTAATGATGGAACTTGAGAAATACTGGATCTCTGCAAATGATTGAGCTTAGTCCAAACAAATAAACAGCTAATTGGTAATGCTGAGAACTACTAGCTTGCGTTTGGTATGCCATACTGATAAGGATAAGTCTTCAAATTTGATTTCCCTTCATCCATAACTAGTTAGAAAATTAAAATTTTAGGCAGAAGAGATCCCTTTAGTACTCTACAAATGGTAGGAAGAATTATTTTTCATACCTTGCTTTGCTGATAATACACACAGGTGCACATACACATACGTTTTTAATTGTCAAATCTTCAGTAGTATTAATATGATTTTGATATAAATTGATGGCAGGTGAAGGAAAAGCTTTTCTGGCAGCTTTTAAAAATATAGATATGTCTCTGTGTGTGCATGTCCTTTGACTGTTCAATATGGTTTGACTTAATAAGCCTACAGTACAAAATTATGGAAGGATTTCCCCCCATTTCCTTTCACTTGTCTGACAATTGAAGAAGTGTGTGATTTTCAACAGAGGCCAATATGTTGGGAGATGTCAAGAAAACTTAGAGTCTGAAGTCCACAGTGACATCTCAGTGAATGCTGGAAGCAGAAATGCTCACCACCTTTCAGGAAGTTTTTCAGTCATTTGTATATTAATAGACTATGAAACAAGACTCACCTAGTAATTCAATCTTTCTAAATGTCTGATAACCCAGAACAACATCTATGAATGACTGTGCTCTACAGGAAACTTAGAAGTAATAAGTGATCAGAAAAGCTGGGGTTTTATTTTCTTTTTTCGGTGAAGAATATCTTAACATGAAAATGAAATATCAACTCCTACTTAACATGAAATAGTTATAATTGCATTTAGAAATGTTTTAAGTGGCTTAAAAATGCATATCTAATTTTATTATTCTTTTGATAATTTTATGTTAATTGTGCAATGATACAGGGTTAATGATATAAAATATTAGCACTTCTAATGATATGTTTAAGAACAGTGCAGTCATTAAATTCAGTAAACTGAATATGTTGACCTCATAAATAAATGCTGAATTATAATACAAAGCACACCATGACCAAATTAATTAGTATGTTTAATCTAGTGAATTCCAGCTAGGCTGCATACAATATGGACAGGTATTTAACTTCTAAATTTAATATTAGCTGCATAAGTCAACTGTCACTTAATCAGTGCAGATCAGTAATAGAAATTTAATATATCTGGTGTTTTACATATATTTTTCTTTTTAAACTAGATGTTTTAACATTGTTAGAGATTTTAAACATTGTCATTAAAAAAGGGACGTGAGTGATAATGTTCCTCCTGTTTTCCCCATAATTTGTCATCATCAAGATATAGAATTCCTGAGGTCCAAAATAAAAAATTCATTCAGTCAAAATGCTGACACTCATTAAAATTCATTCAAGGATCTAGGGCAGAATATTTTGTACTTATTTGATACAAAATTTTTTGTTGGTTGCTTTGCTATGATTATTATATCAGATTTTTATTTATTCAGGGAGAGTTAAAATACTAGTAGAATCCTCTTGATTTTTCATTTGAAAGCTTTACTTCTCGAGAAAGTTGAAAATACAAGACTATTTTATTTATTTATTTTTTTTAATAACCTATAAGTACTTCACTTTTTTCCTCTTGCAGACTACAAGTATTATATTTTTATCACATGAGTTACAAGGCATACAGATTTTCTTGAACTTATTGTCTGAGTGCTCAGGTGTGACTTTTAGGACAGAAGCAGGAAATTGAGTGGTGTTGAGTCCAGTTCTGCAAATCTTGAAATAATCTGTTCAGTTGATAGTTCCAGGGACTTCAATGAGATTGTGTCAGGCATTGTACCAGTGATCAGTGGAATTTAGGCTTAGGCTCATTGCTTTCAGAGAATAGTCTAAGATGGAGGAGAGTTTGAGAATAATCAACATGTTTTTTCTTTTTTTTTTTTTCTTGATTTGGGATTACATGCTCTGCCCATAACCTTTGATATAAATCTATCTTTGTTTTGTGGTGTTGGTTTTTTTTGTTTTTTTTTTTTGTGGTTTTTTTTTTAGTAAATACTTGACTAGAAATGACTTGATGAATACTCAGTTTTTCTGGAGAGCCCATAAAGCTCTGAGCACTGACTGCACTCTGCTCCTCAGTCAAACTTTCTTGTTAAATATATTTAGGACAATTTCCACCCTCACTCCCAGCATTTTGAACAAGCAAATCGAATTACTGTTTATTTACTGGACCACACAAAAGAGAATACTTGCCCAAAAGGGAGCACAGTGAAGTAATGCCTGTATTACCATATTAAACATCATGCTATAACTTTCCCACATAGTGGGACACAATCAGCTGTATGGCTTAACTCTTGAGTGTCCTTAGAGCATTTTGATCTGTACTGATTTGGGTTACCCTCAGAAAATTCTTGCATGTCGTTCTGAGTTTGAGACTGGGGACATGTTCATGGGACTGTTCCCATTAAGCACTTCGTAACTCAGAAGTTAAGACTTACTAGCACAGCTTTGATTTAATTAGACCTGGTTTAAGTATGGTTTTGGACAAGATGACCTCCGGAAGTCCTTTCCAGCCTGAATTATTCTGCAATTCCAAGCACGCTGTCTGCACTCCTTGCAATCCTTCTTGGGGATGTTGCATGTACTAGTTGGGTGTCATATCTGAGTTCAGTGTTGCCAATGATAATTCTATTGACTACATTTCCAAGAATAGTTTGGTTTAATAGGCTCAGAATTAAAATCATTGTATTCCTGTTTTAATCAGTTTTAATGAATGAATGTTAGGGTTTTATAATCTGTTGTAGGGGAAAGTTTTTATCCACTCTGCTTGTATAAGATTGTTCCTATTAACTCATCAAGAGGATTTGTGGGAGTGGACAAGCACAAAGAGTGTTAGAAAGTTCAAGGTGTTCTTGAAAAGAGATATTTCACCTTTGGAAGTTAGCTTTTGTAAAATATGTTAATCACAAAAAAAGAACTGTAGACCTAAGTCTTTTTTCAGCCCTTATTTCAAACTCTAGAATCATTGTTAGG
Organism: Corapipo altera; assembly: GCF_003945725.1. Lineage (NCBI taxonomy): Eukaryota > Metazoa > Chordata > Aves > Passeriformes > Pipridae > Corapipo > Corapipo altera. The sequence goes on along the minus strand of NW_020884876.1, from coordinate 8,927,469 downwards.
TGCAGTAAGTTTTCCTGCACTAGAAACTTCATATAATTAATTCAAATATTAAGAAAGGAAAAAATAGCTTCATTTTAGTACACACACCTGCTAGGTATACTCACTGCTAACCTGACAGAAGTTTATTGGATTATATTTAGTGCACAATAGCTAGCAATACTGTTTATGTGCAACATCGTATATGGAACCCAGATTGACAACTTTTTGTCAAGGTTTTTATTATGAGACTGGATTAAAGAGGATATTAACTGACTTATTATGAGAATCACAAATCTGTGGGAGTTCTTTTAAAGTTTTTTTTTATGTGATTTGTTAAAGAATGGACAAGAATATCAAGCTGTTTTTTTTAAGATTAATGAAAACGTAATAAAAAAAATTGTTCACTAACTCCCCACTTTTCAGCTCTGAAGAAGCTTTGCTTACATCTAGCCTGAATGGAAACTACCATCACCACATATTGCATTGAATTGACATAAACCCACTTGGATCTATAGATTAGACGTTAAAGCGTTTACTTATCATGGGATTGACCAGCAGTCAGGTACCTGAACTGGCAACTGTGTGGGCTATAGTCCACTGAGCACAAGCAGTTAAACCAAACCTAAGGGCAGGTGCCTTATGAAGCCCTTCTTTGCAGTGCTTCAGTGTCATACCCACTTAATGGAGGAAAATAAATGAAACAGCCTATAAAGGATCTTGTCTGTCTCAGATTAGCACCCAAACGGGCTATCGTTGTGAAGGTCTTTAAGGCATGTCATGACCTTCTCTCCATTGCTTTGAAAGTTGGACACTTTCTGCAGTAGTGCTGCTTTGAAATGCCTAAAGCATAGTCTCAGTTTAGTGATCTAAGCTAAAGAGACAGGATTTCATATATGCTGCCTCAACCAGAACTGCATTAACAGCTATGAAAGTATGTAAAAATAGTGTGGAAGTTAAGGGTTTCTTTAACTGGAACTAAAATAATTATTTTCAGGTTTGCTTTATTTTTTTAATATTATAACTAAAATCACATTAGAAATATTTCCAAACTGCTTCATCATTGATTTGTAGGTTCAGTGTTGTCCCTAGGTTAAACTGCACATTAGAAACAAATGTTGCTGCAAATATGTGGGAGTTTCCATGTTTTTAATATGACTTGCATTGATATTGTTTCAGAAGAAAATATTTTGTAAGTTATTTACTTATAAACAGATAAGCACTGTATCTACTGCTATTTTGAATATTTTTGCTAAATGCAATTCAAACCATTTTAAATTAGAAAATGTGCAAGAATTGGGTTACGTGCATTTAATTTTTAAAACTCTTCTAGCTCACTGATATTTTAAAAAATGTAAGGAGATGGTGGATGTAGATTTTCCTCCCTTCATAACATTACCAATATATTTAGTTTAATTTCATATCCTACAAATCAAAAGTATCAAGGATTCTGAAAGCTTGGTGTTAATATTTCTTCTTCCTCCTTTACTGTGCCATTCATATGACTGTTTCACTCAGCCCTGTTATATTTCTCCCTGATGGCTGAAAATGACTGTTAGATACCAATTTTTACTTGCAGAAGATGGGTTATACGATTTTTGTGTGACAAGCGCAGGAACTGCTTGTTCTTTCATCTCCTCTGTAGTGGTTCATAACTGTCTTAAAAAACAGTAAGGCTTTGGTTTGATTAGCATTTTAAGCTTTCATAAGCTGCCAGTACTTTCTTTAAAAATAAAAAATTACCATCCTGTACCCTTTACAGCCTGTCCTCTTTGTTGCCCTCTCCCTTGTATAAGCTCAACTGTTTGCCTGTTTGTATACTGAGTTCAGAGCAGCAGTACAGTTAAAAAAGATTTTTGAATGGTTACTTTTCAATTTTTATAATTTTCGTTTCTTTTTTGCCAGGTTGGTAGTCAGCTCACTGACCCCGTTCAACAGATAGCCACAGCATAGTGGTAGGTGCAGGACAGGGGTATAAGGAAGATAGGACTGAGTTTTCAGTTTATTATTTTTTAAAAAAAGAGCACACCACCTACATTTTCATGACTTATTAAATTAGAAACACCTACAGTAGAAAAGCAGGTCCTGGAAATGAGTTTGCAATTAATGTTTTTTCTTCTCTATGAATTGCTGTTTCATGCTTAGCACCGCAGCAGAAAACTTTTGGGACCAGGTTAACCAAGAGAAACCATAAATAAAAGAGAGGAAAGTGAAATACAAGAATGCCTTTTTTCCTTTTTTTTCTTTCCTTTCCCCTGTCTCCCTCCAATAATTGTATGTGCATGCATATAGCAGGATCACATGGTTGCTTTGTGGGGTTATTTTCCCCCATATATACCATTTTATAAAAGTAATGATGCTGAGAGTCTAAAGGAGGGCCACCAAGATGATTAGAGGTATGGAGCATCCCTCCTACAAGGAAAGGCTGGGAGAATTGGGTTTGTTCAGCCTGGAAAACAGAAGGCTTAGGGGTGCCCTTCCAGTACCTGAAGGCAAAATGGATGGAGAGAGACTTTCTACAAGAGTGTATAGTGACAGGACAAGAGGTAATGGCTTCAAACTGAAAGAGAGTAGTTTTAGACTGGATATTAGGAAGAAATTCCTAACTGTGAGGGTGATGAGGTGCTGGAACATGTTGCCCAGAGCAACTGTGGATACTCCATCCCTGGAGGTGTTCAAGTCCAGTTTGGATGGAGCTCTGAGCAACCTGGTGTTAAGGAAGGTGTCCCTGCCCATGGCAGGGGGTTGGAATTAAATATTCCTTAAGGTCCCTTCCAACCCAAGCCATTCTGTGATTCTACGATTCCCTTGCTCTGTATTCAGATTGCATTAATTCTCCAGGAATTCAATCAGCAGCAGAAGGGAGGTTGCAGCAATCAGCACTTGTTTACAGAGGATATAACAGGGCTGATTTCTCTAGCATATGTATTTTGTATTTGATTTTTTTTTAAGAAGCAGATGTTGTCAGTATAGTGTCAATGCTATTTATGCCTGTATTGGTAGTTTCTGCCTTTTGAAGTTTTTTTAGGAAAGGCTAACCTGGAATTGATTGTTTTGTCTGAGAAACAAAGAGAGGAGATGCAGCTTTTCTCTCTGCCCACCTATTTCTCTTTCCAGACATGGATTTATAAGGGAATCACAGGGGTTTTCACACTTTAACCCTACCCTCCAGTACCAGCTGATGTAACAGCAGGTAATTCTGCATTCCATGATGGACTTATGGTTATGCCTTGTGCAGCCTTGCTGTTTTGAGGCGGCACAATTCAGTTCCTGTTCTTTCCCGGAGAAGGTCATCATCACTTAGCTATAGGTTATGATGCTGCTACTTTTATTTTTCCTGTTGGAGCTGTTCTGCTTCCCGTGAACAACTTAAAGATTCATTGCATCAGAAGAGGGCAAAGAAGGGGGGATGTGTCATTGCAGCCTGATGCTTAGGGCATGCATCTGAAAAGGGGAAAAATTACAGCTTCCTTTAATCTGCCAGAAGTGTCCTTTTCCTTCATTCCTGGTGCTGACAGGAGTGCTGGTATGCCTTTGGGCTGAGCCAGAATTTGTCTGTCTGAAAGCTTTTTTTTTTTTTTTTTCTCCTTGAAGTTATTTTTCCTTTTCCTTTATTTTGAGGTTAGTCTTTGCTAGCTCAATTTTCAAAGTGTGTCTTGGTGCCACAGTACAGTTGCTAGTGCTGGCATGCAAGAGGAAGGAATCAGTAGCCAAAGCTAGGAGTAAGATATTGCTAAGAAGGCTGGAAATGCTTTTTTAAAAGGGATTATGTGGTATAAAAGTGAACATGTATCTACAACATGAATGCATAGATATTAAAAAGCTAGAATGGGGAAAACATGATCACTTTCTGCTTGTAAGGGATGTTACCACTTTCCTAGCCCAAATCGGAGTTTAAGCAGTCCCTTTTTGGATCAGACTTTTGCCTTTCTCTCTGGAGGAACAGTTGCCAATTTGCCCTTTGGGTCAGACTGTGGTCCTGGATCATATGGGACTGGTTTTGTACATGCAAAGGGAAGAAATATAAAATGAAAATAATGTGGCAAAGTAAACAGTTTCAAAATTAAATATAATAGATTAAAAAACAAATCCTTATTTCTCATATTGTAAGCAACACAGTATTTCTAATGTAATTCCGCAGATTATTCCTGAATGCATGGGTATCCTGAGCTTGCCCTCTAATCACTTGTGTGCTTGTCTCCCCCCAGTAAGAGAGGAATGACTGCTGTTGTTACAGGTTGAAACACAACTAACAGTATAAACCCTTTTCAGTTGTTAATGAATAAAAGTTACCAATGGGGTTTTATTAGGTATGATAAAACCTATGGAGTTTACCCTTATTTTACAGACCTGACCACTTAGGCAGTAAAAGACCAAAGGCTTGTAGGACCACAAGAACTTAAGAGTAGAACCCTCATATAACCTGACTCCTTATTAGGCTGTATGGAAGATGTTTCTTGTTCTTTACAGGTTTATTTTTGGCTTGCCCTTAATTTTGACTTGGTGCATTAATTTGTCTTAGAGTTTTCAGGAACCATTCACATATACTTTTGTATAGAATTAAGATAATGTATCAAGCTCTGGTTTTGAGTTGCCTATCGTCAAATATGACCATGCTTCAAAGTGGAAGACATTTTCATTCAATTGCTTTGGTTTAAAAATCACCCACCACTGTTGCTTCCTAGTTCCAATGTGATTACAGTTCCTTGCAAAACTTTGCTGACTAACCTAACACCTAAAAAGGTGCTGACTAACCATGTTAATAACATTTTTGGGTGACAGTCTCAGCAACTCACACATTTTAATACTATGAATTTCTTGCTGCTAACATCAGTGACAAGACTGATTGCTTTTAAATGTACATGGTAGCACAGGCATAGCCTTAAATTAAGTAGTCTCAAAAATGTTCCTGTGAAGGTACACATTGTGCCTTCTGATTGTAAATTTGTTACTTTTTTCTTAGTTGCATCTTATGCTTTAAAGCTATGAACCAAAGATGAAGTCAAAGAGGAGAAATGTTTTGCATCTAGACACTGATGTGCATGTCCTTCAACTTGGGTAATAGAAGTCTGTTGTTTTGGTGTTACAGAACTGTTATTAGGTAGTTAACTTCACAGATTTGTATAGATCGCAGTTAAAATGGGCAGAAAATTATTGTCTTTCTATTCCCTCAACAGCATAAAAGTGTGCAGTAACAGCTGTATGAACGTATTTTACAAAATCATCTAGTCTGGCATGTGACTTAGAATTTGCCAGTAGTAAGAAATAATTAAATTTCAATTAAAATATTAATTTTTAAAATAATTTCTTGGATTACCTTTCTGGATCACAAGCCTACTTCTATATGTATAGTTGCTACTTAAGAGAATTTTGATGTTGACTCATAGATGAGGTAGTTATCAAGGAAAGGAAACATTAAAAAGGTAAAGATACTGACAGTATTTGGAGCATGAGCATGCCTCTCTGTAAGGGAGCATTGAAAGAAAAGACAGTGACATACAGCAGTGTGTTTCACCCATGAACAGTTACCTGTTCAAAAGAAGATGGGAACTCCGTCTAATAAAACAATGATAAAATTCTGGCATGTTTGAATCCAGGCTGAACAGGTGTTGTTGTGGTATATGTGCATATTGTTGAGCTCTACTGGGTTTTTACCTACTTACCAGTTTACTCAGTGGACAAGTTAATGTTAGTCTGGTTTCAAACAGTGGCTGAGCTGTGCTGGGTCGAAAGAGGCTGGATGGAGGTGGCTGAGCTCCTGGTTGAGTGGTATTCCCCTAGAGGAGGAAGATTGTGGGCAGTGCTCAGCCTCTTTAGGTCCGTAACCTGTCACCCCTCCTTCTGCTTCCCTGTATGAAAAGGCTAGGGATGGAGGATGCAGTTCACCAGAAGGGATTATTTTTCCAAAAGGAAAAAACATCTTTAGAGAATTCCTAGTCAGGTGTTATATGTTTAGAAAGTTCGATGACAACCGAGATGGAAAAGGCATACTCGTTTAGTGTATAAAACATTTAGTCTCCAAAATCTCCTGTGCTTTGTGAAATTAAGGACAGTGTTCTTGAACAGAGAGAATGTATCATCCATCCCCTTTCCTCTGATTTCAGTTATGTAATGTCCTTGGAGCAACTTGGAAAAGTAAGGTTAAAGACGTAAGATTTTTAAGCTGTCTTTAGACAGAGAATCTGAACAGGTGAATCTGAATAGATGAACTATGAATCATGAACTGAAGCTTTCCCTATTGCTTTGGTCCGTGGGTCACTGTTCAGAAGGCACTGGAATGAATGCGTTGTACTCCAGAAAAGAGACAGGAAATTGACTTTTGGTTCTAAGAGATGTACCTTCCCTTTCTTCTGCTGTCAACTGATTGTTAACGATTTGTGGTACATGTCTGAGATGGTTTTGATTTGTCAATAGGGATTGGCTAGATTATTTTGTAGTTCTTCCAGCTTGACTTTTGTATGCTACTTTGGCTCAGTGTCAGTTTGATTTAAACCCTTATTATTTTTTCAATTTTTTAGTGTCATTTTTAGCTGCTTTTTCATTTCTATATGCACCTCTTATGTTTAAGTGATGTATAAAACAGAATATCTCCCTACAATTTTTTAGTGTTTAGCATTGCTGAAATGTTTAATGTAATAGTTTTCTTTTTTTTCTTTAAAAAAAACCCCCACGTGATACCTAGTGATCCTGTTTAGTTGTTGTAGTTATTTCTTGGTTTAGACTTTGTTTAGAGAGATGTTGCCTAGAGCGGCTTTGTGCTCTGCACAGTGAACTAACTCCCAGAGCTGGAGTTCTGTACTGCTATTGTAGAAAAAGTGGATGTGTTCAGGCTGGAGGTAAAAGCTTGCTCAGTTGGTGTGGGGTTAACAAATGCAGTGGGCAGGAGAAGTCATACTGTTCTGGTACTGATGCCAAGCAATTATATTGGATGGTTTTACAGACTTAACTTTGCCAGCTTTGAGGACTAGATAACTGTATCTGCTGACATCAGTGTGAATCATAGTGGTCTAGCTCCATCCCCATGATTTCAGTGAAACCAAAAGATTTCCTTCTGAGGTGAGGAATCGAGGTGTTTAGCTAGTTGATTGTTCTGGTAAAGTAAAACTCTGAACGTGAGACTATATGCGAACTGAAATTGATATTGCACCTTTATGTAAGTATTGGGAGTGTCAGTGTAGGACACTGTGTCCTTCTTAAGCAAGACAGGCATTTTAGTTAAGCTGTCTAGTGTGAAGGTAGACTCATGCCTGTGAGGTCTGTGTCAGGGTAGCAAGTGTGCTTGCAGTAATATGTCTTCAAAAGCTGACCAACTCTAAACAGCAATGGTAGAGTGACCTTGCAAGTGTGCATCTGCTCTAACTTTGATACAGAGGTCATTTTATATGCTGTTTTCTTTAAAATCAGGTTGCCTGTGCCTTCTGCAGAGTCTACATTTTTCTGTTTCAAACTACTTTGTGTAAACGTCGTTTTTTACCTTAGATTGCAGAAATATATGAGATATATGGCTATATTGGATTTGAAAAGAAAGACAACTAGTCTTTGTAAATCAGCAGCCTATTCTTTTTAGAGTATTATGTCACTAAGAAAATATTTTACTTATTAATGTAGAATGCAAGTATATAAACATAAATATTCACAAAGAAAACTAATAATTTTACAGATACCTATCCCATTAGTTTGCTATCCTGTTTCTTCCTCCGAGTTGTTACTGTGCATTACAGTTGAAGTGCAATATGTCAGATGTACAAAACCCCTCAAATTTCAAATAAGGTAGCTTTTTTATCATAGCAATTATACTTTATATAGCATTTTGCCACAGGACAACTTTCTCCCAGTGGCAGGGCACTGAACAGCTTGCATCTGTAGGAAAGTGGTGGCAAAATTGATGGAACAGTCTGTTCCTGACGATGTTCATTTCAATGCCCCAGAATACGGCTTTCAGTATATATGCTGCCAAAGCATACCCTAAATTGATGGGACAGAAGGAACAGCCTGGATTTTCTTGTGTTAAAGTGAGGAAATAAAATCTTAAATCTCATTTAGGTTTGGAATTAAGTGGATTGGCAATGCTTGTGAAGTTCAAAGGGGGGAAAAGATGAGTCTCACTGCTTCCTATCATGCAGGCCTCTGAAAGGGGTCAGAAGTGTTTAGTGGAGGGTAGAAGCAGACAAACAGGAGAGCTTTTCTTGCAACAGCCAAAACTGAGATGAAAACTAAGGGAAAGGGGGAAGATGTGAAAGTCTAATGAAAAAACATGCTGAATTTAAAATGTACCTCAGGAAATATTTAGGAGAACAAAAATGCTGTGCTGTCTGCAAGGGGAAAATATCTCTGGTTTACTTAAGACCAATGATCCCTTCATGTGATCTGCTGAAATGCTGAACTCTCTGGGGCATCCCTCATTTTTCATCTAATTTTTTGGAAAGGGTTCACAAAATTCCCAATAAGATACCAGGAATCATGTTGCTCATAAGCAATTTTTTTCTTCCACTTTCCATTTTTTTGACAGCAATGGGACCTCCCTCTGCTCCCGTTCAGGCTGGAGAGAAGGCTCCTGTTGGTGTGAGCAATTTAGGATTGGGCACTTTTTATAAAAGAGGTTCTTTTAAACAAGTGTAAACAAAGAAATTGCAACATTACTTATAAATATCTTCTGCTACTCAATGTGAAATTGCCATGGAACAGTAGGGTCAGGAATGCATATAGAACAGGGCTTTGAGACTTGGATACGTGCTCAATGTACATAAAGTGCGTACATATGCAGTGTGTGTATAAAAAGCCACACCTTTATTAATTTCTTTAATCCGTGTAAGATAAGTTTATAAAGATGCTGGTTTTCATTCCATTCACGTTTGAAGCTGTTCTTGCTCCTTCTGCTGCACTGAGGTCACCAGTATATGAGTAGGTGTCTGTTGCAGCAAAATGCAATGGCCACCTTCCTTCCTGGCTGCACTGGAATACTTGTTTTATTCCTAATGGTCCATTAGGAAGTGTTGCTCCATTCATCAGTCCTATAACCAGAAGATTGAAGGAATCAGCTGCAAAGCTGTCTACTGCTCTTTGACCTTACTGACTTAGGTGAAGATGCCAGCATGGTTTTTGGCATCAGTAATGTACCTGGGGCATTCTGTCATATCAAGGACCCTTCCCAAGAACTATTGTTCAAGAACTACTGTTCAGAAGTATACACTTTGATTTACTCATACATCATTTGTACAAATTATGTTTTTACATAAGCACACACAAAAAATGGAACATAAAAGTTCCTTTTTTTTTCCCCTGAGGTCTGGTTGTAAACTGCACGATGTCATTATTCTAAAAAATCAATTAAAAATTATAAAATTATCTAAAAAATTTTTCTGTAGCTAGAGAGTAAGCTTAAGATGTCCCTCAAACTATATGATATTTAAAAATACCAGCGTGTCTTAAATTTTAGACTTTCCCCCAGCATTTCTTCTGAGGAAAGCCAAGTACATAATCTTTGACTTTTTTTGTTCATCAGTGAACTAATAAGACATTCCTATTGTAGTACTAATGTTGGAAGTACCTTAGTCTATGTCTTGCTTATAGAGCAGGTTTGTTCCATTAGGGGTTAAGAATATTTAATCCTTTAATGCTGACATATACAACACATAGCCGTGTCAGCTACAGCTGTTTCCAAACATCAGTAACAAAATTATAGATGGTTTTGAAGCTTCTGTGTTGAAAATGAATACATTTGAGGATTCAACTTGCTGACAGTGTTTATGTAATTTAATCTTGCCATCTGGAAGAAAGTAAACATTTTTTAGGAAATTGAAGTTAAGGTAGCAAACCCCTTGTGGTTTCTGGCTGCTGCAAATAACTTAAGTTGTACCAAGCTGATGAAAATCTTCAATAAGGAGGGATCATGGTTATATTTAGAAGATTGTTAAGCTAGTGCATTAATGCATAACATTTTTTCAGAATATCTGCTTTATTAACTTCCCTGCTTATTCAATAGTTAGGTGCCTTTCTTCTGCTCAGACAATCCAGCATGTTTTTCAGTGAAATATGATAAAATGTAAGAAGTATATGCTTGCAGAATGCATAGGTGTAACTGAAGCAGTTATATTTTTAATGTGGTTTTTTTTCCCTGTTATTCCTTGGGTTTTTTTGTTCTGTATTATGTTTTGCTATTTTTTTTTCTTTATTTGTCTGCTTTATTATTTGCTGAGGCTGTTGTTTCATTCAAGGTTTTTGCTTGGTGTTCTAAAGAAACAGAATTTAGACATGCCATGTGTGCATCAGTCCCACTGTAGTAATTTTAAACCTGTTAGCCAATTGCAAATAAACATGAGAGTAAGAAAAAGATTCCAAAGGCATTGATTTTCCATAATGTTTGAGTCCAGGTGGCTTGGGAGAGAGGAAACACCTTAACAATGCCCTACAGCATGAGCTATATGGAGAGAGAGGAAAGACTAGAGATATTTCTGCAAACTAGGTTTAATTACGTTATTCATAAAATTGCTTAAATGCTAGCCCATTCCCTTTGCTATTCCATTCTGTTTTCTGTTTGTGCAGTCTGATGAGAAGTTCTGCATGATGGTGGGGAAGACGAGATACTTTTCATAATTGTCACAGCCTAGAACATTTATATAAATAAAAAGGTATTTATGGTAGGCGCTGATTTTAGATATTGCATGATTTGAAGGGGTGGACAATGTCAGCCATTTTACCCATGGAGATTGTGTGATTGATGGGAATGGGTGAGACAAAACTGAAGCAAAGCACATGAAAGTTTAGTTTGCCTTTAGGTTTTAAGTCTTCAAGATTATCTTTGTCATTTTGGAGGATATTTACTTTTTTTTTTTACTATTCTTTAGTGAAATCTTTATGTTAAAATCTCTGAATTAGGCAGGATTTGTTGAAAAATCTAGGATTTTGTGAAAAGGTCAACAAGGGGAGAAGGGAAGGAAAAAAAGTAGCAGAGATATGAACTCACCAGAAATAGCTTGGTAATAGTAAAATGAGAACAATGCTTCTCAGACTCTGTAAAGGGTCAGTAAAACCAGGAAAAAGCTATAGGCTGTTCCTGCTTAACTTTGGTGTCTGGTGGTTTCAGCTGGTTCTTTCAATCTCTGTTTCCTCTGCTCTTTGAGATTATATTCACCTTTCCTTCTTGATGTCTAAATCCTATTGCTTTACTCTCTTGCTAGAAGCATTGATTTATTTGCTTAGGCTCGTACAAGCATGCTAGTGTTCTGCTAAAGTTAAAAATATTGTTGCCATATAGTAGTTGGTCAAAGAGTGGGATTTTAGAGGAAAATATCTAACTTCATATTCAGTGGAAGCTGCTTGTCAGCATTTTTATAGGTTTGAATAGGCATTTTAAAAAGATTGAGCTCTAAGCCTTGATAATTGAACTTAAGCTCATAAATTTAAGTCTTATCTGCTCCTGAAATTGAAACCTGGACCTTGTTGTCAAACTGCAATGAAGATCTACATGAAAATGAAATAGGATGTTAATGGAGAATTTCTCATTTAGATTTGCTTTTTAGCTGTACAAGCAACAATTTTAGGAATGTTGATCTCATTTTTATTGTCTTGGATATGAATGACTTTATAGAGTGAGCTATTGAGTGCCCAAATCATGCCACATTCCAACTTTGTCAGTGTAACCTAGGCATTTTGCTTGAAATAAATATACAGACTGGTGACTTCGTAAACATTTATAGCTGTACCCTGTGTTAAATAAGGACTATACTTTATTTTCATGCAATAAAATTTAATTAGTTGTAAGTCAGGTTTTGCTTTAGTTGTAATTAGTTTAGCATATAATTATTTTGTCTAATAGCAATTTGAAATCTGCAAGCATTTTGATCTTATTCCAAGTTAAAAAAAACCTCCTCTTAGTAATGTATTCAATCAGTAGCTATAATAGAATCTTATTAGCCAACCATGTTACAGACTGTGTAAATCTTTAAGTGACTGAAGCAGTGTTTTCACTGATGCTTGTTATATGTTGCATTAAGAAGGTGTATGTATAGAAATGTTTTATATTGGACTTGGGGCTTTTATATGATTCAGAAAAAAATCAATGATCTGTGTTTTCTTGGTGAGCTTAATATTTGCTGTTTGATTTTTAGCTTTTTTAAATTTTTTTATTTCAAAATTAATTTTTAAGCTCTAGCTTTCATAAAATATAACTGGGAACTGTGTGTGTGAAAATAGTAAAACTTCAGTTTTAACAAATGGATGTATAGTAGATCTCGTAATTTACACACACATATTATTGCCTAATAAAATGTATTATAATGGTTAATAGTTATTTTTCAAATAATATCTTGTGTCTTCTATCTTTTGGTTGTGGCTGGATTCCATTTCTAAAGAAGTTGCCCTGCCAAGGAGTCTTCTGTCAGCTTTGCCTGTGGATTTCTTTATGGGAACAGCATTACAGCAAGAGATAAATGCAGAGAACTGCAATGGAGTAATGAGGAGCAGAGCTTCTGTTCTTACTTCCAGTCCAACCAGCTTATTTTTTGCTAGCAGTGGTTTACAATATTGCTTGCTGGTAATTTTGCACTAAATTAAATTTCACCTATATTATTAATTTTAAGGTTCTTGCATTTCCTTCATAAAAGGGCTCATCTTGCTCTCTGCTGATCATTTCATCAGCCTATAGGTCAGGAAATTATGACTAATCAGAGCATAGAGAATGGTAGTTTTTAAGGAATTGAATAAATGAACAGTCAACAGCCTTGTACTTGATGGATATTTGGTTTTTTTCAGACTCTATAGTCTGATTGATAGGGATAAATGACTTCACAACTAGAAAAGAGACACTTGAGTATTGACAATTAAAAAGAAATATGTACTTTAGCCTAGGAAGAAATTGCCTCGTCTTTAAGGAATAGGATTTTCAGTTCCTTCTCTGTTTTTGCAATTACCTGCCCTATAACACTTAAAAAAATGTAGATATTTCTGTTAAATTTAGCAGGCATATCATGTGAGTTAACTTGTAATTTTCCCCTCTAGACTTTCTATTTTACTATGATGACTAGGGTACACTTCTTAATTCTGTTTCAGGTGTTTTGAAAGCAGTCATATTTATATCATCAGACATATTTTAAAGTATCTTATAAGAACAAGTGTGCATTATTACCTGTATAATTCTTTTTATATAAATACTTATGTATGGAGGTATTGTATGTAATTGTAGAACTCAATACTCTGTGTAAGTGGGAATATATGTATAATACAGAACTAAAAGCTTTAAATATAGAACACAGTTGTGTAGAAACTTGAAGATGTTGCACATTTCACTTGTTAAATACCATTATACTAAGGCCTCAGTGAAAGGCTGTTGAAAGCTCTTAATAACAATACTGTTTACTTGCTGTTGATCTCTAGACTAACAGTAGGGAAAATACAATTTTTTAGTTTGCCTCCCCCCCCCAGATGAAACTAACCTGAAAATATTTTAATTATCAAAACAATAGGGAAAATAATCTTGCTGATAATAGAGTAGTATATTTTGTTTATTGTGCTTATTTTTTGCTTCTAGGCTACTTTAAAATAGCACCCTTTAGGTATCAATGGGTTGAAGTTCATTTGCAACACAAATGTAATAATAAAAATAGGTCAAATATATTCCCATTATCGCTCAACATGCTCTAGTTAAAAGATGGATGTAGAAATGGCAAAAACTATCCAGCTGCTCTACATCAAAAACTAGTCTAAGTATAAATAAATACTTGGAAATGTTTTGTCTTTAAATTGAAAGGAGTCTTAAAATAAAGAGTGATTCAATTCAGTGTGACAAATGAAGTATGAATTCAGTTTTAAAATAAGTAATAGGAAGGGTTTTATTTTTGTTCCTTTAACCGTGTTTTACCCAGACATATGAATATTGTATTTTGTACTGAACAGTTTTATAAGGTGAAAGTTGCCAATTGTTGGAGTCAGTGCACATTTTCCAGGCCACAGCCACTGAGCTGACCTAGGAAAGCAGAGAGATGTGAAAATCTAGAATAATAGAAAGCATTCACGTCTCAAAGCTGAATTTCAGCTGTGTGCTTGAAAGTAGAAAAGGGCAAATATGGGGGGAAGTATCTCTTCCCCAACTCAGAGACAGTTTCAGCGGGTCTTGCAGCCAGCTAGGGCACTTCCTACGGGGTTATTACTCATTGCAGATATCCAGCAAAAAAAAAAAATCCTGACTTTTTCATGTGATAAACAATGACAGAAGCTCTACTTTGGACTCAGTATGATCCTTATATTTTATGTAGTTACAAGGGTAAAGCATCTTGGACAGGCAAGAAATTATTAAATATCCATGTCAAGGAACTGGAAAATAACTACCTTTGCTTTCATTTGTGTTGGAGTAGTTGGGAGCAGCACTGCAGGAAGTAAAAGCAGTGTTTTGCTGGGTGTAGTGAGGTAGAGATCAAGAGCAAAATAATAGTAAAAATGCTCCATTTATTAAGCAGGTTTTCTAGAGCAAGGATCCAGTGATTCTGTTTCCTCTTGTCCCATCCTTTGACGGAGCACATGTTCTGACCTGCTGTCTAATTACTGAGCAAGAAGTTTTCAGGTTGATTTACATGGGGTACCTGTTGGATAGGCAAACTAGGCATTTCCTACTTGGTAACTTGTTCAGGTTATGGGTTTGGTTTCGGACTTTACTTGCACTTTTGTTCCTTTCAGGATATAATAAGTTCAAAAATGTTTCAAGGTCTGTTAAAACTTGCATGAGATTAAGAGATTATAAGACTACGTTAAGTTTTGAGGACTCATGGTGGACAACTAGATGAACTTCTGGAGAAGAATGGACAGAAAAGCCAGAAGAGCAGGTTAAGTGACTAACTTAAGGAAGATGGATTGGGCACCAGGTGGCACCCTTTTCCCATATCAAGCTAGTAGTTGATGGATGGTAATTCATCAGATAGTTTTGATAGGCTTTCAGTAATTTCCTTTTATTGACACCAACATCCTCTCCCCATAGTAGCTTCTTATTTATCCTTTCATTGGTTTTGGCATTGTTGTCTTCGGCTCAGCAATTTGGGAGGCAGCAAATGTTGTGATTGATGCAGAGCTGCCAGGGTGCTGGTTGGCTTGTTGATCAGGAACTGATGCATATGTCCACTGGCTGCTTCCTCAGAGCTGCTAGAGGAGACAGTCAAACAGGCAAGCAAATGTCTGCATCAGATGAAGAATATGTAGGAGGCTAAGTGCAAAAGTAACAGCAAAAGGATTGGGAGAAAGGAGGAGTCAGGAATTTATCAAAAAGTCATAAATAACTGAAAATCAATGCTATGGACAGCAAGGAACATGGAGAAGCATATAGATAAGGAGACTGTAATAAATTTGAGGTAAAGAAAATCATGGAAAGAAGGAAAAGCAAATGTTCTGTCTGCTCCTACTTCAGGAGTTTCAAGAATAACACCTAAAACAAGCCCCATTACAAAGAAAATAAATAGTAATAAGGGAAGAAAGAATCCAAGAGAAAATCAGTTCAATCTTTTTTTTTTTTTTTTTTTTAAGGCAGTTTATGGAAAACCTACTTCAGGCTTTGATGTGGGAAGACAGAAGGGACAGCTGAAACAGAGTATTGGATACCTGATTATATTCCTATTTTATCGTCTGCCCAGTCTAGCTTAAACCCCTGGTTGTTCATGATTACAGAGCAGTAGCTTTTCCATCTGGTAGCCAAGTTTGTGCTCTTCAGATTTGCATCTCCACAATTTGAATGGCACTGTTGCTTTTTACACTTTTTCCAGAGAGGCTTAAGGTAGAGAATGTAAACATTGAAGCTGCCAAGACAAAATGCATTCTGAACCTATAGTTAAAACCATCATGTTTCCAGGTAGTACTGCTTGCTGAATCCTGAAGCATGTAATAATGCATTGCTTTGGAAAGCATTTTGTATCGTTAAGATAGAAAAGCATATTTCAGCATCTGATAACTAAAAAGAAACTTTTCCAAGGCTGCTGACCCAGATGCTTTAAGATGGGTTTGAATTTAGCTAAATTTTATTTCAGGCTGCTTTTACTGACCTTCCCTCCCCCTCTCCCCTTGCACATTCCCTTGGTGGTCTTTCAAAAGCCAGGTGTCTGGGATTGTCTCCAGCCTACTCTGAAAGCACCCCAGGCCTTGGATTAATATGTGAGTGCTGCCTTTTATTTAAGTCCATCCATTTACATAATGCCTGCTCAGTCAGACCCACTTGTGATGTACAGCCAAGTTGAACCAAAACCTCAGCCAGGTCAGTAGTGCATGGTCCTGTTTTTTACTGAATTTAACTTAAAATGTCAGACCTTTTTGCAATGAAAACCAAAGAATATTGCAAAGGTGTTTCACAGAGGGAGGTTCTTGAGATGTTTGATCTTTGTGTAGAAGAACTGGAGAACGAATAGTATGTGAAAATGTGCTTCTGCTTAAAGGGTGTGAGTGTCGATCTAATATCAGGGTGAAAATTTCATTGTGTATACATGACATGAAGGTACGTTATTAGTATAAAAAATAATTTCTGTAACACATAAAACAGATTTACCTGGACTGCATCAGTGTCATTCTGTTATACCAAGTTCTCACTCTAAAAGCATTGTTGCCATTAAATGAAAGACTTTGAGCCTCATTTTCTAAATGTAGTTCTGAACTACTGAGATCTCAAAAACCAAACAAATAGTTTCTTGTTATCCTTTGCAAGCATGTTGAACTATGGATTGTGTTTTTTTGGTTTGGTTGGGCCTTTTCTGATGATCACAATTGTCAACTTTTATACCTTGACATTGTTTTTTATTAGAGTCCTTCTCAATATTGTTGAAAGTGGGTCACAGGACCTAACTCAGGAGTGGAAGGGACAACTACACAAAATAGTGAACTTGACTTAAGATTGTGTTTAAAATGTTCACACTGCTGAATTTGCAAGCAAATGGTGTTGTTAGAGATTGTTTTGGCAAAAAGTAGTATCCAGATTCTCCTGCCTGGTTAGCACTTGAGCAGCAAATAAAGTACGGACTTCTACGAAAATAAAAATGATCAATTAAAAGAGACAAATTTAGGAATACCTGTGACTTAGTGTAGTGATAGGCTTTATTGTCACTAGTTTCTATTATTGATGTTGTAGCTTAGTATGAATGTATTAGAAGGGCATTATTTTCTCAGTATTTGTCTCTGCTACTTTTTTGGGGTTTTCACATGAAAACAGAGCGTTTGAACCATCAGTTGATTCCAGAACTTAGATATATAAAATTCTTGGTACTTACATAATATGGTACTGCTTGATTTTCCTGATGAGCAAATAGTTGTTTCCTGTACTTTGTGTATGTCATTCACATCTTTATGGATATATTTCTTTAGACTGGAATACTGTATTAATAAACTGTCAATATGAGATTATTCTTGCTCTTAGTTTATGATGCTATTGTTTATAGTTCTTCTATGACTTAAGAAATGATAGTGATTGCATTTTATTACCATTTCTAAATTTTCTTATTGATGAATGTTATCTGACTTGAAATTTTTAATTTTATAGATATTCTGAACATGTGCATGCAAAAATCATAATTTTCTTTTGCTGTCTTTTGACCCTGAGTTATCCTTTTCACTTTTAAGTTGGGGGCTTTTCCATATAAATCAGAATTTTTTGCTATGTTTTTTATAGGATGTCAAGATTTTGTTTTTGCCCTGCACTTACACTTATGAATAAAGCAGAGACTCATTAGGAATAGCTTAAGAACACACTATCTACTCTACAAACTAGTTATCTACATTTTATTGTAAAATCTTGACAGTAGGCAGTGGAGTTATACTAAAAGTTTTCTTAAAAAAAGGGAACATAGAAATTATTAGATTTCACAGCAGAACAGGTCTAATATGGGGAAGATAATTGCATAAAATTGGTGCCAGATTGGGTCTTGTTTGTCTATTACAGCAAATGGTTAGGCTAAGAAGAAAAAACTTCAACTTTTAAGATAGATTATGAAAAGAGATATGAATATTTCTAAATACAGAAGTGTGAAGGTTGTAAATATTAAAAGTGATACTTAAAAGTTTTCATAAAAGTGACAAGAAAATAACAGAAGTAAAAATAAAAAAATTTGCAGATTGAAATAAAAATTCAGTGTATATTGTGAAATAGAAATATTTATTAGGTGTAAGTTTGATACTCTGTTGGTGAAATTGTTACTATGACAGTAACAGCTCGTGGATGTACCTGGTTCACCATGGCGTAGAGTGGACAGCATAGAGGATATTGGGATCCTTGGTGGTATTCGGTAGAATTTTTTTTCTTGTTTCATCACATCATAGTTTATCTGAAAGATAAATCCGACAGAAACTACTGTGCTCTTTGCTAGATTTTGATGTTACTGAAGGGGAGAGCCTTTCAAGAAGGATCTGCCTTCTGTCTAAAATGTCTTGTCAACACCAAAAATGTGTGCATGACAAACCTTTGGCATCTTAATATTTTCATCGTAGTTAGCAAGCAGTGATCAACTTAAGAGCAAGTTCTGATTTTATCATGGAGGTCAAGATTTGATGGTAATGTGCCTTTTATGTCCAAGGCAGCAGGGATGCTTTGCCTTTCAAAGCGTACCTCTTGGCCCACACTTCAATGCTAGTTGGTATCACAATACTTTTCAGTAGTCAGGGGCCCAAGGTGTCCAAATAATTCCTCTTTGCCAATGGCTTCTGGAAAGAGTTCTGTGGAGCAGTTGGCATGGATTGTGGTGAGAGTTTTCCAGTGCATGATGGTGATGGCTTTACCCCAGCTTATGCCAGCATCTTCAGCACATATGGTCTATGGAGCTTTCCATTAACTTCTGCAAACACTGAGCTCCCCTTTTCACTGTCACCTAGTCACAAGGTCACCATCTATCATGAGAATTAGTATATGACCTGCAGTGTTTTATATAATACAGTGGCACTTTACTCTTCCTATACTGCCTTTTCTTCCCTGTCTGCAATGGTTGAAGCTTATCTTGGCATCTTGGTATGCAAACCTCTGGAAAAAGCCCCAAATACAAGTAGCTGATAGTGTGTTAGCAAAAGGTGAGCACTGGGAACATGTTCAGTACCATTTCAGGAAACTTGCAGAGTAACTCATTAAAAAAAAAAAAAATCAAAAAGTTTTAATACTCTTGGAAATTTAGTTGTGTGGCCATATTTTGCTGTTGATGAAACACATCTTAGTCCTGGTTTCAAAATGAAGTTTAAAGAGATGCACTTGGTCTTTCAGTGTATTTCACTAATGTATATTTTAATTAAAAGTAAGAATTTCTGAGCTTAACTGATTGGAAATAATTTGTACAGAGGGTTGAGGAAAGGTTGAGCTTGTGCAGGTAGTCTGAGGGAAAGGGCTCAGACAAAAATTTGGTCATTATGAATGTATTGATCAGAGAGAAAAAGATAAACCATTGTGACTAAAGGTGAAAAGGAGGGAAATGCTAATAATAAATGGGTCGTAGGTGTTTAGGCAGAGGAGGAGGATTTTGTTGCTCATCTGGCACAGATTCCTAGATACCCTTAGCCTAATTTCATGAAATGTTGTTAGATTACTTAATGAAAAGTCTTCAGTCAGAACTTCAAGAGAAAGACAGTTGTGACTTAAAAAAAATGTATTTGACTAAGTATTTTGTGGTTTGTGATTAGCTGAAAGAATCATATGTAACAGAAATCACATTCCTCTCTAAATATTTAGGATTTGACAGAAATATCTTAAAATTGAGAAGCTTAATTACTTTTGTTTATTGTTGCTTGATTATCTGGCATTTAAATTTTAAGAGATGACTGCACATTTTTATTTTTTTTTTTATAAATAATGCAAAATAAATAACAAGAGAAGGGTTTAATAGAATTAAAGTATTCTATTTTCTGGGTTTTTTTCCATATATGATTTTTTCCTTTTTTTAGGGTTTAAAGAGCATTAATATTGTGAATTGTGAAACAATTTCAAGTGTGAGTATGGTAAGACAGGATCCTTGATTTAACCACTTGAGAGGGTATAAATACATTATAAGCAGAAAGCTTCTATACAGAACTGACAACAGCCAATTCTGACCACAGTATAAAAATTATCTATTTTAAAAGGCTGAAATGCACATAAATGAAGTATACAACTTTAAACATTTTAAGTGGTTATTTTTCAATCTGCAAAACAAATGCTATTTCCATACTAGAAATTCTTGTTAAAGAGCAGGTTTTGTGATGACTATTGGATTTAAATTACTAACATTCAAAAGGCTTCTGTATTGACTTATCTGTCAAAAAAATTGTCTTAAATAAAATTTATTGTAGCATGGTGCAGTTTTAGTGGTATGAAAATTGCTCAGCAGACTGTGTAACAATACTTGATTCTTCCTTTGTGCTGCACAAAACTCAGCGATAACAAGAGTTTTTTTAATATGTGTTAATAAGGCATGTAAATTTCCTCCCACTTTTTAACCTTTGAGTCATACTGTCAGTTTTGACATTTTTTAAGTCTGCTTATGGAGATTTGTGTTGTGTTTTGAATATGGTAGGAAGGTTCTAGAGATACATACTGACAGCTTTTCAGTTCCTAAATATCAAGAGGAAATTCAACAATGCAACAGTGGAAGAAAATTGAGCTTCTGTTATTCTGACAATAGGTATTTTGAGATGAAGAAAACATATGGAACTTGCTAACAGAGAAGTCCTAGAAGTAGCCAAGCTTAAGGAGGTTGGGTTGTTACTGTTTTTCTTGGCTAGTGTTGATGCTGTGTCGTAATTACTGAGGAATGAGTGGAGCTGGAAGTCATGGGTTCCAAGTAGAAACTTGAGTTCAATCTGGTTTTTCAAGGATGAAATATAAGAAAGCTTCCATTAGAGATATATCTGATACTTCAAGGCATAATGTGTTATGCTGACCTTGGGGGAGAAAAAAATCACACTGACAATAGACTGCAAATTTTAAATATCAATGAAACTTTGATACAATATCACAAGAGAATGGGAAACTGTCTTCAAAAAGTAGAATTTAAAATTCAAAATTGGGAAGCTTTTGAACCAATGCAAGTTGTTCAACTTGTTTTGCATTGGCTAAGATTAGGAGTAGTAATGATCTCAGATTAAAACTTGAATCTAATGCATGACTCTGTAAGACCCCAGGCTCTAAGATACAAGCTCACCGAAGGGGTTTTGCTTTAAAAATATACAAGGCTCCACATATTTGCCTGCTGAATTTATTAGAAGAGCCTTCAGTTCTTCTAAAGCCTTAAGATAGCACAAAGGAGAAATGCTGCACATGTTTTCTCAGGGGGTACTTTTACTGGTAAACTTTAAAGAATAAGGGAACTTGGCAAAAGTTTAAAGGGCAACATTCAACCAAAATAAAGCATTCCACAAAACATTGACTTAGCACATGCTAACCTATGCAACTTGGCCAAATCCAACCTGTCCGGTCGTAAGCTACCCAAAATATTTAGAAAGGAGATTAGGAGAATAAGAGGAAGTAAAGAGGGGGAAAAAAGAGAATTATAGCTACCACCTCTAGATCCAGGGTTGATCCACGTACCAGGAGTCCAGAAGATAGTAGGGCTCAAAGGAGCATGGAGAGCACATTGCTGCTTTTGTTTGCTTTGGCCCCCCTATGGCCACACCTCCGCAGCCCCCAGGTGGGACTTGCAGCCCACTGACCACTCTGGGGCTCCGGGGAGGGGTGAGGGGCCTGGTGTGTCAGAGGCTGGTTTAGGGAGAAAAGGGGATGTGGTGTGGGGCAATGCTCCTGGGCTGCTTTTGACTGACAGCTGCCCTGGGGTTGCCCAAGGGGACTCCAAGGGTCTGAGTTATGGCATAGGGTGTCACCTCACCTTTGTGAAACTTACCCTGTCGCTTCCCTCCACCCCCCCATTTGAGTTGGTCCAAGTCAATAACAAATATAATAATCCAATGTCTCACAGACTCACATAGCAAAAATAGCTGGTTTTTTTTCTCTGTTGCACAAGTCTGGATCTTCTTTTACATTAAGTTAAAGTATTTTTTTTTCAGTTGTAGCAAAAGTACATGTTGAATATCAACCACTTAGGACTGAAAAGATTTTAACAATTAGGAGAAGGAATGTACTTGATATCCCCTCCTTCAGGCTTTGGTCCTTTAGAGTCTCACCCATGCCTTGACAACAGAGCTCAGCTATGACGCAAGGTTTGTGCAGGAACAGGTAGGAGCAAGCAAGAAGTGACCAGGTGAAGTATCAAATGAGTGAAAAAAATGCATGGTCTTTGGTTTGGAATAGGGAGTGTTGAGTGATACAGGTACATTGCTTAACTGTTTACCTTTGCTAGGAAATTTTTTTAAAGAGCTTTTTAAAGAGACTGTAAGTCTTTGTGATGGATTGTTTAGTGTTTGGTTATGTTGTGTTTGTTTTAGAGGGGCTTGGGGAGTGGAATTGTTTGTGTGTGTGCTGGTATATTTTTCTGGGCCAAACAGGTACCTCAATCATATTTCTTCAAGGTTGTTTTAGAGCAAACTGCCTTATTATCTGTATAATTCCTTGTTTTGTACAAAACATATTACCATAATTCATAGTATTTTTTTATGCTACAAAAACCTCTGATACAATCTCAGGATTTTCTCTCAAAACCACTTAATTTTGGTGGATTTAGCACTGCTATACTTTGAGACACCGTTGCTTTATTTTCTGTATACAGAATTTTGCAATGCTTATGGTTACGTGTGGTTAAATGTAACTGTAAGGCCCCAGTCTCGCAGGTCAAGCTTCTTAAAGGGGCCTTGGTTTTTTTACACCATGAGAGGACACAAGGAAAAAAACCACAACAATGTTTTTCAGGAGCTTAAACCACAAACTTTTACTGGCAAACTTTAGAAAATAAGGGAAATTGGCAATTCTCAAAGGCAAATTCAATGACAGTTAAGCATTTCATGAAGCATGGACTTAGCAAACTGCAGCCCATCCAACTTTTAAGTTACCCAGATTGCAAGAAGAGGAAATCAGAAGAAAGAGAGAGAGAGAAAGCAAAAGTATAACTACTGCTGTGTTTCCAGCATGGTAGGAGCCAAGGACAATAGGGACACAACACATGGAGGCCTTGTGCAATGATTTTTATCTGCTCTGGCTTCCTGCGGGCCACCTCCCCCCCAGGTGGGGCTTCCAGTCAGCCAGCCATTCTGGAGCTGGGTTAGGGGTTCCAGGGCCACGTTGTGGAGCAGTGCTTCCAGTTTGCCAGTGACTGAGAGCTGCTCTGGAGCTGCCCCAGAGGCTCTGGAGGGTGGGGAATGTGAGCAGTGCACTCTCTCACTTTGGCAGAACTTGCCCTGCTCCCTCCTACACACACCTTAGTTGTTTCAAGCCAGTAATAATATTTTCCAGTCTCTCACAGTAACTAAGCTGGGCTTGCAGCTTAGGCTATGCAATATCTGGCCTTATGACCTTTTTATCAGTTTCCATTTCCTAAACACTTCTGTTCACTATTTTTTTTTTTAATCATTTTGGAAAAGATGTATATCCGAATTGACTAACATCTCAATCACACATTTTTACCTAAAATCAGTCAGTCCTGTGGGATAAATCAGACTGCTGTGTGGACTTTTTTTTTGTTACTGAAACAATCCTTCATATGTTCTGTAAAAGTCTATTTTTATTTCTTTTGTGAAAATTAATATTAAAAGGTTTAAAAATTAAACTAGAATGCATGCTACAATGATTTGTTTAATTGAGTGACTTCTGTTTAAATAGTTACATGAGCCACGTACCATGTTCATATATATTTATGTAGTCATTTTCAGATGTTAACTGGAGGTAATAAGATTTAAATTTATGATACAGCAGAATAAACAGTACAGTCTATAAGCACTTGAGTGTTTGACCAGAAAGTGTTATAGATCCTTGCAGTGATCCTCTGTAGAGACCTTATCAAGAACTTGACCAAAGCTACTGAGTCACGCAGGTGGTTCTGACTTTCAGAACATAAGGTCGCAGTTTGAGTGAAGTCTCAGATAGCAAAAACGCTTTCATTTTTACTGAGACAACAAAGGCCTCTTAACACTGCTGGGTAGTTAATGTTTTCTGAGTGGTCTCTCAAAGACAAAGTGCTTGTTGGTTACAATTCCATTATTGTTCTTCCTCGTGGTCTGACAGTGCCGTACCCTTCAAAAGGAGGAGAGCACTGAATTATGTTGCATGCTGTATGTGTCCAGTCATCTTTTCTGATCAAGTGAGTGAAAAAAGATGTGGAAGATCTTAAACCAAAACCCTTTCTTTTCAGAAAATTTCCTGCCTCTATTTACTGAATTCATCTGTGAATGAAACATGCACTGCATGTACAGTTTACAGTGTAAGATCAAATTGTCCAGAAGAAAATACTATTTGTCTATGGCAAATGCACCAAAATATTCTATCTGGCTTATTTTTTAAAAATGTCAATGCTTTCAGTATGTGCTGCTGCAAGAAAACAGAACATTTTATCAGGTGTTAAGAATCTGTCTGAGCTGTAAACCCTAGGATAATTAGAATAATTAGTCTCTAGCCTAAAATATTTCTACTATGTAGTTAGTTATTGTGAAGTAGGAAGCAAAGTGCATGTTTCTTTGATAAGTAGATGATCTAAAAGTGTGTCAATTAAAAGATTCTGGGTATGAAATTCCAAATGTACAGGTATCAAAGGGGGCAAACAGAATGAAGCAAATGTTCAAAAGCGCTCTAAGATGCTTTAAAAGAAAAAATTACAGAGAAGAAAAAAATCAAGAATAGAATATTGATGATGTAAATAAACATTATTTCCAATTTTAAATTGGTTTCCTGATGCTATAAGTATACACCAAGATGTGCTGGGCAGCTTGTTTATTCTGTACTTTCATTAAATGAGTTACAGATATTAGGGCTTTTAGGTAGATATTGATGATGTTATATTTATGTAATCTCAATTTTATTTAAGTCTTCTATATTTTGATAATCAGAGCACACAATTTAAAGATATTATATTACCTGCATCTAGCACATCCTTAGTTTTGAAGTGCGTAGAAGGCTTGTTCACTGTTTATTAGTTTTTTGGATAAAGTTAAGGAAGTTTCACCTGAAACTAATATTAATATTACAAATCAGACAATTAATTAGTGGTTAAAGATATTAACATTTGCTCTATAGAATACCGTAAAGGTATCGTAATTATGGACTTGGATTCTTTTCATGCCTGCCACCAAATTTATGAAAATAACATTTCTCCCTGGTTTTCCCATTTATCAAATAGGAATACTTGCAGTCCTGATCAAGTGCTCTGATGCTTGTGGAAGATAAATCTCCTTTGTGAGTGTGTTCAGTGTTATAAGTAGCATTATCCCTAGAATATCAAGAGTTCCTTCAGGAGAATGTATTTTCAAGGACAGTTTTTTTCACTTTGGTTGCATGCTCTTTATTTTGCTTCTTTGTATACAAATTTAAGGCTAAAATGGGGCTTACATGTCAGCGTAATATCTGATCAGCAGAATGCCCTCTGCTGAATAATACTGTGACATATATAGCACAATGCAATAAATTGGGTAGGAAGTAGTAGCTTGCTATTTTGGACGTAATTAATGTAGTTTTATATTTAACACCTCAGTCTTTGCATTCAGAAATAAGTTGTCTTTCTAATGCTTCTTATTAATGCTTTATTTTAGTAAGTGGATGTACAAATAACTTTCCAGTTTGATCCTAGTCAGTGGGAACCTTCTAAAACAACACTCTAAGCTTAAAGCAGCTTAGAAAAAGTGTGTGTTATATACCTACTTATAGTTTTCTGCTTTTCCTGCATTGTGAGAACAGGTGTATTGGTGGGGAAAAAATATTCACTGACATGCCTGAGAGATGAAAAATAAGCATTTATAGGAAAAAATGAGAAACTTTATAAAAATATGAACATTTTCTTACAGTTTATTTTCCCTTCATATGACTAAGCAAATTGCAAATAACAGTGAAAGAGATTAAAAGGTGTTGATATAGGATGGAAAAACTAGAACCATGCTTAAACAATTAT
Source organism: Corapipo altera (assembly GCF_003945725.1). Lineage (NCBI taxonomy): Eukaryota > Metazoa > Chordata > Aves > Passeriformes > Pipridae > Corapipo > Corapipo altera. The sequence goes on along the minus strand of NW_020884876.1, from coordinate 8,901,544 downwards.
TTTTCTCTGTAAAGGCTAAAAAACCAACCCCCAAAAAACCCTACCTTCCTCCTCATCCCCCAGAAAAACCAAAGCAAACCAAAAAACTCAAAACAATAAGAATACTCAAACAAACAGAAAAACCAAACCAAACAAAAGAACTCCCCATGGCCTCCCAGAAATCAATTGCTGAAAACATAGTTCAGGAGAAGCAAGGAATATCCTTGTTTTTATTGCTTAGCTGTAACACAGAGTAGCCAGTAGCCAGAAGTTTAGGAGTGGGTTTCGGGATTCTTAAGTAGAAAAATGCGGTAATTGATGTCATAGTTAATGCCTGATTTGGGCTGCTGCTCTTGTATACATTGAGTCTTTAAGCTGTATAAAGCTGTGTGGTCAGGAACTGTAAGTTAAAGATGTGAGTCAATCAACTACATGGTTTTATCTTTCAGTCTTTGTCACAGTAAATTATACAGAAGGACTCACAGATATGACCCCAGGTTTGGGTGTTGTTTGGTAGAGGAAGAATAAACAGTAAGAAGTTGCAAATCAGAAAAGATAACCACTAAAAAAAGTTGGTTTCAGACTACTTTATCTGAAGGATTCTTGGGATGTGGGGATCGCGCTGGATTGCAAGCAAATATTTTGGCTCATCTAGTAACTATTTTTAGACAGTAAAATAAGGATAATCTGGATGATTCTTTAAAATGTTGCTAAAGCTGTAAAATGGGAACAGAAATGCGGAGTTAACACCTTTGTAAGCTGAAATATCTTTTAATATAATTGAAGTTTTACTAAATGTTCTAGTATGAAGAATTTGTGTCAAAAATTGAAATGGATTCCTTAGGACAGCTACCAATATATGGTCTGTTGACTGGTTTAACTGTATAGAAGAGAAATAATTAAAGACAATCTGGCATTTGTATATGTGGTTCCTACAGCACAGAAACTACCTGAACACTTTAAAGGTAATAAGATGATATTTTTTCTGCTAGCTTGTCCTAATTTGCTTCCTTTTTTTTAATATGTGTAATTGACAAAATAGAATGTGCCATTTTACTCAAGAAAATGCACAAGCATTTTAGTTAGGCCTTTATGAAGCATGGTACTTGTCTTACGTAAATAATGTCGACAATTCAGATGAGTATTGCACTAATTAATGCTATGTGGTCTGCATGGCATTTAACAAACAGAATAACTTTGTTAATGCATCATTAGCAAAAAACTTAATTCTTTTTCATCTCTCATAACAGGGTGTGCATATGTAAGCCGTGTGTTTGCTGTCCTGGACTATAGTAGGCTTGTTTTTTCAGTCTTGCTAAGTTTCAAATACTGTGTTGATTAGCTGTACCAGTACCATGTGTAGTATAATAAATGACTTGAGCACCAACACTAAAAAATATCTCAAGTAGGCTAAACTATATTAATGACTTAATAGCAGTATGTTCTTACATATTTCTGTGTAGCAGATGAAGTGTCCCACACAGGTACTTGCACCAAGTACTTAATCTAAAGCACTGTCAAGTGTGCTTTTGAAGGTGTCTGCAGGTGAATATGCAGTACTTCTTGTCTGTCCAAACAGCATAAACATGGAAAAATCAACTGCAAATGCAGAATGGGAGAAAGTAATGTCTTGCCTGCTGTGATGCTCATGAATCGAGAGAGAGTTTATGTTAATGATTCCTGTAGTGGAGAAGAGCATAGTAAGCCTAGACTTTTGTTTTGAAAGGTAAACAGAAGTTGCTGGAATAGAGAGTTGTTTCCTTCTTCACGAACAGGTGTGGACTGACAGGTTTAATTTTGTGGAAAGAAAAATTTGTCATATTAGTGCTAAATTTAAGGTATTGTCTGTTAGCTGCATGTTTCTTCTGTTCTGCCTTTGTAGTCTAGATTAACAGTGGAAATATGTACATAGAAAACCTACTTGGGAATAAAAATTTGCAGCAGAACTAGGTGCTACATAGAGATTCATAAGGGTTGGGGGGGGGAAGGAAATTTGCATGGGGTAGCTAAAACGTGGAAATATTCTCTGGGGTGGTATTTAATGAGATATAATTAGATAAAGCAATCAGTCTGTTTTTATACTATCTTGGAACTTTCTTGTAGAATGTGACAGAACAAAATTCAAGTTATGTTGTTTCTTTTGTAGTATATAAGGCTGTATCCAGTAAGGAATTTAAGGAGAGGGAGGAGGGTGGGCAGGAAGGAAAATTTCCAAGTACCTAGATTATTTTAACAACTAAACCATGGAAGAATGTGCTATTAAGTTCAAAAAAGAAATGGAATGTGTTGCCATAGAGCATTCACTGAAGTATATTCATGCAAGTGAAATACTGTTGTCTGAAAAGGATGAGTTAAGGAAGGGCTCTCCTTTCTGAATGAAGAGCACGTAAAAGCTTCTGAAACACTAGGAACCTTCCCTCCTATTAAGAATTAGTTTCACAGAATCACAGAATATGCTGAGTTGGAAGGGACCCACAAAGATCATCAACCTTAGCCCTGCACAGGAGCATCCCCACAAGCCACACCATGTGCCTGAGAGTATTGTCCAAACTTCTCGAACTCTTGTCAGGCTTGGTGCTGTGATCACTGCCTTGGGGAGCCTGTTCCAGTGCCCAACCACCCTCTGGGTGAAGAACCTTTTTGTAATATCCAACTTAAACCTCCCCTGACACAACTTCAGGCCATTATCTCAGGTTCTATCACTGGTCATCACAGAGAAGAGATCAGTGCCTGCCTCTCCTTCCCCTCATGAGGAAGTTGCAGGCTGCAATGAGGTCTCACGTCAGTCTTCTCTTCTCCAGGCTGAACAGACCAAGTAACCTCAGCTGCTCCTCATACATCTTCCTCTCAAGGCCCTTCACCATCTTCGTTGCCCTCCTTTGGACACTCTCTAATAGCTGAATATCTTTCGTATATTGTGCCCAAAACTGCACACAGTATTCAAGGTGAGGCCACCCCAGTGCAGAGCAGAGCGGGACAATCCCCTCCCTCAACTGGCTGGTGATGATTTGCCTGAATCCTCCAGGACATGGTTGGCCCTCCTGGCTGCCAGGGCACTGCTGACTCCTATTCAACTTGCCAGTGACGAGGATCTCCAGGTCCCTTTCCGTGGCACTGCTTTCCAGCATCTCATTCCCCAGTCTGTACGAACATCTGGGATTACCCCATTCCACGTGCAGAATCCGTCACTTTCCCTCGTTGAACTTCATATGGTTGGGGATTACCCTGGCCTCTAATTTGTCGAGGTCTCTCTGCAGGGTCTCCCTGCCTTCGAGGCGTCAACAGCTCCTCCCAGTTTTGTGTCATCTGCAAACTTGCTTAGTATCCCTTCCAGTCCTGCATCCAAGTCGTTTATGAAGATGTTGAAGAGCACAGGGCCCAAGATGGAGCCCTGTGGAACCCCACTAGTGACAGGTCACCAGTCTGATGTTGCCCCATTCACTATTACCCTCTGTGCTCCACTCATGAGCTAATTGCTCACCCACCTCATGATGCATTTATTTAGCTGTGTGCTGGACATTTTGTCCAGAAGGATAATGTGAGAGACAGTATAGAAAGCTTTACTAAAATCCAAAAATATTACATCAACTGGCTTCCCTTGATCAGCTAAGTCAGTTACCTTGTCATAAAAGGAAATCAGGGGACTTTCCTCTCCTGAAGGCATGCTGACTGTGACCGATGGTAGTGTTGTCTTTCAGGTGTTCTTCAGAACTTCCCAGGATAATCTTCTCTGTAAATTTACCACGCACTGAAGTGGGACTGACAGGCCTGTAGTTTCTGGGGTCCTCCTTCTTTTTCTTCTTGAAAATCAGGACAACATTTACCAGCTTCCAGTCAGCTGGGACCTCTCCGGATTCTCAAGACCACTCAAAAATCATTGAGAGAGGTTTTGTGATGATGACAGCTAGCTCTTTGAGGATTCTTGGATAACACCCTTGATTTTGGTTCCTTCTCCCCTTTTCTTTAGGGGGAGTGGAGGGGGGGGTAGGGATTGAAATTAAATGATAACTATTTATTATATCAACAAAATAAGAGCATATCCCAGTGTCCTGGAGGCTGTTAGCTCTCTGAGTGTTAATCTCAGAAATTCTAAAATTCACTATTTTTGCTATGTGCCAGTCATTTAATAATATTCTGTGAATCATGAAGGATGCTATACTCTTCAGGCTACTTGCTATGGCAGGAGTACAGCGAGTCTGAATGCAGAAGTTGTATTCCTGGAAAAAGAAATGCTGTTATAAATTATTCTTTGGTTATATGTGAGTAATTATTTAGGTTCAGAGGGAGACCTCCAGGTGTTGCCTCATTCTTCTCCTTGGTCAGCCCAAAGTAGGCCTGGTTAGATCGGGTTACTCAGTGCTAGATCCAGCTGAGTCTTGAATATCTGCACAATGGAGACCCCATGGCCTCTCTGAACAACCTGTGCTGGTGTTGCCCATCCCTATGGTAAATACTTACTGGTTTCACATGAACTAGCAAGCAGGAACAGACTGCTTCAGCTTTCTGTTACTGTCCACTGACCCCTTTTCCTCTTCTTTCTGAACCTGAGCATAAACCAAAGAAGATGCTTTCATACTGCATTCTTGCTGGACTGCAATGAAATGCAGAACTTGCTGCTTCCCCCACCTCTAGTCGGTGAATAGATATTTTGAATAAGTATGCTGCTTCCCTCTCTCAATGGCAGTAAAAAAATACTTTAGCTATTTGTTCAAGTTGTTTAACCACAATGATAATGGACTTTATAGGAGTCTATATCTGGGGATATAGTTTTTTGCTGAGGCAAGGTGAATCACAGTTTTTGCCAGAACGGTATTCCCCTGAAGTTTCTCCCAGTGAAAAAACTTTATTGACTGAAGATGTGTTTTACCTGCTTCCAAAATAATGCACTTCTCAGCCTCTGTGCCCCAGGTTTGAAAATTGGGCACTCATTGTTTGTGTAAGGGTGGTAGTAACTCTTAATTTATTGGGCAAGGGAGGGGCTACCAGAAGAATGAACTATTATTTTTTAACATCTCAAAACCTTACATTTGTGTTATTGTAGAAATAAAGGAATATGCTGAAATATAAATTTGAGTAAGATTTCTTTTCAGAGAAAGAACTGCATAATACGTTTCTGCACTGTGGAGTGAAACAATTTACTAGGCTAAGGATACACCAAAAAGCTTAATCGTGTGTCCTTGTTTTCTGAGGCAGCTATTTCTAGGAATAGCTGTTTCTAAGCTTTTTGTTCCAATTTCTGTCAACTAGATTTCCACAATGAACAGCCCAAAGGAGCCTAAACAGGAGCTTCTGTTGTGGAGTGCATTTTCTTTTTATTTTAAAGCAGTGATTAACCCTTTTTAAAACTTCCTTTTGATGTGACCAGACAAAGAGAGACTCATATAGCCCTTTGGGATTTGCTTGCAGTGTGAACCTTCTTCAAAAATCATGACCTTGGCTGTCCAAGTGATAAGGCTCTCAAGTCATTAAAGTAGATTTAAATGAGAAGAAAGCAGAGTGTCAAGTGTGTGTATTTAGAGCTGTAGATCTAGTGTAGCAATACTTTGTACTAGTTAAAGCACATGTGAGTATATTAACCACCCAGGTTGTTGCTGACAGGATAGAAACCAAAATTAACAGCATGCAACAATACAGTGGGAAAAATATACCAACATCCTCATATCTTAACATAAGCATTTAATACATAAAAATGAATATAGGTTATACTTAGTTTTGTCTGGGGCTAGGAATATTGATGAAGTCTTTCTCAGTAACAAGGACATTCTTTGTGATGTAGATATATGTATACCTCTTCTTTACAGTCATAACGGCTTCTTGTCAAATGAACCAAAAAGTCCCAAGCGAGACTTTCCCATCATGATAGAACAAGAACTCAATAACTTGTTATTCAAAATCCTGTGATAGAATACATTTCTGTCTTGAGAAATTGGGTTCTTTACACATTTCCCTGGGAAAAAATGCACTCCAGTGATTGTTTCAATGTATGCAGTGGGTTATAAAGGGAGTTTCAGAGATACTGTACTTATCAGCTGCACATGAACAGTTTGTGGTTTGAAGAGGGAACCTGGGATGGTGAAATCCAACCTTCTGTATCCAATTTTACTCAGTGGAATATGGCATTAAACAACCCTATTGTGTGTTTAAAATTTCATTTTGTCTGTTGGAACACTAGACTATATAGTTTATTTGGAGAAGCTTATGGATAGTTTGTTCATCTTTGTTTCATTTTCTACTTTATATATCAGATAATGTGAGGAAGTATATTGTGAAAATCAAAGGTAAACCTTGAAGCTCAGTGTGGTGTTAAACTATATCTCATGTCTTAATTATTTTAGTGGGGCACAAAAGTTGTGCCCCTTTGATTTAGATTGTACCTTTGAATTAAAGTCAGATTGAAATGAGGACTAAAAATCAGATCATTGTGAAATATGTAATTAGGAAAGGGTATGGATCTTTTGTTTCACAAGAACTAGCTGCAGACTTAAACGTCCTCAGAAAAGAAATTATTATTCCTTTTAATATGTGAACCAGTCTTTGGCTATATATTCTGACATCAGCCAGTCTTTTGGATTTTTAAAAAGTATGCTAGTGGTGGTGGGTTTTTTATTTTTTCCACCGTGGCCTACATTTATTTACTTGTCGTCTTTTATACATTTGTTTTTATACAATAGTTTACAAATGGAAGATTTTCTTACGATATGTATTTAGGATATAGTATAGCTAATCTGTAGAAGTGCTTAAGCTGTGCAAATGTATATGCTGAATGTGTGACATGTACTAGAAAACTGTATCACTATTTATAAAGCTTTTAGCATTGCTGTTTATTGCAATTTATTTAGATCCGTGTTTTGAGCGTGTTGTATTGTTCGTTGCTTCTGAGACTTGAAGTGGAACAGCCTCACAAAGAAATACCCTTTGATGATAAGATTGCAAAGTAAGAATGAATGAGCAGAGAGAGTATGCCAGGACTATAATAATGTTTGTAACATTCATTAAACTGTTGGTTAAGTAATGTATTCAGACTGACTAGTGTTTCCCAGCTTCTACATCGCCCATTATGTGTTCTAGTAAATTAAAACTAGGAAACCTTTGTTGGAGTTATAGTGCTCAAACTGACATCTAATTCCCCCAGACAATAGGTACAAGCCTGCAAGCCTCTCTAATTCTTTCCAGCCTTTACATTTATTGATTCTTTTGCAAATGTGTTTCATCCAATCTATTACAAACAGCACTGGTTAGAAGTGTGAAGTTTACCACCTTTGACCTAAGGCACATTACAAATTATAGCTATCTGACATACAGTTGGGCATCCCAGACATACTTCTAATCAGAAGAAAATTTGGACCCTTAACTGCTCAACATACCAAGCTTTGCCAAGAAGGACTGACGTTAATTCTTTGATCGGTCTGGTTTGGAACTGAATTTAGTTCAGCTATCATTTGTATTCTAGGCTGTAAATGTTTTATTACTTGAGTTTGCTTATGTAAGTAGTTTATTTTGATTCAATACTTCATTTTCCCTAGTCTTGAATAATGTTTTGCATATACAGATGTAAGTTTCTTACTGCAAAGTATGGATTCAATTTTTTTTTTAATGTCAGGTTTTTTCGTCTTTTATTATTGAAAAGTTACCAAATAATCCTTTCATAATCTCTGAATGGATAGAAAGAACAGTAAATTTTAATGAAATGAACACTATACATTTTTATTATTTTCTGCATAACTTATACTGTAAAACATATGCAATAAATAATTGATAGTAAACAAACACATCTTATTCTTCCCACTATATTCGTCACCAGTTTCAAAGCTTTGAAGTTTAGTAAATAATTTATGATAGTTGTTAGTGTAAGGAAGTCTAACTGTACTCCTGATCCTGCTTGCTTTTTTGTCCTTGTTGTTCTTGAGCAGAACTTTGATTGGTAGCCAAACTGAATGATAAAGAATGTATGAATAACTGATGGGATTCATTAAACAGAAAAATTAAACCAACTGTTTTTGATTTGAAAAAAAATCTTAGAAATACCTAATGAAAATTTCAGAGTTTTTTTAATTGGGTATGAATTGCATAAGACAATGATGGAAGTGAATGTTTTTAATACAAAGTGGAACATGTTTTCTACCTGCTTTTGTTCTCAAAACTTCAATCACAGTGTCTTTTAGCCTGGTTAAATATCTTGCTGAGATCTACTGTATTTGCTGAGAATGTAACAAAAGATGCTAGAGTTCAAAAATAAAGAAATACATGTTTCTGGCCTTTACTGAAATGTTCTGTAGAATACATGTTTAATTTCCTTTTGTTTCCCTTGTTTGCATGAAAAAGCCAAAGACTTTAGAGAGATTTTTACACATTGAAGAGATTTATTTCTTTTCCACATCTTTCAGGCTCTTCAGGATGGCTTTTAATTTATTTTCTTATAAAAGTTCTTAAATACTCCAGTAATATATTGTTAGTTTTTAACCTGTATTCTGACATATCTAAAACTTAAAATAAAGCAGAAAAAAAATACATGACTTCAGGCAGAGATATAAAAATTCTGTGTAATTGTGTAACTTCTAGGTACTATTTTGTGGTGTCTCTAACCCTCAAAAAAGAGTGAAATCAGAGCAAAGGGGTTTAAATCCATCCTCATTTGGGCTGCAAAAAACAATGCAGCATAAAACCTCCCACCTCCTATGAGTGGGAACCATGGTAGAAGTTTTTACTAAGAATTTCTCTGTTCCTCTTTTGGTTTTCATTTTTAAGGTTTTTTTAAGCATCATGTACATACAAATGCAGATGCATGATAGTAATTATGCTCAAGGTGACAGGACTGCGTAGGAATCTTTGGCCGTTCTAACTTCTCTGTGTGTGGCTGCAACCTGCAGTACTTGTCTTGCTGTGTAGTTTTGCATATGTGAAGCTCTAGGTCTTTGCTTTGTGTCTGACACAGGTGGGACAGGGAGCACAGCGTATAAATAGGTTCTGTTTTATACAGTTCTAATTACGATGAGGCATCATAGTGAAGCTTTAAAGAATATTTTCAAAGCAGGGCTGAATATATTAGGCACTAAGAGGGGAAGGCTGTTAAGGTATAGGGTCTTCTGGGTCTGAGGTATAGGCTGGTTTGTTAGGCTTTTTATTTAAAGGTGTCATGAGCTAGATGTTGTGAAAGTTACCAAGAAGAGCAAGAACTTGTTCTTACCTTTCAGAAATTTGTTGTCTCTCAAGATTTCCTGTACCACCACTGTTATTTCCCTTGGAATCAGTATGGGACCTGCCTTATATTGACAAGACCACATTAAGCTAGTATTGTCATTAGCTCACTAATTTTTCTTGTGTGGCCGATGACAGAAGAGGAGAGTTTTGGGAAGTTTCTGATTTTGACCAATATGGTGATAATTTCACTTGGCAAAGGCACATTACTACTTTCTCCCTATTGAACAGTGAAAAATGTCTCCAGAAAATGAATTTTGGAGAAATTAGATCATTCAGGGGAGGGGGGGGAATAAGCCACCATCTTTTATTGTTGAAAGAGTTAGCCTAAATGCAGATGTTATCATTGACTGCTCACTGTTGTTGGACAGTGGCAAATTGTTTCCTTTAGGGATCTGTAAATGATGTGGTGAGCAAGTATTCAATCTTCACTTGGTAGCTCTAGTTGCTTCTTAAAAAGTGCTTCGGTTTGGTTTTGTTCTAAAAGCTCTACTTTTCCTTTGCTCTGCATGGCTTCTGCCATGCTTGTTTTGTCTATTTTTAGCTGCTAACACTGCAAACCCAGTGATAAACAGTTGATAAAGTTAATGATGTTTGCAGATGAACACCCGTATTCTTTTGGAAGCTTTAAAATTGTTAAAAGATTATCAGCAAAGAACATTGCAAGACATGTGTGACTACAGTGTGATCTCATGCATGTTAATTTTTCAGTGCAAGAGGAACCTGTATACTTGCCTAAAGCATCACTGGCTTCATAGATCACTTTGAAGGATTGGGGCTTGCTTTTTGTAAGGAACACGGAAAGTATTCATCAGCTGCAGCTCCCTGTTTGCAACAATACATCACCTTTGTATCTTTCTTTGGTCGTAGAGAGAATCTGCTGACAGCAGGGCTTTGATAGAACAGGCCACATCCACCATTGACTTTTTACTTTCAGTGTCACCTTGGGGCATCATCTCTAGTTTCCAAGTAATGATAATGTCTTAACGGCTTTTTAGTACTTATCTTTTTTGTTGTCCTGTGGTTCTGTACTGGTTCTTCAAAGGCTAAGTTTATATGTTGCACACAAAGTGGGCACAAAAATGCAATAAAGAGGAAGAGGAAAAATCTCAGTCATTTTCAGACTGGCTTCTTTTGTAGTCAGGTTTTGTGAATATTTTTAAGAATTGCGTAAATTTTTATTAAACTGTAATTGTTTTTGAAGACATCTGGATTTCTTGGCAAGGAATATGAAGGAGAAAAGATGGAAAAAAGGCTAACTTCCAGAAGGATAAAATGAATTTCAACTAAAGGAAACAGGTTAGCAATTATCTGTGCACTGCCAATGTTCAAGATAGAATATTGTTCACGTGCAGAGCTCAGTTATCTGCAGAACAAAGGAACAGCTTCTGTACCTGTCTGTACAGAAAGATCATATTAGTAATCTTTGTGACCCCTTATAACCTCATAAAAGGTTAGGTGTTCTCCTTATTGAAAATCTTGGGAGTTAAATTAATAAAACAAACTTGTGTAGCTATCAGTGAATTCCTTCATGAACTAAATGTTCATTTTTAGATCCCTAGAAGCACCAGTTATTCCAACTATCAAAAGCAGTGTACTTTAATTAAAATAATTTTTTGGGTGAAAACCTACTTGAAGAAACAAGTAATTTATGGTAAAAGAGATGAAAATTGGAATGTGTATTTGTACATAACCTTCCTATAAGTATTGAACTCTGTCTTTAATGTGTATTAGTTGCTAAATCAAGTCAGGTGTCTGAGGCGAGAACTGGAGAGCTGATAGCAAATATTCATAGTGGAAGCTGATAACAGCCTTAATTAAGCTGCTGCTATCTTTCCATGATAAATTTAGAACTTCTCCATAAGTCACCTGACTTACTGCTCTATTTGCATCCAGGAGTGTTTGATTTAGATCAGTGTTTTTGTTAAGAAGTCTGCAGATGTCTCTTTGATAGTCCTAGCTGTCTCTCACAGAAGAAGAGCCTGGGAGCTTTTTTTCTGCTGTGTTCCAATGTCGAGAAGGAGGTGTACATTGACCTGAAGCTGACCTTCCAGCGTTTAGCTTTTTCAGGATTGACATGACCTGAGAAATACTTCTAAGTTAACACTAGTGTTTTCTCATACCAGTTCTTGAACTCAAAATTCCTTAAACTTTCAGTTTAAGAAAGATAAAAGATATGTACAATTAGGTGGCTAATAGTTGTCCTTGCTAACACTTAGCAGTGAGATCTGTTTCACAGGGGCTGTTCCACGCAGCTGTGTCACATGAAATTTTGCGCATTTTGTTTTATATGTTACGTTTAGAAAGAAGGACATCCAGCTTCTGAGGTCATGAGGCTTTTATTTGGGGACGACTTTACTGAAATAAGCATTTTGATGCACTCGACATTATATTGGGGAAGACACTGAAGGTGGGTACTCTCAGGGCTTAATAAAGAGCATAGTTTTTGGATATAATTCAAGACATCATAATCTACCAATTTTACAAAATGAGCTCAAAATCTTGATCTTCTAGACTAAGTTGCAATAGTTGAAGGTAAGGAAAAAATCATATATGTTGGTCAGAAGTTTTCTCATGATTATGGCAGGCTTTTTCCAGTTGCATGTCGGTGGTGATTTGAGTGTCATTCTACCCATGTGTCTTATTTCACTGCAGTTGCCCATTTCATCTTCATATTCTATTACTGCACAAGATGTCTACCTCTAGGCAAAAAAAAATAAGAACAACTGAAGAAAACTGGCACCCACTTAATTTCAAGAAGTTTTATCTTGAGAACTTTGGCTAACAGGATAATTTTAAGCATATTTTTAGAGCTTTGGTGGGCACAGTCCAAGCCAAGTCTGTTCATGTAGTGTTAACTGCAACTAAACTGAAAGGCTTTGAAATAGCAACTCATTTGATTAATTTTTCAAGTAGCACGTTTGGTATTATGTCACCAGATTATTTAGATGGATTTATCTCCTCTATTTTGCTTTAAGGAATGGTACACATTGTAAATGTGTCACTAAATCATCTTTGACTGAACTGTCTGACAGAGATGCTTGTTTTTGTTCCAATTCTTTTCAGGAAAGAATAATTTGAAAGTTAATTCTTGTATTAGAATTTTTTTCTCAAAAAATAAAATGCAACATTTTTTTTCCTGTCTAGAAATTCTGTCATTGTTTCTGAACTAGAACATTTTAACAGTATTCTTCTTTATAGTTCACTTAGAAAAATTAGAGGGAATGTCCAGTTATACTTCCTCACAGATAGTGAATAAGCACTGTTCAGAAACTGTAACTCTTACAGTTGTCTAAATTTGAGATGAAGCAGATCATTGAGTTGATGTAAATTATAAAAGTCATCTGAATGTTTGTCTAAAAGTCCAGTAGTCATGTATTTTGTACCAAAACAAACTCAAAAGGAGAGTTGTGTTCCACCAGAATCTGAGAACAGGTTTGAAAGAAAAAAGAGCTCTGAGTGAATGGTGAAGAGACTCTGATGCATCTGACTACTTATAACAGGCAAAAGAAATCAAGTGTGTTCTGCCATATTTCTACTGGCTATACTTCTATGTGCTAACATTTTTTCGTAGCAATTTTTTTACTTTTTACTGGTTTTGCTTTTTCTTTTTTCTTTTTTTTTTTTTTTTCAACTTGGTATGCCTCTGGATTAATTTTTAGGATTTTTTTTTATTAGGACCTTGAAATTTAATTTTAATTTGTGTGTGTGTTCGCTTGTGCATGTTTGTTGCACTATGATACTGCTGATTCAGCAGTGTTTCATAGCTTCTGGGGAGTTAGGATTTCTTGGTGTCATACCTTGGGGGCAGGAGGCAGAAACCGGTAAGAAATATGAGCCAATATGCAGAACTGACATGCTTAAAGTTACAGCAGTGATTCAGGTTTCTCTTTGGGCAATTGCCATTTATGAGAAACTAATGGAAGAATATAATATTGGTAGTTTTCTGATCTATCCAGTCATTAAGGCAGGGGCCAGTCGAGTGGAATTTGTACCTGGAATGATAAATTTTTGCAATGACATCTCTGGATGATGTGTGTAGTACATTAACTAATCATGTGTATCTCAGAAGTAGATGAAAAATACTTTTATATTATAAAATTATATTTAAAAATAATTATACATTTCTCCAGTCTGTAATTAATCTGTTATAATGTCTGCTTGTAATCAGATCAGTTGCATATTAAGGAAATTGGAAACAAAGGTGTAAATGTTTCTCTGTGCAGGGTTATGTTACTTTACTGAGATAGTATGGATGTTTCTGACAAATAAATATTCTGTTTGAGTAGTTCTGCATACCAGCAGGTGTAGGAGCGTCAAAGAGGAAGATACAAATCCAGGATGCATGTGGTGCTTGCATTATCTGAAGAGATTCTCTGGTTTATGATTAGAAAGGTGACATATGTAAGTAACTCCTACAGATGAGTGGATATCAAAATTTTGCTTTGTTGCCTCTCTCCTCTCAGTTTACCTACTGCTCTCTTCACTCCAGTATTTGGCAAACACTTCACTGAGGTAGCTGTATTTCCAAAGAGCTGCTGAGGACAGAAGCAGATGGCAGCTCAGTCGTTTATCCATCCTGCACTATTTATTTCTATTATTTCTCTGGAAACTGAAATTAATTGATGTTTAACTTCTTAACTTCTGCTTGTTTGCTTTTTTTTAATTTTTTTTTTTTTTTTTAAGAGGAGAAAATAGAAATCATGTCTGGTATCTGTTGGTACTTTTTCTTTTGTCCTTCTAGTCATGAATATTTCAGAGCTGTAATGAAGGGTCTTTGAGAAGTGGAAGATGACATACCAGAAGACAAAAAAGTAACTAAGATAAATTAGTTTATTCTGTCTCTAGAAACACACATGTCAAGATGATGATAAGAATATGCCTGAAATACAATTAGAGTTGAAGGTTTGTGTGGGTTTTCTGGGGGGGAGAGAAGAGAACACCAGTCTAACCTAACTTCTTTCCATTTTGGGTCCTTTTGAACAGTGTGCGTTTTTAAAGGCTTTTGATGACTCCTCATGTGAAATAAACAGCTACCTTCCTCTCTAGCAGAAACTGAATTTTTTTGCTTGCTTGTTTGTTTACATGAGATGGTGGAAAAGACTATAGGCTTTTTGAACTTAGTCATCAGTGCTTTAGTATATGGTTAGAATTAAATAATCTTAAAAAAATCAATTGACATTCGATCTGGTAAAAGAGAGGATTTTACTCTTCAGAAAACACCCACTTCTTTGGAGTAGTAGACCATCATTTTGTGTGGGCATATTTCATTGGATATATTTAAATTACTGCTGATGGGCTAGAGAAATGAACAAAATAAATCCGGGATGATGAGTGTATACGACCTCTACTGCCATTTCAGCAAAGAAAAATATGTAAGGTTAGAGTATATCCCACTGCTTTACAGTTGAGGGAGAGGGATTAAAAAATTTAAGCAACCCCAAGGTTGAGCCGAAGTTTATGTTGCAAGATCTATAATCAATACTGCTAAGACTTCAGCTAGAGTTGTATCCTCTGTTTGGCATAGTCCTTAAAGAAATAGAACGATCACATAAGACCTACACGGATAGACTTAATGAATAGAGATTGTTAAGCATGGAGAAGATGGTGGGAGAGAGAGAGGCCATTAAAATGGGTTCCTGCTCTCACCTCTCAATTTGCATTCTGGTATTTGCCCTCATACAAGTTTGTGGAAAAGGTAGTGTGAGTGAGAGAGAAGGCAAACAGTGTTGATCTGTCAGTTTGAATATAGTCCCTGCAATCTTCTGGGTATCTCTGATTTGAACTAGCATGCTGCCTTGCATTTGTGCTTTGTGCTGTTTGGAATGTTTAACTGGTGGTGTTACAGCAGAAAGCAGGCTGTTACTCACAAGTCTGTGTGGTGCTTAGATTCCCACTTAGAATAATGTGGGGTAAAGAAAGCAAAGTGACTTGTTTTGTAAAAGGTGGCTGCATACTTCATTATGAATATTACAAACAGCGTGGATTTCACTACTGATTTATGTGACTGATACTACATTTTGAATTATTTTTTTCATTGCCTTTCTTCAAACTGAAATCTTGGTCTGGAAGAAAGAAAGGGCCCCGTCCTGGACTGGCTTCCCATAGCACAGTAAATGGGGCAGGAGGAGGCTGCTCCTATACAACTTGTGTATGCCTCCTGAGAATTCATCTTCTTTCTCCTCTTGGATCTGATATACAAACAACTGTGAATGCAAGAATGATATTATCAATAAATTGCCTTACATTAATTTCTATTCCAATTCTGAGTCGCAGATGTAAGTGAAGATCTTGAAAATACGTTTGCTAAATCATGTGGTAAATGGTCTTGTTGATGACTGCACAGTTGCTCTGGGGTTGGAGCTGTTAGGTACTTATTATGGGAATCCAACAGAGCAAATTAAGAGAAACCTGTGTGTGTCCTTGTTATTTTAGAACTTTTATGCTTGTCTTCTGAGACCTCATGTAGGACCCTATGACCTAAAAAGACTTGATATCTTTTAGTCAGAGGTTAACTTCTGAAATCTCAGTTACTGACCTATCAACAATGGAAATAATCACCTCCAAGGGAGGGTTTAGTGTTATTATTCTTTAATGTTAAATAGCTGAATATTGCTGTTAACAATACATATAAAGTAGCTTTTTAGCATTCTGTTTAGTTGTACGTGGTATTTTCACTTATAACTGAGTCTTTTTATACTTGTAAATTGAGGGGGAGAGGGGAGATATTTTGTTTCATTGTAAGTAACTACCAAGTGGTTTTATTATTTGTAACACCATTGTAAGCATTTCTTTAATCTGAGAGTATTCAGATACAGTGGGTGGAACTTAAATCTATATGTGAGTGTTCCTTGGAAATAGAAAATACTATTCCAAGTACACAAAACTGCTGTACATGGTAGAATTTGCCATTATAATTAGTTCTGTCTTAGAAGAACTAATGCATGATATTTTTTTGCTGGTTTTAACTGTTATATTTCAAGATTTAAATGTGTAGTCCATTTAAAACAAGTATAGCTGCTGTTTATAAAGTTTATTGGATGCTTCTCCAGATGTAGGTCTTTAGAGATTTAACAATTTTTAATGCTAGTGTACAAATGTATACTTTTACATAAACTTCAAATTTCACTTTGGAACAGGTGAATAATTTTTCTCCCTATTTCTTTTTCTAACTTCATTTAGTTTTCTCTTGAATATCAGATATCTGAAAACCTGTCGTAGTCTTCTGGTGCCATTTTGCCAGGATTGTAGGCATTTTCAGTAATGTTTGTGAGCAGCATTATTGATAGGTCTTGAGTTCCAGCTAAATTAGTTGTCTTTTGATGGCATAATTGTTTTGCTAGCCATCATGTTTGTTACAGTGGAACTCACCTTTGAGGAAAAAAAGAGATCATTCATCTAAGATTCATACATGAGCTTTATCACTATAGTAATAAAGTTCATTGCTCGCTTCGTAATCACAAAGGGCTCGTACCACTGGAAAATGTAACCACACTTATGTACATTGTCATGTGCACAGTTCAGTTAGTTTTAGAAAGCACATGGTAATGGGAGTATAGCATACTAATAAATATGGAACGTGTGTTTTGGTTTAATTTATGGAATGTTGCGAAGTTTGAACAAAATCTTAAAAATACCTGAAACAACATTCTGTCCTTCCTGTTTTACCTCAGGTTCCTTTGGTAAGGTTTAAAGATTTGTCTTATTTCTTATTATAATAATACTTATTATATATTATATATCTAATATTCTTGGACCCTATGTTGTCTTTAAATAGCATTTTCCCACCTTCTTTGTCAGTTTATTTGTAAGGCTCTGTATCTGCAATTTGCATAGGCAGTGTTTAGATAGTTTCTCCGTAAACTATATTCTAACCATGTATATTCACTAGTATTCACTTTTCATTTTCATCTCTGTCTTTTGTTTGAAGCATTAATAAATGCTTCCAAAATTAGTTGTATGTATGGTTATTGGCTGCGCTGTCATCAAGAAATGATTTTCATTGAGTGGTATTTTGGTAAATTTCTAACATTGTGAATTAATATGTTGGGCTGGGAACTGCAGTAGCTTTGCTTTGGTACATTTGCTTCTGTTACTACTGTGAATAATTATCAAGGATGGGGGGGAGGGGTAGAGATTGGGCAGTAGTACTGCTTTATCTGCAGTTGCTAACCTGCCCAGATCTGTCTGCTACACAAACCACAACTGTTGTTGATGTATCACATTGAGCTTCTGTTAGGCTAATCTTTTTTAAAAAAATAGAGGCAGGTGAACACATGCATCCATGCACATTGAAGGCTAAAACAAATACAAGTCATTGGTTGCACTTCTTAATGAAGAAGGGGGTGGTGGTGGTGGGAAATGTAACAGATGTTGCTTTTAATGACATTAAGTTTACACATAGTCCCAAACATGTTAATATCTCTAGGTGATACTTATCTCTTTAGTTCGAGACTTCTATTATTCCAAGAGCTACAGGTACCTCAAGAGAAACAGTAAAATTAATTTTTACACATTCATTATTAGCATTTTGTGTTTTGCCTGTTTCCAGCTTTGATAGAGACTGATTTGGACAGAACCTGATACCCTTAAAAGTGGATCTTCTACTAAAGTTTTTGCGTTACTGAGATACTAATAAGTAATGAAAAGAAGAGAGCTTTTACTCCTACAGACTACAGCTGCAGAGTATTTCAGAATGTTGTGTAACAAGTCACTGCAAGCTATTCTGTACAAATGGTGAAACTGGATAAAATACCATATGGTGCCACAGAGTACTTCAAAGAATTATTTCAATATTTTGAATGGGCTAAAACATCCCATGCAGATTTACCCAGTCTAATTGGGATTTCACAGTTGTAGTTGTAAAGAAGAATATCTGTGCAAGCTAAGTTGTGGACAGGGGAGGTGAAATCAGACTATAGTACAATATAAACTAGATAAGAATTAACTTTTCCTAAAATGCATAACAAACATGATCATGCTGTTAGTAGCACAGTGGGTTTTATGGTGCTTTTGTAATTTGGATACTCTGATTTGGAGTCTAATTGGATTCCTGGGCAACACTGAATGTCTTACATTCTTAAGTTGTGTAAAGACTATTTGAAATAATGGGATTGACTTTAACCTTTTAAAGTTTCTTTTTTAAAAATCCATTCGAAAAGATTTAAAAAATAAGCCTCAGTAGAATTAGAGATTTCAAGAAACATTCTAGTCTTGTGTCTTAGACTATAGGCAATCATTCTGTTTGGCTCTGTAATGGATAAAATAAATTTACATTTTATTTTTTCCTGACCTCCAATTACAAGTGTAAACCAAGGGGCTAAAAAACTTTCAGTTCAACTTGGAAAGAGCAGCTGCCTTAAAACAGACCCAAAAAAATGTCATTTAGGAACTCAATAAATACTTACAACCGATCTGAAAATCAGGAAGGCACAGTGTATTCAGTGATTTTGTGTTTTAGGAAAGAGATGCTGATATAAATGTGTTGAGTGCTTCTTCTATGAGGGGGGGGAAAAAAAAGACATTTGGCTTTTGTTTTAACTACAACTCATGTTTATGAGCTTGGTGTTCTGTTGCTGTTTAAGCAAAAGTAAGGCAGGAGTGTGCTGTTCTTTTGTGTCATTGCTGGTGCTTATATAAAACCAATCAAAGCTGGTTCAGAAAGCTACTCAGAGCAAATATTAACCTTAAGCTCCCCGTATTTCCTCCAGTATTGTTACTACTTTCTGAAACAGCGCACCTTTCAGTCATTACAATGTCAGAGCAAAAGAGGAACTCTGTGGCCAGGGCAATGGGGAAGGACAGAAACAGTAGTGACTTTGATTTCAATTGTTACAAAATTTCATTAACTTCATTAGACTCTGATGTACTTGGGATTCTTATCAGTGTGTGGCTGAAAGGATGCTGTGATGTGTCAGGTAATCTGATGTCTTTGGAGTATTGATTCTGTTTGATGCTGGTCTGTGGAAATACAAATGTTGGGCTGAAAACATCACAGGAAATAAAATTCGTAAGTGCAAAAACTTGTTATTGCAAAACTTTCATCTGGCATAGGCCTAATAATGATGTTAATGTTTGGTGCTTTATTATTAGTATTATGTTTGGTGCTTTATTATTAGTATTAAAGGGAGCATCCTTGGCAAAGGAATAGCTACTGACTAGACAAACTGGTTTTTCACATCTGAACTCACAAGCAGTTAATCGTGTTTTAAGAGGTTTTGAAGATATTTTAAGTCAGATCTACAGGCTGACTTAGAGAATTCTAATGGGAGCAGTATTTCCCAAAGCATTTGGGAAATATGTGGTTCTCCACAGAAGGAATATGTGCAGTCTGGTCTCAAGGGAGCTGAGAAATTCCCTGATGGAAAGAAAAAGCTATGTTAAGAGAAGTTTGGATATGCAAAATAATTTTGGCTTGAGCAGTTTTTTCTTGCTGGTGAGGAAACTGAGGCAGGGAAGTGAGTGTGCTCTTACAGCTCTGTTTGCATATCTATGTGTTTGTTTTTACATCATTTGAAGTTAAAAACCAAATCTGAGTTCACTGTTTTGGTGCTATTCTTCTCACTCATTTTCCTGGAGAATATGACCTGTTAATCTAGAATGTCTTCAAGTTTTAGAGCCCTGTGGAGCATTGCACACAAAGTGAATAGGATTTCATGAGATCAGACTCTTACTAGGAGTCTTGATAATCTCAACTGCAATGCCTAATTTTTGGACTGTGCCAAAGTCTCTCCAGAGCCTTAAGCTCCTGGGACCTGCAGTCCTTCTTTGTTAACTTCGTTAAAATACTACATCTCTATTAGTTTACTGGAAGACATTCCAATTGATTTTTCAGCAGAAATCACCTTTTCAGGGTAGTATAACAACTTTTTGTTTATTTGTTTGGGAAGCTCATTATTCAGGTCCTGGCTGTATATTTTGTTGTTCTAACAGCTCTTGTTAGTGTCTTATTAAGGGGTTCTCCAGTGTGCAGTAAGGTAAATCAGGGAATAATTGCAGTAGTAAGGGTATTCTGCAGGTCTTGTAGTCCTGCCCCTCGCTCAAAACGGGGCTACCCTTCAAATTGTGGTTGGGTGGCTCAGGGTGTTTTTAAGTTAAGCTCAGAAAATCCACAAGGATGAAGATTTTACAGCATCTGTTGGCAGGCAGTTCCAGTGCTTAACCACACTCATTTTGAAGCTACAGAAAGGGGTTTTCAGTGTATTTTGCAGATTTTTGATTCTGATGCTGACTTGACTGTCTTATTTTTTACTTCTGGGTAAGATACATATTAATTGAACATAACAAGCCTGTTTGGTTTTGAGCTAGAGCTTTTAAGTTATGCCCTTTAAGAATACTTAGTTGCTTTTAAATTGGTGTTAGGATTTTATTTGTTGACATCTGTTTTGATATATTGGAGCTACCATGGAGTGTTTTGTAAATCCTGAAACGTTTATTCTGTTACCATATACCATAGTTTACATACATTTGGGTTTTTTTGTCTCAGAACTATGTAAAGGGAGTCCTCATTCTAGGCTAATGCTGAGATGAGGAGCTTGCACCTGTCTGGTTTTTGCCCGTATCTCCAGAGAGTGTGTCATTATTTTCACCTGGGTTCAGAAGAAGTAGTGTTGTGCATCAAGCTGCTACCTTGAGAATAGTAATATTCCCAAAACAATAAAGGATCTGAAAGTAGTTGATAACCTACTTAAAACTTGTTCTTGAGGGACAAGTAAAAGTGGAAAGCTGTAAAGGTTTTTCTCATATAACCCTCTAGCTAATCAGGGGCTTCTAAAATTACATAGGCGGTTGAAGATCAAGTTATCCATAAGGTTTTATCACTTTTCATGTCTGTGAAAATGATTTTTTTTCTATATGAACACTACCATCTTTTGAAGAAAGGGACTCAACTGCGGTGCTAATGAAGTGTAAGGAACTAAAGCTGTCACTGCTGCAAATGATATTTTCAGGAATGAGAAGTTAGTTTACTTGATGCCTCATAGCAAATGTCTTCAAAAATCTAAGGTGCTGTCTGTGTGAATTACGATGAAAGCATTGAGAGAGGAGGTGTTTATATAGTCTGTCTGGTATGTCTTTTCCAAAATATATCTTTTGGGTACATATTTTGGGAACATATTTTTAAAGCAAAACTAGTACGTTTGGTGCACATCTGTTCCATGAGTTAAGGGAACTGGCAACTGGTGAATTACATAGGTGATTCCAAATGTATGTCAGAAAAACTCATGCATATACTCTGCTCTGGAAGTTTTGACCATTTGACTGAGAAACTTATAAAAATATTTTAAGAAATATTCTCATATAACTGTTACTGATTTTATAACTTTTTAGAGAAAATTTTGTGATGCATTTTTCCAAGACTTTTTTTTTCAAGATCTCTTGATACCTGCTCATACTAGAAGTAGAAATTAAGTCTTTTTTGTAATATAAATCTAGAAGTTGGAATGCGTACTGGTCTAGTGGAATATTACAACACTTCTGTTCACCTATGGCTAAGTTGGTAGGTCACTGGTTCATCATTGCAAGGGACAAAACAAATAACAGCTATGCACCTGTTACACTTATATTTTTGTGGTAGTCTCTGATCCTGTTACAAACCACTTGAACTCAAACCACTTGAAGTGAATTGCCAAGCATGGACCCTGCCTTGGAAAATGAGAGCATAGCCCCTATTCTGAGTTTCAGTAATAATCTCTTGTCGAGAGACAAGGGTTAAGACCCTATTTGTATGTATGGAATTAGGTTGGAATTTGGACTTTTGAGAATCCCTGGATACACCATTCTGGTATCTGCAGTACCCTATGTATTCATAATAATCCTTCTGCTAGTCTCCTATGGATTTTTATTTTTTTGTCAAGTATGTAAATATATGTCTGTTCTTTGAAACTGAATATTATACAATATATTTTATTAACATTTTAATTATTTCAAGATTGCTGAAGACTTGTTACACTGACTTAGTGTCGTAGTGGATCTATTGTCTAGTTGTTCCCCAGTTTTATGCTCCCCAGTGACCCTGACCTTAATTCTTCAGCATTTCTACTTAGCATGTTTGTCAATAGACCCTTGTTGGAGGGAGCTGTACTGCACTCCACGTTGCACAGAGATGGACATCATAGTCCTTGCCTTAGGAACACATAGTGTTAAAGGTAAATCTAGCACATGAAGTCCTTCAACCAGCTATGTGAGTATGGACTGAGAAAGGTGGAGTATGTGTTAACAAAACTGGTTGATTTTAACATCTAGCTGCATGAAAAATTTTTCTTTAGTTAGTCATGGTAAGTACACTATTACCTACACTTTTACTAAATACCTAATTGAATCTGAAATGCTGAATACCAACACTTTTTCCCTGATAAAATAGTATTATTTGTGTCTTAGAAGATATGCATTAGAAATGCAAGTAAATCTTCAATTTATGCATAATTTTTGTCTTGCAATCACATGTTTACTGAAAATATGAATAGATGTGCTGATCTTGCATCCAGGTCTCTTCAATATTTATATTCCTTACTTATTCTTCTAAAACTAAGGAAGATTCTTTATTGTTGTGTTGCATAGTCATTTGTTATGGGTTGTTAAAATGCTGCATAGTCATTTGCTATAGACTTAATATCGTGTTTGGCCATTTGTTGTGGAGAGTTAGAATGTTGACTGCAATGTAAAAAATTGAACTCCACTTGGATTATTAACTTCCTTCCCCCGTTGATATCTCAAGTAACAGAACTGTCATTAAATTTACTCGGCTGCTCTAGCAATGTCTGACAATCGTGAACTTTATAGCCATAATAGAATTGCATATAATGGATAACATCAGAAATTTGGGTGGGAAATTCATAGCTATAATTTACTTTCTGGTTATACTGACTTTTCTTTCTTAGAAAACACTATTATGGTATTTATTGCAGATAACTTAATTGCCACTTGACAACATGTATGTTTTTCTTTTTGCGTGTCAAAAGTCAAAAATTTACTAGAGATTCACTTGCCAGTGTGGGACGGAGAAAGCAGAGTTCTAGCTACATTTACTTCATCTCAACCCCATCTCCTTGACACCTGCTTTTCAGCTGTGGCATTGATGACTTGCCCTCCAGTTTGCTGCTGTGACTTCTCCCTAGCTCAAACCCTGCGTGGTAGCTGGGCTCTGCTTATCACATCACACTTTCCATCTCTTTAGTCAAGTGCCTCTGTTTTGTTGTCTTGAAAGTATGCTCTGGCTTAACAGTGCAGTAAATCAATCCCTGGAGTATCCAGTACCTGAGCACAAGGTCAAAATGCAGATTCTGATTCAGTATTAATTCACTCTACTGGTTTTGTTTTATTTCAAGTTTTTTTACTTCTTATAAGCAGTCTTTATGTTGACTCACATTTCACCTATCCATACCATTCTTACTTGGGGCAAGACTGGGTGTTGTCTTCGTTAAACTTACATAAAATCCAAGTAAGACTGGCTAGTTTGGCAGATGTAATAGTCTTTTTGGTTGAGACCCAGTTCTCCAGGTCAAATTTGTACCATTAGATGATAGAGCAGTGCTCCTCTCAGCTGCCACTGTTCATAGAAACTTGCCTTGTTAACCTAGTCAGCATTTTTAGTTTGAGTGTTGACAGTTCATTGTGTCAACCATTGACAGTGGTAAATTTTCCTCTCTATTAATGCAGAAGGAAGGAGGTCAAGCAAGCATTTTTTTGCATTCTTTTTACAGTGACCAGTAAAGGCTATGAACTGAGTTTGTCTTTTGGGTTTGATTCTGTGGAGTTGGTGTTAGAAATTCTGAAGTGATCAGAGGTTATGAATTCTGAAAACAAATACTCAGACTAAAGAAGAGGCACTGTAAAGAACTGAAAGATACCTTTTTCTGAAAAAGTATAGAATTGATAGCAAACTTTTTATGACTTTACTGTATACCATGTGGTTAATGTAAGTCAAACTTCTCTGGCAGAACAAAATTTTCAGCTCCATTTCTTAACATAAAGAAGCTTAAAATAAAAGTAAAATATTCTTTAGTTCTTGCACCAATTCTCTAATGTATGTTTGGGTTGTCACAGAACATAGAACATATTCGTTGTATGTCTCACTCTTGGGACGTTCCCTCTTTCTCGTGTATTGTAAGGGGAGAGGCATGTTGCTTTAATGTTTAGGGAAAGAGGCCGTAGTAAAATTTTGCAGAAAGAAACTGAGGTAGTCCAGAAGGTTGGATTTGTTGTTTTGGTTTGCTGTTGGCGTGTTGTTTATGTTTCTTTGTGATTTTTATGTTTCCCCCCGACTTATTTCTCTCCTTGTGCCTGTGCTCAGCTGAAAAATACTGCACAATACTTTACTGAAGTCTTCTTCAGTTTCCATGAGTCACTAAATTCCTTTGTTTATGTCATATACTATATGGCATAGTTACAAAATTGATCCAGAAGAAAGGAAATGCCTTTGCTTTTGGAGACTTCCTTTAAATTTACCCTGTCAGTGATGTAAAGATAGTGGTATTAGTGGTCAAGCTGAATAGACTTATAGGGCACATCCTAGGAAACGAAACCTCTTCCAGGCTGAAAAACACCTTAATATCACTATCTCATTCTGGTTATTCATGCACATATTTTTATGACAGCATTAATTGTTAAATCTCATAAATACTATATATAATAAATTTAGACATCAAAGTCAAGTACAATAGACACACAAAATTTAGGAAGTTGAGAAATTGTGTTTGGAAGCATCAATCTTGTACTGTTTTCCTCTGGTATCAGTCATGAACTCTGTAGCAAATATGTGATTATGTAATTAAAGGTTGCATCAAAATGCCTGAAACTGAAAGAACATATCTCAGTTTATGTATTAATATCTAGCTTTAAATGGGAAATCTCACCATCATACACATTTCATTCCATAAATTCTAGATGATCACCTTGCAACATGCAGTTTTAAGCGTGGTTCTTGAACTCTTAATTCTTCTTCATTGCAGCAGCCTGCCATACAAACTGCACAACTGTTTAATCAACACCTGGAGAAGATGACAAGTTTAGATTTAGGAGACAAATTTGTTTGAGAGATCTGGTTGGTCCTTGTTTCAGTAGTTTGGAAGATCTCTGTTACTCTTAGAGGGCTCCTAAACTGTTACTCTTAGAGGGCTCTCCAGCCAAGTCCAAGCTGTCTCCTCTCCCCTCCCGCTCTCCCCAAGCGAGGCAAAAAAACAAACCACAGAAAAAAACCTGAAAGAAGTCTGAACGAAATGGGAGTATATAATATATATATATTACATATATTTACAATTATATATATACAATTTGAATATATTATACACAATAGGGAGCTTCCGAAGGGGAAAGGGAAAAGGGAGGGGGAAAATAGGGATAAAAGAACTAAACCCAAATATCTTCTAAATATACACCTTCAATAGAAAGCTAGCGAATAAATAAAAAAACCTAATTAAATACTTCCCTGAACGAGACAGCAGAACTAACTCCCCACGCCTCCCGAATGGAACGGAGATAACGGCAGGTCTGAGCAGCAGGCCCTGGCCTATACAAGCAAAGCCGTCTGCGAGAGGGACCTGTCGTCTTCAGCCACTGGAAGAGCGAAGAGGGTGAACTCTCTTATCTGCGCCTTTTTATATGTTGTGTTACGGAAAGGGATGATATGGAATACTTCCTTAGATTTCTGACCCCATTGCTAAGGAAGGCCTAAAAATCCAAGAAACCAACCCACTACAGCAGCACCACATACCAGACTGAGTGGCTGTTGCCTCAAACGAAATCCTGATTGCTACAGGGGTTCAAGTGTTTACCCCAAGAAGCAATAAGGTGGCAGGAGGGTTGCTGTTTCCAGTAGCATGGACTTCATACTTCTGTTTTAAGAGCATAATCTCTCTCCTATCCCTTTGGCTGTGTTCTTACACTGTTAATTGATTTGGGACCTTGGACCATCCTTTGAAAATGTAGTGATAATCTTCGTGGAATATGACAGAATTTTACTGGCCAAGACGTGAAAGAAAATAGAGGTTTCTGACAGGTAATAAGGAAATTGGTTGTGAAACAGCTGATTGAAAGAAAGAAAAGATACTTCTGCAGCTTGAGACACATATTCAGAGTTCCAAAGTCAGTCTTTGCACAGTGGGTCAATTTATCTTTAAAAAGTTACTCTTTTAGTTTACAATGACACTTGTAGGCCACCAAAATGCCAGGTGTTCCCTTGTTATGCTGTTCAATTTGGTTCAGTCACTTCAGGAATAGATTCTAACTCTGAAGTTAGCAGAGAATCACCTATGAGAACAATGGGAGTCATGTACATCTGAAATAATGGCTTGTGTATCACTTACACTATTACCTTTCGTTTTGTTATTTAGCTGGTTGGAAAAAGAATCTCCTTAAGCAGAGTGTTCACTGTCATAAACCTAGTTTTTTCTGCCATAAATTAAAAATACTTAAGGAGTAGGTGTCTGAGCTCTAAACAAGTGGACCTCCTGTTTCTATTGGTCTGAAGGTGTAATATCTCTAGCAAGTTCTGTGAGCTAGTGAAAATAGTGAACGTCATTTTATGTGATGACTTTCCAGTACATTAAGAAATTTCTAGGAATAAGATCAGTACTGTTGCTCAAACATACTTTACTAATACATATCACTGAAAAATGTTACCAGTTTCCCTGCACAGAGTTGTGCATTAACGTTTGCTTTCTAATGGATAGTTTTGGTTGGAAATGTATGAAAAAAAGCACTACTCCTCTGACTTAAGCATTTTAAATTAAAGCTGTTTCTACTTTACCATTAAAAGATATAATTTGAGAAAACTGTAACTTTTCTAGGGTTCTTTTTCATACAGATATGTTTAAAGATGAGTATCAGGGGTAAATAGAATATGGTGCAGAAAAAAAAAAATCTTAGAACTGAGAATTCTCTTCTTTCTTGGCTGCATCTAAGTCAGTCTGACCAAGAGCAGTGACTCTTATAGCCATTGTTGTTAAACTGTTCAGGTCCTTGACAGCTGGATCATTTACTGACCCTTCTCTTCACCTGATTTTTTCTGGGATAGAACAGAGTACTGCCATGCTAAGCATTTCCCAAATGTAGGAGGACTGATAAAGAGACAGACTTATCTGAGGTTGACAACTAGATTGATGGTAAGCAGTGCAAGAGGTTCAAGCCTCATGCTAGCATAAAATCATTTGACAGATAGAAATATTTGCTTATAAATTGAAAGAGTAGGTAATAATAGTGTTTTTTATGATTACATTACATGATATTTTATGATTACACAGACTAATAGCTAGCAGATGGCAGAGTATACATTGTACTTGTTTACCAAGTTGATGGATGGCAGTGATTGAAAAATGTTTTTTTCCTTGTTGCATTACTCTGAAAGCTTGTAGTGGACAGGCAATTTACAATATGAGTTAACAATAATTTATATCTACTCTAGATTTTTGGGGACATCAGTTATTCTATTTCTTATTTTATTGGACTTCTTTACTTCTTTCAATGATATTTTCTTCTCAGAGGAAGGGGAAAAAATGAAATGTACTTTGAAAGCCAGACCTTTAAAAGGATGCATGTGTGCTTACAGTCCACATATACAAATAATATTTACTTGTATGAAGAATAAACAGTGAGCATTTTTTTCCACTGTTCTATTTTAATGTTTATCATATTGGACATTTTGATGAAAAGAGATATGCTCTGTCTTTTGTTTAGGCACCTCAGCACAAATCTACATTGCTATATTGCATGCTCCCAACATAGTTAAAGCTGTCCAGTCACAGAAATAATTGCAGTGGTTTTCATCCCTTTTGTTTAATTGGTATTGACTTACTCAAATTACCTATGTGTATGTTCATATGTATCTGCTCTTCAGGTGTTCTTTTGTTTTTCTTTCTTAGGTGCTATGGCTTGAGAATACTCCATAAGTGTGGAGCTGTTTCATGAGTGGTAGACGTAAAACCTGTATTTTTTTCTAGGTTCATTCCGTATGTATTTTAGTGTCCAATGTCAGGTACCCCAGGTCCCTGCCATGTCCCTCAAATGCGCCATTCACTTCAGTCTCTCTCAATGGTTTTTGGCTTTTATAGGAGCATCATGCTTGTGGTTTCAAGAAATAGAACCTGAATTCTGATTAGCTAGTAGACTGCTTTTTCTTTAGGTTGTGGTTACTTTTCCCTGAAGAGTTGCTGTGTTGGGTCTTATTTTTCTGTAAAGTTTCTAACTTCTGTGAAATTCATATCTGAGACATCAAGTATCTTGCAAAATTTGATGGAACGTGGAAAATGTGGTTCAGATTTTATGCTTTTCTGTTTAGTCTTCTCATAATAGCATTATTTTTCTGGAAAAATTAGGCTAAAACGATCAGATGGTACCAGAATGTCATTTCTCTTTAAAGAATCAATTAAGATCATGGATTTTTTTCCCCCTAGTAAAAGAGGAAGGGAAATCATTGCAATAATTACTGTGACTGGACAAGATGAAGCATAACTTGAGATTTTTTTTGGATAAGAAGACTCTTGCCTTTTAGCCAGAGGATGCTTCATAATGTAGATGTCTGATTTCTAATAGAAATATTGAGTTTAAAACTGTCCCTTGAATTCCCTTTATGAATTCACACACATGACACCTGAAAATATATTATTAGTAGTATGTTCAGTTTTATATCAATCATAGATAGATCCATCAAGTCTCCATAATTCTACCTTACAACTACTGTCTCTCAAAGGGTTTTCATCACTCCAAACTGCTAGTGGCCTTTCAGCAGTGACGAAGCCTATGATATTGTCTCACCTTTTGTAATGTGAAAAGAAAAAAATATATTCAGACAGTTGCTGGCAGCTTTAGTGAGCTTGTTTTCCATAGTCCTTATTCCCAAGGTGCACTTCTTTCCTGTGCAGTAATTGATTTATTTTCTGTTTCCTTCATCTGCTTTTCACCGCTGCATTCAGATTTGGGTGGCAAATATATATGTATATGTGTGTCAATGATTACTGTGTTGTTCAGCTTCCCACCCTTGACTGAATTTTTACTTCTCATTCTCCACAAGATCCAAGTTTCAGACCAGTATGATAATATGACATTTTCTAGCTTGTATGAGTAAAGCTGAAATGCCTTTGGTAATGATGCCTAGCTCTGGTTGTAAAGAAGAGAATAAGAGCTAAACAGTAGAAATCTAGCTACCACAACTCCAAATTGATTTTGTATGGAAACTGGAATTATGCACCTGAATGTCACTGGTAAATGCTTAAGGTCAGCAGTACAGGAGAAGAGCAGGAGTACACAAGAGGAGAAAGAGCAGTGCTTGTCTGGCCTCTAAGTTTTTATGGTGTTTTTGCTGGGAGAAGATGAATACTTGAGCAAAAAGTGACGGCTACATCAGAAACGGTTTTCAGGTCTGGATTCACTGTGTAATGCTTGCTAGATTCAGATGATGAAGCCAGGTTATGGGGTGAGGATCACAGTTTCATGAACAC